>NC_143229.1:782796-1093427 GCF_030267445.1 Bombyx mandarina | reverse complement strand
CAATCGTTATTGCTTTTGGAATAAGGCTTCTATGACTTCGACATTAGGCTATTTTTAGTTTAGCAACCACTCTTGTGCTTTAGTATAATATCTGGGGGCGCCGTATGTTCTCGTCTAAGTTCAAGGGCCACATTAATACGCTATGTTATATCCTAAGCTCTTCGGTAGAATTAAGTGGTCGTAACTCCTAATCATATTGATTAAGCAAGCTATTGATTAAGCAATAAAACCCATCCTTATCTAAGTCATAATAAATCCGTCCGTTAACGGTTTTTTTAAGACATCTCGGGATTTACGAATGTGATTTATTCCGAGGATTAAGGTTTCCCGATAAGACCGTGGCGAAAAACATCGATTAGAAGATTGTAAGAATTGTATCACTATATCTAATAGCTTATACCCACCTACCTGGTGACTAAAGAAAAGTAATAAAAATAGTTAGGAAGTAACTAGGAAAAATTAAAATACAGAGTTACTCTGCCTGTTACGTTTTCTCGTCTAAATAATTTATTTATTTATTTATTTCTTAAAAATATAAAAATATAATTGCGTAAATTAAAAAAAAAACGACTAAATACCGCATGGATATATTTTAAACCTGGAGAATAATCACAGGTTACTTTTTATCCCAGTTTTGAACATTTCACCAACGCGTTATGAAATATTTTATATGCAAGTGAAACTGAAGACAAAAAGCTAACTATAATTTATAGTGCTTAGAAAATTGACTTACAAAATGTTAACTTCAGAACATTCCTTTAATACTGACATACATATTCATACCAAAGAATATTGTTACACCATGTTATAATAGAATACCTACACATGAAATATAAATATTCTTTTTTTTAATTCGCAATTTATATTTTTTGCCTCGTGCTTAATCTAACTCCACGCACTCAACTGGTGGAGTGCACACGGCATTATAGCGTGGATTTATTTGCTATTTGATTCCCGGTCAGTAGCACGAACTACCGATGGGAAATCTCCTGTTTGTTTATACCCTCATTAAATTAGTCCGAATCATTTATTACATAATAATGATAAATTTGTATTTTTTGTTTCAGGAAGAAGACACAGCGACTTTATTTATTGACGTGGCTAATGTAACGTACGTAACGTTTTGGAGTCGTCGTGGCCTAACGGATAAGACGTCCGGTGCATTCGTGTTGAGCGATGCACCGGTGTTCGAATCCCGCAGCCGGGTACAAACTTCTCTAATGAAATACATACTTATCAAATGTTCACGATTGACTTCCACGGTGAAGGAATAACATCGTGTTATAAAAACCAAACCCGCAAAATTATAATTTGCGTAATTACTGGTGGTAGGACCTCTTGTGAGTCCGCACGGGTAGGTACCACCACCTTGCCTATTCCAGCCGTGAAGCAGCAATGCGTTTCGGTTTGATGGGTAGGGCAGCTGTTGTAACTATACTTGAGATCTTAGAACTTATATCTCAAGGGGGTAGAGCATTTACGCTGTAGATGTCTATGGGCTCCAGTAACCACTTAACACCAGGTGAGCTGTGAGCTCGTCCACCCATCTAAGCAATAAAATAAAAACGTAGCTGCTCAAATCTAAATTATTACGACTAAAGATTTAAAAAATTTAGTCTTTATTCTATAAGTACCTATAGCAATTTTGATTTTGTTTAAGATGTTCCTCCTTGATAGTAGTAGATTTTTCGGAAGTATTTTTTACAATCTATCTATCTATCTATATATACTATAAATACGAATTGCTGTTCGTTAGTCTCGCTAAAACTCGACAACGGCTGGACCGATTTGGCTAATTTTGGTCTTGAATTATTCGTGGAAGTCCAGAGAAAGTTTAAAAGGTGAATAAATATGAAAATGCTCGGAATTATATAAAAACAAACAATTTTGTTTTTTCTTTGATGTTTCCCCTGTCGGACGGTTGTTTTTTTTTAAGTTTATTTTATACAAAATCGATTGAGGCACTATGAAGTCTGCCGGGTCAGCTAGTATAATATAAGAATATGTCTAACCTGTTTTAGTATCGACGCTTTTGTTTATGTAATAATAAAGTGTAAAAATAAAACAATTAAACATTATCAAACAAAGACCGACGAAAAAGAACATAACAAAATTTTTAGTTTGGTTTTGTTTTCCAATTTCAAATTTTATTCAAAGTTGAAAATGTTTAAAGTCAAAAATATCTATTGCTATTTGATATTTTAATGCGTAAGAAATATCAACTACAATAGCGTGCACAACCAGATTTTACACCATAATCATTATTAAGATGACAATTTATTGGCGATTTCATCCAAATTGTTACGCAGATATTAAACTTAGTCCACTGAGTTTCTCGCGGGATCTTCTCAGTGGGTCGCGATTTCAATCCGCTGGGAGATTCAGCGCTTGGTAGGACTAATGTTAGCAATTCGCCAGGCTAAGCCCCGTGAATTGGCCCTAAACGTTAGCTGAAGTTCCTAATCCCTTGAGGTTACTAGAATAGCTAGGAAAAAAAAATGTCTTTAATAATTTTATTGACACAATAATCCAATTTAACCTGTACTTAAAACGTTGTTAGCAGTCTCAGATAAGAATAATAATATAGTCCTTCTTTGAAGCAATATAGATAATGTATTTCGAAGTAGGAGAATTATTCATTTTTATTTTCAGGCTTTGAATTCGTGTTTTACATCGCACATTCCACACCCGTCTATGTCAATAAAACACTGAATATAACTTTTATAAGCAAATCAAACAACCCTTTACCATTCGACGTACAAAACGAGCCATCAATATCGTAATAAACAATTTCGTCGGGAACATTACAAAATCGATCACAGCCCTCGAACAAACACTCAAAGAATATTCACCCTTATACCTCGTTTATCTAGTACATTAATTCAGTCGAATTTCGCCTGAAGCGATTCTGATGTCTGTCATTTATAACAGCTACCGAAGTGCAAACGAAAATGACCTTTATAGCCGTTACGTTATGCTTCGATAAAGTCGTTTTTCGCTTGAAAATCATGTGATGGTTCTCACATCAAAATCCGGTTTATGTCACAAGTAATGCCTACCAGTACATGTGTTTGTTAGTGAATGTATAAGGCGTTAGATGATTTTATGAGGAGACAAACCATGAACACTGCTATATACATGTGTACACGACGCATAACTTGGCGCTTGGGTTTTAGTATCTGTAATAAGCCCTACTAAATGTCAAATTCAAATAAGCAATCAAATTAAATTCAAATTCAATTACCGGTGATAGATTGTGAGTCCGCACGGGTAGGTACCACCACCCTGCCACATTCTGCTGTGATGCAGAAATGCGTTTGGGTTTGGAGGGTGGGGCAGTCGTTGTACTGTAAAAACTGAGACCTTAGAACTCATGTCTCGAGGTAGGTGGCGGCATTTACTTTGAAGATGTCTATAGGCTCCAGTAACCAGGTGGGCCATGAGCTCGTCCACCCAACTAAGCAATAAAAAAAAGTAAAATGATTAATTAACTAGTAGTCCCCCAGTAGTGGAAATTTGACAATAATTATTAGGTAATTGAAATTATAAGTTTGAACATTAGAACTGGTTCTACTAAATACAATTAAAGACAAATATTAAGAATCTATTCTCAATCTGACCTTTGACTTAAAACAATAATAAAAGTTTGACAATAAACAAAGAGTACATAAATGTGTGTTGTGTCAAATAAATGTGTGTAATGTTTTTTTATTGATTTAAGGAATTTTTTATGCAAAAAAAATATTAACATTCTGCATTCCTTCTCTATATTATTATTTTCTATAAGTGTGGGAAATTTCAACCTCCGCGATCTGCGCAATTTTCGTTAAAAGGGGTACAATGTTTTTGCTTCACGTATTACATAATATATACTCATAGATGTGGTAATATTAATGTTATTCGCTTCGCTGGTCGGTGATACCACAACGTTTGTGTTCGATTCCCTATTGTTTTTTTTTATGATTAAGAATTTACTGGTGGCCCGAAGGCCTTTCCAGTTTTACCAGGGCAGGTGGGCGAGCAAAGGCTCAGCCTGGAGGGGTGGGATTTGCTAACAGCTGGCCGAGTGCCTCCAAAGGAGACCTAACAACTCAAGAGTAGCTGTTTCACGAATGAATCTACTACCGAATCGGAATCACGACCCGCTGAGAAGATACGGCGAGAAATTCAGCGGGCTGATGCTTAGGTTAGGTTGCACGTCGAACTATTTGCCGAGTTCGACGAGTACGGTTACCGAGGTCCCTACTCCTAGTGTTAGAGCTAAAGGTGTCTAATGCAAGGGTTATTGGATCTGATGGATCCGTAAGGTCGTGTGATTCGAATTGTGCATTATGAACGCGTAATGTAACGCAAATTGTATTAGCGGACTTTTAATTGGTGGCTCAGAGGTCTTTCCAGTTGCACCAGAGCAAAGACTCAACCAGGAGAGAGGGGATTTGCTTACAGCTGCCCGAGCGCCTCCACAGGAGACCTAACAACTCAAGAACAGCTGCTTCGCGAATGAACCAGCGGACGTGCGCCATCAAAGGTAACCTATTCGCTTTACACTGCCGCGTCACAAAGTGATAGCTTTGGACGTTCAATTTCTTAGATAAGGCGAATTTATAGATATTAAAAAAAAGGGTTATCAACTGATCTATCGTACACAGAATCAGCTGTGATTTTTTTTTTTTATCTAAAGTACAAACATATTTATGATAATTACGAACACAATGAAAAATCTGGCAATTAAACAGTTCGAGTCGTTCAAAAGTGACCCTCTGTCATACGTAGTGATCAATCAGATTGATTGCTGTTTATACGGACGTACCGATCCGTCTGTAGTTAAACTTAGTCCAAAATCAAACCTCCACCTCTAGATGGAGAGCTCAAGTTATTAATGAGCCGCTTGTAATCAGAATTTAATTAAGGGACTCCAAATTCAGTAATCCCTCGAGTGGCCTTCCATCTAAGATTTGAATGGGCAGAGCTTCGAACGGATCAAAAGGACAAGTCCTTAGGGAAGCGAGTGTTTTAATAATGTATACCAAGCTCGCATCCTGCATTCAGGTGCTCGTTGTCGACAGATAACCTTTGAATTAGCCGGCAGGATTAAATCAAAAATTTTTTTTTTTAATTATTTGAGTAAAAATTTTGCCAATGGTCAAGGCTTTCATAGAAACAACTCAGTTTCGAGAAAATCTTCTCAGTGGGTCGTGATTCCGATCCGGCGGTAGATCTAGGGAAGTACTGCTCTTGCTAAGGCTAGCGTTGGCAAATTCTCTCAGGTTGAGCCCGTGAGCTCACCTACCCGTCCGGGCGTAGTTGAAATAGGCTACCAACGATTAGGCAGGGAAAAAAAAATCAAATCATTATGACACTTTATGTGTCTGCCATTGAGTTACGATAATTAATTGTGTTGGAAAGCGATTATTTAAAACAAATATAATTTTTTTAAATTTTTGGAGTTTACTCCTTTAGAATCGATTTACATATATAGGCCCGGGGTATGAAAATTATGGGGACCAAAATCGTACTAGCATGTCACACGAAATGCGTTATGCGCATTTCGTGTGACATGCTAGTACATGCGCCGACAGTCCGCCACAAAGCCTCGTACTGATCGCGCGTTTCTCTCATTATTGTATTTTCATATATTTGTTAGTCGTTTGTTTTGTGTCTCGTTAATTTGTTAATAATCTGTAGTGTATCGTGTTGTCGTAATATAGAACTATTTCTCGTATTGTTTCGTTTAATTTTTTATATCCAGTAAACTCCAGTCGTGCGTCGGAGCGGACACACACACTTTTTTTTTTTTTTATTGCTTATATGGGTGGACGAGCTCACAACCCACTTGGTGTTAAGTGGTTACTGGAGCCCATAGACATCTACAACGTAAATGCCGACACCCATCTTGAGATATAAGTTCCAAGGTATGCTGTCCCACCCTCCAAACCGACACGCATTACTGCTGCACGGCAGAAATAGGCAGGGTGGTGGTACCTACCCGCGCGGACTCACAAGAGGTCCTACCATCAGTAAAAAAATAGACGACCCGTCAAATTTTCAGCTCGACTAAACCTTTATATTCCATTTAAATCAACAGCTTCAAATCTTTATTGGAAAATTACCTTAATGTTAGCTAGCACGTAGACTTTGGGTTCGAATTGAAACGGACCGGTGTGACCTTAGCTCAGGACAGTTCACGCTCCATCGGTCACGTCATCAATTTCCACTAGCCACCTGGCGCTCTGCAGGTGATTGCTCCAAATTGGATCGACCTTACAAACAAACGCCTTTGCGTTATTATTCTGAATAAATACTCAAACAAACCTTATACATACACTAGCTTTTTCTCGCGACTTCGTTCGCGTCGATAGTGAATAGTTCACAAATAATGCTTTATTTTAGAACAAATTTGGTTAACATAAAAAACGTTATAGTGAGCCAACCTTAACATATAGATATATGCTGTCGCGGATTTTTTTTAGATCTTTTAAAGGGGAACAATTCTGTCATACATTATTTTAGCGAAACTTTAACCGTTTCTGCAGCGGACGCAGCGGAAGCTCTCAAAAGGGAAAAAATACCCCGATTTTGAAAAAATATTTATTGGTGCTCCGTTTGTATCAATCTTAGCGTGATGTTATTTATTAATCTATAGCCTTTCTTGATAAATTGACTATCTAACACTGAAAGAATTTTTCAAAACGGACCAGTAGTTCCTGAGATTAGCGTGTTGAAGCAAACAAGCTCTTCAGCTTTATAATATGAGTATGGATTATACTACGTCAAATTTTCTTTTGTGTTGGACGCATAGGAAACTTCGATCTGCGAGCCTAGAAAAGGTGCCTGAATGATTCAGGTTAGAATGGGCGGTTAAGCTCTCAGAGTACACTACCAGCGCACAGCGACCCCCAACTAGGATCGACCTTACAAACAAACGCTTTTGCTTTATAAGTTTTTAATAAATGCTCTATCAAATATTATACAGGCCTATAAAAAAAAATTGTAACACATCCGAAAAATTTTAAGTTGCGAGCTTAAAGCAGTGCGACCCGTCCATTCCTGAAGACGGCGTAAAAGGTGCCTAAGACGTTCAGCTTAGAATGGGCGGTTAAGTTCTCAGAGTATCTACCAGCGCACAGTGACCCCCAAGTAAGATTCAGTGGCGGTATATCGTAACCCCACTAGTATTGAATATAAGCCTTAACTAAACTACATTACGACACAAAAATAATCGATATGAATATTATTATTATTAGCTAACGCCTCAAGATCCCTATAATATTAATAACGGTGTGACAACAATGCCTAATTCGTCACGGTGTGACATAATTCGCGCTATCCTCCAAACTGTCATTCCATTGACAATTCGCTACGTGAATTTGTCAGCTTGTTATGTTCAAGGGCTTTTGACTATAATAATAGCACATTGTGCGTCAGAAGTAGGTTACGACCACAATTATTAGGGAATGTGAGTACGAATTATTTGTTATTATCGAGAGAAAATTTCAATAAAATGTACCTCCAAAGTTTGGTCTCACCTTTGTTCTAAATGGCTTCATTAAAGCCTACACGTTAATTCAAAATAGAAGCTTCGTTGGCATCGTTGTGATTTGAAAGTCGACGAAACGGAAAAGACACCCCAAAAACCGATACTAAAATAAATAATAGTTTAAAAATAAACAAAATACGCTTTTGTAGAAAATCCAACTTCTTTTTTAAATTTTTTTAAATATTGAACTATCATCGGTCCTTAATAAGTATACCAAATTTCGAGTTAATCCGACGTTTTGAAGGGGTCAAAATCATATTCAAAGATTCCGTTACTAACATACATACGTCTGAAGCTAATAAAAGCGTATTAAAAAAGAGACACATCTGAGAGAGGATGTTAAAACACTTCTGAAAGTTTCGCTTCTACCGTATACGAACCACACACACAGATAAGATGTGTCAAAAACCTCTAATAAATTAAATTAAAATCATTTATTTCTGAAACCAGTCCATACGCTTACATAAAACCATTGAAATATTATTAAATTTGTTCAATTAAATTATCATTAAATCTATTCAAATGTCATCAATTAAAACAAATAAAAAAATTAAATGATTTAAAATGATTATAAATGCAGACACACACAAACGCATACGCTCATGCAGTCTGGTCCAGTAGTGCATTATCAGGCATTCCAGACACATCCTCCGGGCGAAAAGCTGTAGGTAGCTGTTCAAGAGACTCTTCCTCCAGGCAAAAAGCTAATGGTAGGAGCAACCGCAACATTAAAATCCAGCTTATTTGAAAACGCTATTTAAAAAGCCAAAAAAATTAGCGAATATACTGTATTATTAAATTTACATTGAATGTCAGTTACGGCTAGTAAAACTCAGTAATTTTAAGGCACTTGAGTGTTTTGTTTCTATTAAAAATTTATGTTATTCTGTTTTTTACTTTAGATGAGGTTGAAAACCTGTATTGAACACGACAAAGAAAACAGTAGCACCTGAGTTACTTAACAAAACTGAAGTGCATTACAATATTGACTGCTAAAAGCCGTGTCTATAGAATTATTAAGAACAACAGATTGTGTATTTACATGTTACATTCCCGGCTTCTGTTTCTGATGATTTGATATTATTTTTTATTGCATCAAACGAATAAATGATGCTTATTTAGTTGTCAAGGAAAAAAATACAGATATACGTTCGAGGTCTTAGTTTTATTAAATGACTGCCCCACCCTTCAAGCTTACTTCGATAAGGTAATGCGTTATGAAAACGCCTCACCATAGCCGACTACTCTCTTAGCTCTCGCAAAAACTAGTCACTGTTAACGCCCTAAGCATGTTCTGACGGAATCATCGTATCCATTAACAGAACTAGACGTCTGCAGGTATAGCACTAAGAGCAAATATAAGCACCCTGATAACAGTAACTGCACTCGACGTGATACCGAACTCACAGAATCAGCCCGCTGAGTTTCTCACCGGGTCTTCTATAGGGTCGCGGTTCCAATCCGGCAGTAGACGCATTTGCGAAGCACCTACCCTCGAGTTATCAGGTTGTTTTTGGAGTCGCTCGGGCAGTTGTTTCCAAATTTCCTATCGACTTAGCGTAAAAAAAACTTTCAATCTCGTATTAATGCTTCAGGGTAGAAATAGTCTGAGTGGCACCAACCAGTGTGGCTTTATAAGATGGTCTCTCACTGGTTACGATTAATCAGATTCGAAATATGAAGCAGTAATGTGTTTCGGTTTGAAGGGCGGGCAGCCGTTGTAATTATGCTTGAGAACTTACAACTCATGTCTCAAGGTGTGTGGCGGCATTTACGTTGTAGATGTCTATGGGCTCTGGTAACCACTTAACACCCATCTAAGCAATAATATGAAGATAGAGCTACCGATGACGTCACGTGGCAAGATGGGTTGCGAGGATCGAGTGCTATCAAATAATGGGTACCACGAGCAGTCGTGGTCATCAGTACGTGAACTCAATAAGTACAGGGCTCCTCGATCATATTACAAAACAAATTTCACGGCTCACTGGTTTTCATTATTACCGATATCATTTTATTATTGCCGGTTGATTGACTTCGTATATAAATAGCACACAACATTATAAATAATTAAAGCTAGTCCTCCACAAGGCTTTTTCATAGAACACCTCGGTCGGTTGTCAATGATCATGAAAACTGTAAAGTGTTTTGAAACGTCGGAAATCATATAATAGGGAGACTCAAAATGAAACATTAAACCGTAAAATTAGTTTTAAGCGATTAGAATGAAAATTGAAGAAAATACAAAATTATAACATTGTTTTTTTTATGTTTTTATTTAAATAATGCTTTAAACCTAGGTGCGGCACAATAATACGAGTACAAACTAACTCAATAAGGCTAAGAAGTAATTTTTTTTTTTTTTTTTTTTTTTTCCGCAGGCGGGTACCAATTTTTCTAATGAAATACGTGTAGTGTAGTCGTCCTGACCTGCTAACCAGCTTCGCAGTGCTTGCGCATAGTTTAGCTTATCGTTTAAGTTCAGCTTAAAGTTGAAGTTTGTAAATTTGTTTCCTTTTCCTGTGTTTGGCTGTTTCGTGATCTGCCCTTCAGTTTCCGCTCTACTCTTCATCTGTGAACTGTGTCTAACTTTCTCCTTCTAATAAACTTAAGTGAATGTAACTTTGTAATGTAAACTGTGTATCATTACTACGCTTCCCATATTCGCTTTATACGTACTTAACAAATGTTCACGGTGAAGGAGCAACATCGTGTAAAAATCAAACCCGCAAAATCATAATTTGCGTAATTACTGGTGATAGGACCTCTTGTGAGTCCGCGCGGGTAGGTACCACCGCCCCGCCTATGTCTGCCGTGAAGCAGTAGTGCGTTTCGGTTTGAAGGATGGGGCAGCCGTTGTAACTATACTGAGACCTTGGAACTTATATTTCAAGGTAGGTAACGGCATTTATGTTGTAGTTGTCTACGGGCAAAAAAAAAACTCCACTGAGCTTATTGAGTGTTTATTAATATAAATGCGAAAGTTTGTGATGACGGATTGGTTTTTATTGTTTTTCACAGAAAAACTATATAAAAATATAGTATATCTCAGAATCACTCATTGGCTATAACGATATGTTGCGCGTAAGTCGTTTCCAGAATTTTCTATAAACTCATTAATGCCACAGCCATGCCACAGCTGAGCATGACCTGATTTCTCTAGTAATTATAAATACGGCAGGCAGATAAAACTGATTTTAAATATATCAACAAAACATCAACAACACTTCAAAGTATATTTTATATAATACAAATGTTTTGTAAAAACTTAATTATTGCAAAGATAGCGGCAGGAAACAGCTGCACTCGGCAAGTCCAGCAATAAGGGAGTTCATCCACCGCAGTCTCCTACCTAACTCCTTTAGCGGTTACTTAACTTGTAGCGTCAGCAGATTAGTCTGAAAATATATTTATTGTGGAAAGCGACTCAAGTAATACGAGTATTAAGAATTTGTTTTGATTATTATTTTAAACGATAAAATGTTGTTTTGATAAATATCAAAAGAATGTAGACACCGTAACGCCAAAGTATAAAAAGGCGTTACTTGGACGAAAGAATCTCTCGGTTTACCCTGTCATTGTGCAAATTATTTGTTGAGAGTTTCAATAATTATTGTTGAAAAGGTTTTATTGACTTTTATTGCAATAAACGGAGTTCTACCCAACAGAACTGACCTCGCGCCGTCACATTTATAAATACTGAATTGAATTTGCAGTAAGAGTTTTATTAGTCGCTCTTTAATAAAAGCTAAGAATCTTATAACGTATGTTTTGGGCTACCATAGAGCACTAGATATTGGACGGACATCTGGATCTCGCTAACGACGTTTTCAATATAAGTTTGCACATACAGAAGTTCCGAAGAATAATATACCGGACTGTCGGTCTATCGAGTAATATCACACGCTTGATTAAAGATCTTTAGTTTCATCTACAGAGAGATATAGAACTACCAATAAAACTCATCAAACGTCCTGCCCTAACTATTTTATTGCTCAGGTTGAAAGAACTCACGGCCCACCTGATGCTATATTAGTACCAGAGCACATAAATATCTACAACATTAAAAGCGCCACTCATCTTGGGACATGAGTACTAAGTCTCGGTTCTTTAGTACAATGGCTGCTCCACCTTGAAGGATTTGGTTTGAAAACCAGAACTTATTATTGCGCTACAGCAGAAATAGGCGAGGTGGAAGTGCGGAGTTACAGGACGCTCTACCACTCCACCACCAGCGCCATAATCAACAATTTTGACGTTGCATCCAAACATTGAAGACACCTACATTCTAAGCCCCTTTGGTCACTATCATTTCAGTGGCATATAAAATGAAATTTATTTCAGATTTTTTTGGCGACAGTACCAGTTACCTAAGTGAGTTGGGGTCGTCGGGACAGGAGATAGCCGCCAGCGACCCGGGACTCGAACCTAATGAACACTATCTAATAACCAAGCTACTGAGTAATACCGACTATTGTTTTGTTTTAACTCAACGAACTTGTCATAACCATTCTTTGGATTTCATATTTTTTTCAGTTTCACAGCTTTTTACAGATTTAGTTTTTCAATAACAAATATATACACGTTCTGTTATGTAGACGCTAATTTGGAACGAATTTTACGTAAATCCTATTAAGAGCATATTTTTAGTTTACCATCCCAAAAATCATAGTATTAGAGAACGCGGTAATATACGTCGGTCATATAGGATAGCTAGTCTATGAGACAAAGAGTGACACAAGCAACTATTTATACTGGGAAAATGCAACGTGTTTCACTCTTTCCGAACACATATATAACGCAGGTGAAGCCATAGGGCATTGCTGCTATACTAGGAAAGTGAAAATAGTTTCAAATTCAACGACCTAAGCCCAGGATACTTATTGGTGGTAGGACCTCTTGAGAGTCTGCACAGGTAGGTACCACCACCCTGCCTATTTCTGTCGTGAAGCAGTAATGTGAGCTCGTCTACCCATCTAAGCAATAAAAAAAAGGATCATATCCTGGTGGGAAAATAGACGACTGCTATTCCTTAACACCTTTATAAAGTTTTAAACAAATCAATGAATTAAGAGATGAGCTTACGATACTCGAGACCAGTTGATTTCCGAAGCCCATTCCTCTATTCCAGATCTCGATGCGTATTTCGAATCTGCTCCCCACCTTCTACAGTAACTATGGTGTGCTAATGTAATGTGAAAGTTCAGCACTAGACACCGATAAGAATAAAATATACACAATATATGATTATATAACCCATAAATCTATACTTATAATATTATAAAGCTGAAGAGTTTATTTGTTTGAACGCGCTAATCTCAGGTACTAGTCCGATTTGAAAAATTCTTTCAGTATTAGATAGCCCATATATCGAGGAAGGCTATAGGCTATATAACCAAGTGCTTGGTGGTCCACTTGGTGCTCCTCTATAACGTGTCTGTGTCTGAGGGTGCCCTGGGTATGCTGATGTTTCATGAGGCCCAGTCGCGTCACTCCCCAAAAGGTGGTCTATGGGTCGAGAGACACGGGGCCGAGTCGCATCACTTCTAGGCACGTCACCACCGGTAGACAATCGGTGAACAGGAGACTCTGTGAGGAGGATCTCAGGGCGCCACCACTTACCGCTCTGGGAGACTTACACCAATAAATGAAACAAATTATAAATAACAATATTGTGTTTATTACACACAAATATAAAACACATTTATGAGTTAAATTTACAACAGTTATAATATAAGACTAGTGAGAGACTACCAATGCGGTGGACCGACCAAATTAAAACTGCAGTGGGAGGTCCCCTAAATGAGTGCAGTAGAATGGCCTCGAGCAGGGAGAGATGGCGCGACATCGTGAGACGCATCAAGTCTGTCCCTTCCAACATTACATGACGATCACGACCACTCTGTCAAGAGTGACACGACTGAGAAGAAGAAGAAGAAGAGAGGCTATGATACAAAATTTAAATTAATAAAGATGGAGTGTCGGTAGTTACACCGAACACTCGAGAAAGTTACACAGAAAGAAACTTAATATAGATTAGTTAAAAGAAACAATACGCTTCTCTGGATCACTTCCCAGCAACTGGGGTTGCTGAATACGTGCGAGGCTGGGAACGCGGGTGTGTTCTACGTCTACCGCAGTCAAGCAGCCTTTCTTGGACCGACTTGCTAGAGCTCCCCGCTTCTGGCAGCGTCCATATAGAAAGGTGCTGTGGGATCCCGAAGGTGAACAGAAGGTCACGCTCCGCACCCTAACTGTAGTACAAATTTTGTACCAGTTACAAGGACCCGGGCTTAACACACGACACCAAGGATTAATGAAACTGACTTTGGTAAATCTAAGAATATAGTCACCTCGCAGCTCAAGAGATATTACACGAAAGAGCTTTTGACAAAGTGAACTTGTCTTTTTATATTAATAATGTGTTGTTTCTCGAAGATTCTGCATGCCAGTGATGTGCAAAGTTGTTGTCGAACAACATACAAAATCGCACAGTCACGACATGCAGTGTCGAGTATGTGAGGTTTAAAATCGTTTTCTCCACACTGCGCCACGTAGAAACGCTAGATGGCGTTAATTAAAAAAAAAAAAAAATCTAGCGTTACACCACTTGTAAGACCAATACAAGTGGAGCATCAATAAAGAATATTTCAAAATAGGGGTTTAAATAGCTCCTTAACATTCTATAATTCAAAAATATCTTCACTTTCTACGTAAATGAAGGGGAGGGTAAAATTTAGCGTTATGCCAAAGTAACTATTCCACGCGGACGGAGTCACAGGCAAAAGCTAGTCACTAATAACCATAAGTAACACAGCCCACTGATTTTCTCGCCGGGTCTTCTCAGTGGGTCGTGATTCCGATCCGATGGTAGATTCAGCGAAGCACTGCTCTTACTACGGCTAGTGTTAGCAAATTCTCTCAGATTGAGCCCGTGAGCTCACCTACTCGTCCGGGCTTAGCTGGGATAGCCCCTTAAGCTAACAGTGAATAGGAAAGAAAAAAAAGAAATTTTTAGTTCGATAGTCAAGGTTTTGAATAGAGCTAGGTGAATTTCTTCTTGGCGAGGATCGGAGGATTGCCGGGTAATCGTTTTGTAGGAGGCCACTACCATCTTGGCAGTCCCACATTCACCGCGCGCTTGCCCATGCTGGTGCTTTGACACACATTTGCTTTGACAGAGACCCACAAAAGGTCTAGCTTCCCCACATCCGTAATTATACTTTTTTATCTTTAGCCAAGATTCAAAAGGCTCATTACTAAATATTGAAAAAATATGAAGGTTCAAAATCGAATCTCTCTATCAATATAAATATGATCTAACGTATTTACGTCCACGTGTGTGAAATGTATTGTATAAATTTACAAAAATTAGGTACCCTAATTATTTAGGAATGTAATGATTGCTTTTCGAACAAAAAAACTTAACATCTATTATTATATTAAAAAGAAACTCAAAAGAAACCACCGATGAAAAAGCACAATAAAACAGTTTAAAAAGCTCAATACAAAAGCTCTTTTATCGATTCGCGGATTCATGTTACAACGATAAGTGTCACACAGCACTAATCTTAAATCTTTTAAAATCCATTATGAAGTTACCTCTATGTAGTAATTTGAATCTTGTTTAAGCGAACGTGGGGCGATTCGTAAAATGAAACCGAAGTAATTCGATTTTGTATAGTGTAACTGGTTTTGTTGTGTCATTTTAAAATATAAAAATACTAGCCGTACTCGCCTGCTTCGCTGGGCATTTAAAATTAACATTATTATTTATTGTCATTATTATTAGGGAGTCCAACACTCATATAAATATTAGCCTATCCATTAAGTACATTTATTTTCTTCATGGATACCAAGTTTCAAGTCAATCAGATGCATAGGTCAGTAGTTATAACGGAACATCCGTAAAAACCACTGTAGATTTCTATATTAGTATAGATGTTGACATATGCACTTACAATCCGAAACCTCAAGGGATCTTGCAAATACTTTTTATATCCGCAACGGTATACAAGCTTATGGTCCACCAGGACATAATCAGTTACTTTCAGACATGAGGTGTAAGTGTCTTTTTTTTTTCAAAGAAACGCATGATTGGTTTACATAAAAAATACGCGAAATCTTATACCAAATCGTATTGACTCACAATATGCTCTTTTATGACATGGACATTTCAGAAAATTAAATATAAAATAATGCAACTATAATTAAATACATAATCAAAGATAGAAACGCCACTTTACATAAAAAAATATGTATTCACAAGCGTTCAAACTGAACCAGACGCATTATACTATGAAAATGAGGGTAGTTATAAACTCACTCATTAACTGTAGTAGTATTGCGTCCTGCTTTTATATCGTCAATTGTTACATAATTATAGGCCTAAGCGTCACTTTTATCGGCACGTAATTGCATTTTCTATTCAGTAATTATGAACGAGCCCTGCGAATGAACTACGAATATATAGAAGTGGTAGATTCATTTAAATAGAGTATTTGTACAAAGATTCTTAGGAGGGGTTTCTGTTTTTTAAATCGAGCTCTCTATTTTTAGATACAATTAGATACTTACTTTAAGATAGCCAACGTCCATACCATGTTGAGTACACCGGTTCTCGTCTGATCACCGAAGTCAAGCAACATCGCGCGTGGTCAGTACTTGGACGGGTGAACGTCTGGGAACACTACGGGATGTTGGCTTTTTATGTAGTCGTCGTGGCCTAAAGGATAAGACGTCCGGTGCATTCGTAAGTAACGATGCACGGGTGTTCGAATTCCGCAGGCGGGTACCAATTTTTCTAATGAAATACGTACGTGACAAATTTTCACGATTGACTTCCACGGTGAAGGAATAACATCGTGTAATAAAAATGAAACCCGCAAAATTATAATTTGCGTAATTACTGGTGGTAAGACTTCTTACTTCTTGTGAGTCCGCACGGGTAGGTACCACCGCCCTGCCGCATTTCTGCCGTGAAGCAGTAATGCGTTTCCGTTTGAAGGGCGGGGCAGCCATTGTACTGTTAAAAGTGAGACCTTACAACTCATATCTCAAGGTGGGTAGCGGCATTTACGTTGTAGATGTCTATGGGCTCCAGTAACGACTTAAAAACAGGTGGGCTGTGAGCTCGTCCACCCACCAAAAGCAAAAAATAAAAAAAATACTATGGTCGCGACGCGGGAAACGGACCAGTCATTGTGGCGAAGCTTAGAAGAAAGAGGTCGATGTTCCTCTGTAGGCCAATGATAACGATAGACGTGATAATAAATGGCTTAGTTAAATTTTATTTTGAGTCAGTAGTATACAGCTATGTGTTTCGCTCTAGACTTCTTACTATTATTTCAATACAACTGCAAGTTCCACCTCGCATTTTAGGGCTTTTAGGGGCTTTCAAATTGTCACTGTTTTGTGATAGAGTCATTGTACAGTTCAATTGAGATTTCGACCACATTTATTAAGGTAGATGGCGTCATTACGTTGTACTATATTTATATGTTCCGGTTACCACTTAACACAAGGTAAGCCGAAAATCGTTCACTCAACTCCACGCAATATGAATACCACAAAGTGTATGCCATCGCCAATCTGGAGGCAATGTGCCCATCAATTGTGTGGTAATACAGCTCTTTTAAGATTTAGATCGAGAAACAAATTTTTAGCGCTATACATGGTAGGATCGCAGTGACCTGGGGTGGGTGATGAAAAGCTTACCTTATTAACACACTTTTTAACCGACTTCAACAAAGGAGGATGTTCTCAATTCGACTGTATGTTTTTTTATGTTTGTTACCTCATAACTTTTAACTGGGTGAATCGATTTTAATGATTCTTTTTTTATTAGAAAGCTGACGCTTCCCGTGTGGTCACATTTTAATTTAGTTCAGTTCTGATAATGGTATCCATGAGAAAACCATATAAGTCTTAAATTTGCATTACTACTTAATGCGCGACAAATAGATGAATAACTTAATATCACGCCAATCGATTTCGATGATTATTGTTTTTAGTAAATATTAATTTGTTTTGGAATATCTTTTTTATATTTGAAATCGGTTTTTGTTAAAGCATAATTATCTATTTACAATTATATTTGCTTGATCTAAATCGAAGTTTTTCAATTGTACCAACTTAAAGATCTTACTTTTGACTTAAAAAAGTTGTTGGAAATCTGCATATCAAAAACCGATGACAATACAATGATTCTATCACTGAGGACTTTTATCGTGAGTAACACGAACAAGATAAACAATTATTATCATATTTAATGATTGATTCAGTATCGTTTAGTATCAAATCTATATATATACACTTATATATGTATAAATGAATTGCTGTTCGTTAGTCTCGCTAAAACTCGAGAGCGGCTGGACCGATTTGGCTAATTTTGGTCTTGAATTATTTGTGGAAGTCCAGAGAAGGTTTAAAAGGTAAATAAATATGAAAATGCTCGGAATTAAATAAAAATAACAATTTTGTTTTTCCTTTGATGTGTCCCCCGTCGGACGGATTCCTTTTGTTTGTTTTAAGTTAGTTTTATACAAAAGTTTAGATATTTTATTTATCGATTGAGGCACTAGGAAGTCTGCCGGGTCAGCTAGTAATTAATAAAAATTGCTACATTTTCGTCTGTAACAGGTAACTAAAAGTCAGTTTTTTGCTCGCCGATTTAGCTCCTACATGAAACCATACTTATATAACAGACTCAACAAAAAATACAAAATTCTTAACCTAAATTACGAAGAAGTTAAAAGAAAATTAACAAAAGAACTGCTTAATTGGTCCTACTCTTTTTCGGAGGAGTTTCTGAAATGCATTAAGTGACCATAAACACATGCCTATGGTAAAAATCATTACACCTGTTCCTTTTCTTTTTATATATATGTGTATGTGTGGGTATGTGTGTGTATGTAAATATATATATGTGTGTGTGTATATATACATGTATAATATTCGCTTACCTATTTTGATTTTCTCGTATATTCAGCACCGTTATTACTAGTTTTAAGATACTTCTGTAAAAAGCTCTCCACGAGACAGGCAGTGCCTAGTGTGGAGAGTTTTTAGCAAACTGTCGTGTATATGTTTTTCAATGTTAATGAATAAATTATTATTATTATTATTATTATAGTTTTAGTTGTCAAAAATTATCACCAGTATGAACAAGTATAAGGTTGTAACTCCAATTAGCTAATTTAATTGGTTTATGATGACTTGTGTTAATGTCTTGTTATGGGAGGAGCGTCGTTGTCATGGTAACGACGACCACACCCATAAGGGTAGGGATCCCGACAGATGCGCTCGAGTCGCTATTGTGTGCTTTTGTGCGATAAATCTTGATATGAGTCAAGATTAGAATTTGATTTAAACAAAAAATTAAGGACACAGATTTTCGCAAATCCCTGGGACTATGCAAGTGGAACGCATTTAGAGGATGTTTTTTTTTTATTGCTTAGTTGGGTGGACGAGCTCACATCCCAGCTGGTGTTAAATGGTTACCGGAGCCCATAGACATCTACAACGTAAATGCGCCACCCACCTTGAGATATAAGTTCTAAGGTGTCAGTATAGTTACAACGCCTGCCTCACCCTTCAAACCGAAACGCATTACTGCTTCACGGCAGAAATAGGCAGGGTGGTGGTACCTGTGCCGACTCACAAGAGGTCCTACCACCAGTGACTTACCCGTGCAGGGCTACATCTCTCGCGACCACCGGGTTCTAGATTCCGGTAGCAACTTAACACCAGACGGACCGTGAATTTCATCTGGTCAGACAATGCATCAAAGCAAGCCTATCCAGCCTTTCAGTTCGAACGAAATTCAAAATGACGCTCTAATTAACTTGTCCACTCCAGCTCAGTGCTGATCTATGTGCGATTTCAATTAAAAATTCTATTCCCAGCATCCTTATAAATGAGATCCATAATATCTTATAGCAGCGCGGTTCTCCTTTGGGAAATACGCTGATATCGTCTCGAGCATATTTTCTTAATGTTTAGCAGTTACGTTGTTGTCCATTGTATTATACTAAGACTGAATTTTTATATCAATAAGAATTAAAATGGATCGAAAGCCCTTTTATATTTTAGCTTTAGCTATGCTAACACGTGATAAGTAATTTAGTAAAAGTTGTAATTACATCCGGAGTTCTACTGCTCTGAGGAAAATGTTGGGATATCGCGTCATGTCTTTTAACTATCACCAAAGATGCCGTCAGAGTAGCCTTCATCTATACAATCTGAAGTCGCTACCCTTATCCGTAGTAAATCCTTCCACGATGTTTCTGATCACTATAAAATTTCCTTCTTTAAATGAGGTTTCCGGACAGTCCTTCGCTGTGAGCTCGTCTACCCATCTAGCATTTTTTTAAAAGATTGTGACCACCTATCACCAGGTAATATAAAAGTAATATGTTGACTGTATATGAATATATGAATATATAACTGTTAGAGAATGCCTATGGCATTAAGTCCGCCTTTATACTTTCTAGTATATGAAGTTATAAATAAATAAATAAATAGTATGTAATATAAATCCAAGCTTCTTTAAGATTACAATATTCTGTCCAGATACTTTCTTCTCCCTAAAATTATTGGCAGCAGGACGTATTGTAATCTGCAGGGATGCGAACTATCTTTTTACAATAAAGTGTTCTTTCCAGTCTGGTCTGAAGGTTATTTGTGGACAATATTTTTAAAATATTATCATTTACTGGCTCTAATAATCCAATGCTCAGTGAGCCAGTAAAATATTATGATAAAAAGACTGGACTATCTTTTTCCAAAACCAAATTACCATTTCAAGAACCTTCAGACAAGTTCAATTAAGTCATTTAAGCTTTCTCAACGACCGTCACATTCTCTTAACTAACAAGTAGTTGGTCACCTACTTAACTGGCACAAAGTAGTTAATTAACGATTAAGTAACTTTAACCGGTTCCTAAGTTGTCAAGTCTTTCGGCGGGTACGTTCCTTTTAAGGGGGAATGCACATTATGTTTTGTTGCATTAAATTTGTAGATTTAAAAAAAAAGTTGTGCTATTAGGTTGACGAGCATACAGCCCACCTGATGGTGTGTAGCTACCGTTGCCCATGGACGTCACAACGCCAGAGGCACAGACAAACCGCTGCTTACCGTTAAATACTCTACAAGCCTCGTTTGAAAAAGGACATGTCATACATAGCTCTCGGGAAACACCGTGGAGGGGAGCTCATTCCATAGCCGGATGGTACGTAGCAAAAAAGATCTCTGGAAACGCACTGTGGATGAACATATTGACGAGGACCGAAGTCTCTCGGCAAACCCAGAGGTTCCAAATGATCCTTGTGACCTCATATCTCAAGTGAGGCTTAGAATACCATTAATACAGTAGCAAACAGGAAACCGATTCAAGCAAACTGTGTAACTTGAAAATATTAAGACCTGCCTAGAATCCTGTTCACACAGTGAAATTCCATATTTATCATCGGGAACATTGGGAATAGCGATACTTTACTTTGCAGCGAATGTAATTTGAACATTAAAGTTTGACAAGACTTCAACGCTCCTTAGAATATTTAAACAGATTTTTTTACAGACAGTTATACTTTTGGTCCTTCTAATGTTAGGTGGTTCCTGGAACATTGAATGCAATTAGGTCTTTGATCTATATAACTGGGAGCCTCTTCATATCAGCAGAACCATGATTCACCCTATGACAATAATAACAAAAGACTGCATGTTAAACATATCTCAGTCCATCAGACCAGCTGTCCCATTAGATTTAAAGGGACAATTTTGCTGGCAATGTAGCCGTGTTCTTATGCACTACACAGGGACGGTGCGTCCCGCATAGTAATAAGGCATTAAACGACGTCGTGATATCCTCGTATTCAGGTCAGGACGAAAAGGGATTTGTCTTCACACTGAATCTACTGCGGGTGAGATTTGATTAAGAATTAGGCTCAATTTCTCTGTTATTGGAGTAAATGTGGAGATTAGCGTGACGTAATTTTAGAGCGTTCTATTCCAACTTCACGTTACCGATTGAATTGATGTAAAATTATAATATTAATATAACTATAATTTAAACAGAGCACCCTTTAGATGTGCTTTTTGAATTAAACTTAAAATTTCAGGTGAAATCAGAGCTTTTTTTTCGTACCTTTCCGCTGGTAGCTTAAGGGGCTATTCAAGCTACTCCCAGACTGGTAGGTAAACAAATCCAGAGCGTACGGTTCACGAAGCATACTGATCACTTAAATGCTTGGATATTCTGATTAGATCTTGGATTTTTTTACTGTTTAGATGGGTGGACGAGCTCACAGCCCACCTGGTGTTAAGTAGTTACTGGAGCCCATACACATCTACAACGTAAATGTGCCACCTACCTTGAGATATAAGTTCTAAGGTCTCAGTATAGGTCTAACGGCTGCCCCGCTCTTCAAACCGAAACGCATTACTGCTTCACGGCAGAAATAGGCAGGGTGGTGGTACCTACCCGCGCGGACTCACAAGAGGTCCAGTAAAATATCTTGGGCTATATACAGCGAAGGACTGTCCGGAAACCTCATTTAAAGAAGGAAATTTGATAGCGAGTACAGATTATATTAGCTATATAATTGGCACAAACACTGGTATTCAAGCAATCGTTTTACATGCAGCTCGTTGTCTGACGCCGCCTGCTCCACCGGCACAATAAGGAGTTGATCACGTCCGATTGGTGTTTGGCGCAATTTATAAGATTTTATCGATTAAAGCAAGCCATCAAAGCATCGGGCAAAATCCCATTCTATGTTCCAAAAGCTGATGAGGAATACGTCAATGGAGTTTCCATATAAAGTTTTTTTTTGTTTTACGTTTTAATTATAACATAACTTTTTTTCTTACGATAGCGTGGTATGGACATGTGATGCATAGAGAGGATGCAAGTGACTAGGAGATTAATGGAAAAGGTAGTGCAAGGTAGATGGGGAAGACGTCGACCGAAGAAGACATGGGTGGAGTGTGTGAATGACGATATTAGAGAGAGAGGAGTGAGTGTTGAGCTGCTAAAATTGGGCTGATAAAAGAGATTGGAATAGAAAAAAATACTGTTCCAACCCCACCTAGTGGGATAAGGTGGAGACAAAGAAGAAGATAAAAAAAAATTCTAACAATTTTTTCTAAGACATTTTTGAATTATCTAAATTATTCATTCTAGTATCAGATTCCGAGAACAATCCTTGTTATTTTTTAGTTTTTATTGTGAACACTAATGGTCTTATTTATAAAAAAATATTAAAGGTTTGTAAAACTGTTAAAAGAAGACTGCGAAAAAATCTCCTACAAAATAAAAATTAATAATACTGTTTTACTAAAACTTTCGATATTCTTGTTATAAGAGACCACAAAACTCCCATAACTGATTATGAATAATAAAGTTCAGGCTGTCTTTAGTTTTAATCATTTTATTATTACCAACGTTTCACAACTTCCATGGTAATATCAATATTTTTAACTTGTATTAAAGAAAAAAACTAGATTGGACCATAACCGTTAATCTTATGGACATCAAATTCAAGATTTCCATGAAAGTTTTGAAGAAATATTAGTAGACTATTCAATTGACGTATTCGAACATTTCGCTACAAACAAATCGCTATCGCTCACCTCAAAGACCGTTGCATAAATTTGAATAATTCTTCATCAGGTGTAACGAATAATTGCTTGTCTGTCTGTACCTGTCGTAATTGCGATTTATAGCTTTTTTTTAAACCGTTTACGCAGCAGGAATTAACGACTATTGTTTGTGCGTGAAACAAACGGTTCAATTTTGTGTATTGTCTGGCTCGGTCACGATTACCGTACAATTATTATAATGCTAATTCAAATGACGTTATTTAAAAATACAATGTCAAAAGTTTTCAGTATCATACTATGGTAGACAAGGGAGAACTAATCATTGAACTCTAACTACTATTGTTATTACTTTATCTAGGAGATTTAATTGGTCCTCGGTTGAATATCTTCAATCCCCGACAGTTGTTAACTGTTTGATTTGAAACTTTACACAGCTATCGCTGTCACTGCAGAGAAAGCTTCAAGTACAATGTGATCGAAACTAAGTACTTTTAGGTGGCTTGCGTCCTTCTCAGTAATTGTTGAAATACCGGTCACTTTATTGTACAATTATTGTTATATCTAGACTATAGTTGTTGTGCGAGTACCTCGAACAGATGTGTGAGTCTTTGGAGGACAACCATATTTACTCATCATTTCGGATCCTCCCGATCCACTAACGGTGCTTTTAGGTATCTCAAGCACCGTTCACCGTTCTTATCGAACCCGTCACTTGTAACGAAAGGTTCGGCGAATAAACTAACCCATACACAGCCCACTGAGTTTCTCGCCGGATCTTCTCAGTGGGTCGCGTTTCCAAACCGGCGGTAGATTCTGCGAAGCTAGGGCCATTGTTAGCAACGCCTTCTGGTTTGAGCACAGCAGCTCACTTACACGATAGGGTCACGCTGACATAGCCTCTCAAGGCTATCATCTTAGGTAGGGAAAAAAACCACACAAAGATGCCTCTCCACCGAGTGATTATCAATGCTTGGTAGACCGTTAGTCCGAATGTCGTTATACCAATGTTGTATACAAGCAAAATAATCTTGAAAATGTCGTTAACCCGTTTCTAATTTTCGTTAAATAACTTTTTTTATTTATTTAGCTAAGCCTATACATGTTTAATGTGTAATCTTTTAAATATATAACATTTTAAACGTACAAAATATTTTGCGGTATTCACAGCACAGCATGGCTTGTGTCCAATAGTTGTCTGTCTCTGTCTAATGTGGCTAACTATAACTAATGCTTCTATAATTATATTTTTTTAAATCAGCTGTAGAAGTAGAATCGTCCCCTAAAATTTCTCTCCCAAAAGTATTCACTATCCGCCCCTAAGTTAGCTGATCGAAGGGCCTATTGTAAGCCTATGTGGATGCTAAAGGCTGTATGTCTGAAGGATATTTCAGCCGTATATTTTGGACTTCCACGTCAGATATCATGCTTAGTGTAAGCGTTGATTATCAGAACTTTATATTTAACAAAAAATCTCAGAAAATGAAAAATATTTTTTTGATAAGTACACGTTCAATGTTCCCATTTCGTGAATAAATCGCGAATTGCGAACTAATATGACTTCAGGCAGGCTTGCCTAAGGTTTCCATATCACCATAATACAATTGAACGCCAATTGTGATATAAAGAATTCAGATTATCTCTAAGAAATCAAAACAAATTTTGCAACTTTAAGAAGCGTTTTCTTTGCGGCAAAATTAAGACAAGTTCCATTGAAACAACCCAAACAAAATGCTCAAAAGTTAAATCAACAACACCAAAAGCTTTCAAAAGCTACAACAGCGAACTTCCGCCGCTACAAAAGCAGTAGCGTTATCTCTTTGATCGTCGCGTTTGATCGATGGGCTCCTCGATTCGCAAGGCGGTGTAGCAAAGCTGTTTTTGTCATGAATTCCAATATTTCAAGGGGTTAAGAATTCTGTGTGCTTTAAGCTTTGGCAAACCGTATAACGAGATTGAAAAAATACAAGTGACAGTTACAATTGGTTGTTTAATCAATAAAATCAAAAATATTGTTTACGCTGCACAATATTATATAATCCTCGACCATCTCAACGGAGTCAAGCAAGGAATTAAAACTTTCGTAAGACAGATTGATGACAGGAGAAGCGCCCGTGGCGTAGTACGAGTAGCACCTGGTTACAAGGGTCGTTTGGAACCTCTGGGTCTCCAGAGGGACTTCGGTTCCCTCTGTATTTTGTACCGTATGTTCCATGGGGAGTGCTCTGAGGATTTGTTTGAGATGATACCATCATCTCATTTTTACCACCGCACCGCCCGCCACCGGAGTAGATTTCATCCATACTACCTGGAGACACTACGTTAATCCACAATGCGTTTCCAGAGATATTTTTCTGCTACATACCATCCAGCTTTGGAATGAGCTCTCTCCTCCACGATGTTTCCCGAGAGCTATTACATATCCTTCTTCAAACGAGCCTTGTGAAGAGTACTTAACGGTAAGCAGCGGTTTGGCTCTGCCCCTGGCATTGCTGAAGTTCATGGGCGACCGTAACCACTCACCATCACCACCGAGAAGATCCGGCGCGACACTCAGTGGGTTGAATATTTGCTAAAATTCAGCCTAATCCTGTCTTGAGTTCCAGTTCAAAAATTAGGGCCATTATACCTACGACTTTGACCTCTATCTTAGGATGAGCGGCATTTTTGTTGTGATTTCTATGCTAGCTTAACTACACAGAAAAATAAAAACCATAAATAGATTGATAGTCTGCGCGTATGCTCTTCTAGTGAGAACCACTGACCGGCCTGTGCTATTACTTGTCAATAAAAAATCAGCCACAAAAACGCGTCAAAAGTCGCACAGGTACAAAATACTTTCATTCACAGCACTGACCCATTCAATATTTACGTTAATTCATTACTTCTTTTTTTTTGTACAAAATCGTCATTGTACCAATGGGCCTCTTGTTTGCGGTGTATCCTACACTAGTTATTTATTATCCGTTTTTATAAAAATTGTATGCTTTTGTATTCGAATGTATTATAAAAAAAAACATATACTTATTCCTCAATGAAGCTACGTTCAGAATTTTATGAATGGTTTTTGATGGAATACTAGTCGATTCTACAATTGGGGTGTGAGAATTACACAGATTTCTTTAGTTGCTTATAAGAAATGTAAAATTTATAATGATTATCTACAAGAGGTCTTTAAGTTATAAGAGTTTCAGTCGATTCTAAATCTATTCTATTCTATCTATTCAAAAATAATCTAATATTAAAAAATTAATAAATAATAATTTCTTATTAAAAAAAAAAAAAAAAGACATGCCCGCTGAGTTTCTTGCCAATTCTTCTCAGGTAGGAGGCTAGTTCTTGTGAATTGGCGGTAGTTCTTTTGACGTTCAACAAGTATGTACTTTCATTTATGTTGAATAAAATTTTTTTGATTTGATTTGATTTGATTTGTTCTAGTGGTTTTTGTAACCTGATTTCGTTTTATTGTGAAGACATTATTGACTTGGTTGCTTAAAGCATAGAACCTGAGTTTCCTGGTCGGACCCAAACTGATTGTTGTTAAGAGCCATTTACCTAATTATTTGTGCATCAAGCACAATATTCAAGTATCGACGAAAGTAACAACTGTAAAATATTGGGAAAGTCGCACACAATAAAATTAAAATAACCGAAGAAAAGATTAAGAATAGTTTTAGAATGAAAGGAGTTCTTTATTTAAACCTTGCTTATTTATGGATTAATCTTGTACACCATTTATACACTGATGGTAGGTACTGGTGAGATAAATTTTCATACTAGTGTCAACGTCAAATGACGTGATAATTGAAATTCATAATAATATTCTTATACGAAACAATATATACTAGTGGCCCCCAAGTAGTCACAATTCGCATATAATTAGTGATTTAAATTATAAGTTTGAGCATTATTATAGATCTATTGTTAAGGACTATACTTCTATAATCACAGATTTCTCCAAGGCTACTATAGATACCTAAATAATATTGAAAACAAATATTAATGTAATCTCAATTTGACCACAGACTTTAACGATAAACAAAAAAGTATATATGCGTGTGCGTGTCAAAACTTAGTAGTGTGTTTTTTTTATTGATTTAATGTATGTTAAATACATAATTTAAAGAAAAATTGCATTTACACTCCTTCTCTATATTCTCTATAAGTGAGGGAAATTTCATACTCCTCTGTCAGCGCAATTTTCGTAAAAAAGAGTAGGTACAAAGTTTTTGCTTCACTTATTACGAGTAATATATATATTACTGATACTTCTGTGAGTGAGTAAGCCGTTAAAATCGTCACTGTAATAGGAATACCGCGTGTCCCGCCCCGCCTCAATACTCCCCTGCGACTGTTTCTGACGTCACCCCTAAATCAAATGGCAGAATTTGATCATCTGTTTTTGGCAATTCTCGCACATTGTACGATGCACACAGATTATAGGTTAGAAAAAGAAAGAGAGAGAGAGAGAGAGTCTTTAACTCATAGTGTTGTTCAGCCTAGTTGTTTGAGACACGCGGTTCATTGAGCTACGTAAAATCTTCTAACCACAAACACCACAGTGTCTCAAGACAAAAGTCTTTGACCAATGTGTGTTGCCAGTGATGACATAATATGGCACTGAGACTGTAGTATCGCTGTAATATAATTATTGCTTACACAATATACATAGGAAGTGAAAGGCTATTTGGTTTAACTAACGTTTTTGCAACTTTTCAGGATAGCCATTAAAAGTTTAAAATTTGGAAAAAATATCAAAATAAAAAAAAAAACTTCAGCTATTTGAATTGGACTAAACTTAATTGAAGTTCAAAATAACATCGTTTTGTTGATACTAATAGCAAATAAAATGGACCTTAAATTGCAAAGATTAATGTCGCATATTAAGCGATATATTATATTAGGTATATTAGTTGTAGCTCATATGGGTAAATCGGGTCACCATCCTGCTCATTTCTGCCGCAAAGCTGTGCTGTCTCACAGGGTTGCGGTAGCCATTTACCTTAGAATTGAAGCTTAGATCTCATGCTTCACGGTGGATGGTGGCATTCACTTGTGTGATGTTTACAAGTTCTAATAACCATTTCACGTTAGGTAAGCTTTGATTTCGTTCAGTTGTTTGAGGAATAAAATAAAATTCTATGTGTGCTGTGTGATCAATTGATCATTATTGCTCACGATCGGCACATTACGAGTTTGGGGGCATTCTTACTGGTGGTAGGACCTCTTGTGAGTCCGGGCGGTTAGCTACCACCGCCCTGCCTGTTTCTGCCGTGAAGCAGTAATGCGTTTCGGTTCGAAGGGTGGGGCAGCCGTTGTAACTATACTGAGATCTTAGTACTTATATCTCAATATGGGTTGCGCATTTACGTTGTAGATATCTATGGGCTCCAGTAACCACTTAACACCAGGTGGGTTGTCAGCTCGTCCACCCATCTAAGCAATAAAAAAAAAAAGCATCGACGTACCACGTTAATGTCGATGCTTAGTTAAACAAGACAAATAATTATGCAGATTGTATTTAACGCAACTTAACAATCTAATTTTATAATTAAAATATTACCTAGAGAATAATTTTACATGTATTAGTATTGGCATGCTTTCTGTCTGCCTCCCATAGACCCATATCAAAAACAATGTAATTAGGATAATCTGCCATCCGTGAATTGGATGCGAATTAAAATATTCACGTGTTTCAATAATGAGCGTTCCAGGTTTGATCCGGATGAGTCCGATGATCCGCACGTAGCGGGTATAAAAGGTACAGTTTTCCCGGATTTCAATTAATTTCGCATTTGAGATCCGGTTTTAATTGTGAAAATGTCATGTGGTGTTGATTGGGTTTATTTTTTTCTTTCATTTCTATGTTTAATTGAGGATTCTTTTTAATCTGTTTAGGTGGCCGGATCAGCTCACGGCTTTTGTGGTGGGCTTTTCCCAGAACTATACACCCTGATGCTTATATTTATTTATTAGCATGCGTGAATGATCTCAACACCTGACGCTAAGTGGAGCCGGACATTTAACTGCGAATTTCACCAACCGCCTTGATCGCCAAGGTCTCAATTCTGTAGTACCTACAGTTTTTGTCCTAGCCCTTCTAACAGCAATGTACTTGCATGTACTTTACACAAACAAGTTATATCGGAGAACATCTTTATGATAAAGCGAGTCTATTATGCGAATGAATTATTTTATTATTTTAATTAAGTTTTTTTAAATTAGTACCAATGGTGGCAATTAAGTGTTTTTGAATGTAACAGTAAGAGAAAATGAAACAGAGTCACTGATCGTGACTTCTCGGATTCTTCTAAAAGCTCATTACAATCTCAGTTAATTCCCACCGCGTTGTTTGACCATTACTACGTGTCATGACGTTTCCTTGAACCTTATTGAACTTGATTAAACCTTATACCAATACCAATATTACTGGTAGTAGTGTTGTAGTTACCTCTAGTGAGTCCGCACGGGTAGGTACCACCACCTCGCCTATTTCTGCCGTGAAGCAGTAATGCGTTTCGGTTTAAAGGGCAACCGTTGTAACTATATTGAGACTTTCGAACTCACATCTCAAGGTGGGTGGCAGCATTTACGTTATGGGTTTCGGTAACCACTTAACACCAGGTGGGCTGTGAGCTCATCCACACATATATGCAATAATAAAAAAAAGATGTGTGGTGTCGTGGGACACCGGATAGGAAGGAAGTTCCTTATTATAAAAATATTAATTTTAAGTTCTATTCGTGGTATAAAGAAAATAAAACTGGAGATTTCGCAACAACCCACGGTTATTCGGTAACGTGCGAACTTATTGTGGTACACTTCATTCACGGTTGTTTGCATAAGAGTTAGTGTATTGCGCAAACGAACGCTCTGAGATCGTGGTCAATGAATGATAAAATAAAAAAATATATGTTTTGTACGTTATGACAAGGTTAAGCCGTACACTGTGTGCATTACTAATTTGTACGTTATTACAAAGTTAAGTCGTACACTGTGTGCATTACTAATAAAAATCTTACGTTAGGGACGTTTTTTTCCGGTTAGGCCTAGGCCGCACTACGGTTTTTTCCCGGGAGCGGTTAACCGCTGTAACCGCGAAACCGCTTAATACGCACACACTACAATTATTAACCGCGAATTCGCCCGCGATTTTCGCAGTTTGAAGATGGATAAATTTCAAAAGAGCAGTAGCAGTGTGGCTTTGGTACTAAGAAATAGATAAAAAGACAACGAAAATTTTACAAATGTTGGGTCTATCCACTTTCTAACCGTAAATTTGAGAAAGGTTTCTTTCATAAGAAATATTGAAATTTAAGAAAACCCCTAGAGAAATTTTTCAATTACTATCGGATGTCAGTAGACAGTTTCATGGAAACAAAGTTTCGCAAATGTATTTGACATTTCAAATAAAACCGCCTGCGGTTACGCATAGTGCGTGCACGGATATCTAGTTCTATAGATTACAAATTTTGTTGCGGTTTTTTTCCGCGAAAATTTTGTAACATTTCGCGGTTTTAAAATCAGTCGCGGGAAAAAGCCGCAAGTGCGGCCGCTTGTATTCGTTTTCGTGTTTCATAAACTCACACGGTTATTAACCGCTGCGGTTTCACCGTAGTGCGGCCTAGGCCTTAGGATACCCCTCCGCATCGTCCCATAAGGAACTTCATTCCAAAAAAACCTCCATAATAATATACATCATTTATAAGCAGAAGTGTATATGTCTGTTTCTTTTTGCAAGTCGCTATATCATTTCAACGAGTTTCAAGAGACTTAGCCGTGTTTTAGCGGTAGGCAGCGGCTTGGCTCTGCCCCTGGCATTGCTGAAGTCCAAGGCCGACGGTAACCACTCACCATCAGGTGGGCCGTATGCTCGTCTGCCTACAAGGGCAAAAAAAAAAAAAAAAAATACAATGGTTCTAAACATGACAAAAAACCCCGCATACCAAATACCTCTCTCGAAGATACTGACCGAAAATCAAAATGCGATGTAGTTAACATCACGAAGTCTTTACACTCGACAGCAATTAAGTGAAGCAGCGGACACTGTCCAATCATGCTCCTACAAGTGCCGGCCATTGATTGTAGTGGCCACGTTCTGAACACGGACGATTGAATGTGTCGGGTTATGACGAAGCTTGTCCACCGAGATTGGGTTAGGTAGGAACATAAACTTGTGTTGTATACAATAGCTTTCTACTTTTCTAACACCATTATATAGACAAGTGAACGAGCTCATCGACCACCTAGTGTTAAGTGGTTATTGGAGCTCAAAGACATCAACAACGTTAATGCCACCACCCATTTTGAGATTTGAGGACTATATCTCAACTGTATTGTATAGTAATTACGCAAATTATAGTTTTGCGTGTTTGTTTTTTTATTATATGCCATTATTCCTTAATTGTGGATGTTATTGGTGAACATTTGTTACGTACTTATGAAATTGGTACCTGGTTTTGATACCTGGTAATTGGTTTCTGCAGGATTTGAAATTTCACAGTCACGTCGCTCGGTATGAGTACACGAGGCCTCCAATAAGCCACAACGACTTCAGACAGCTTTGGAGCCGTAAGACATTTGAATATTGTGTCTATCAATTCACTTTTCGGTTTACTTTTTTAAATTTTTTTATTTATTGCTTCTATGTATGGACGACCTCACGGCCCACCTGGTCTTAAGCGGTTACCGGAGTCCATAGACATCTACAACGTACATGCCACCACCCATTTTGAGACATGAGTTCTAAGTCTCAGCTTTTACAGTATAACGGCTACCCGCCTTACAGACCGAAACGCTTTATGCTTCACGGTAGAAATAGGCAGGGTGGTGGTACCTACCCGTGCGGACTCATAAGAGGTGAGGTACCACCAGTAAAGTGTCTTCTATATTTTATCATCAAACTTTTTAACGTTCTTCTTCTTTTCATATTACGTATCTTTGGAGCTTTCAGAATTTGCGATAACTGATCCTAAATAGATATTCATTGAACGTTTTTTTTTATCAGTAGCTGCGGTAAAATGCGTTGGGAAGAAAAATTAGGCGTCAACTGTAACCCGATTTTGTTAAAGTGCCTTTTTAGTTTAACGACTTAACCTAACCTAATCTATCTTAAGAAGGAGGGAGCCTGGAGATCAGTAATACAGGTCTTTGAACCTAGTACAGACTTCAGTCCTTTCAAAGGCTTACAAAAAAAAAATTATAAGGTTAATTTATTTCCATTTGAATTTGTACTATACCTTTAAGAGAGAAATAAATAAATTATTATTATTATTATTATGAATGGTTTTATGGTAGATTTTTCGAATCGAAGACCAATTGAGGTAAGGACCGATAATAAAATGGGTCGCTCAGATCAGGTCGGTCAGATAAACAGTTCAAATAAAGAAAGTAAAGTCTGGAATATTTCTCTAAGAATTCCAAAGCAGATAGATAATGTTAGTCCTTAATGCGATGAGAACGTAGCAGCTGTACGGATTGGAAGTTAGGGTTAGCGTTCGAGCGATAGTGCAGTATAAAATAAAACATATTTTTAATCTTTAATCATTTTAAGATTTATTTCTGTAATAAAAAGCGTTGACAAAATCATCCTCCGGCAAGTTTTAGATATCAGAGTAAGTACAGTTTATTAACTACTAACTTGTAACTATACTTGAAACCTTTTTATTTATTTATTTAAATAAGTACTGCCACATCACAAACATCTAACATTGAAAATAAATTTAAACTATTTAATTTATGGCCTGATGCATGTGACAACAATGGCGTACATAGCATTGGCAATTCATCGGCTCGAAAATGGAATACAATAATAATAATAATAATAATAATAAAAAAAACAGTACTATTTGTTGAAATATTAATAAAAATGTCTAAAAATGTCATGTCATATCGAAAAGAAGAAAAGAAGAAATGTTAATATAATGTCAAGTAATAACAAGTCAGTTATAGAACAAGAAATGATCAACGATTAAAGTTAAAGTTAAGGTCCCTTTTCCTCTCTTTTCCTACTCTGTCCTTAAATACACGCAACTTGTCGTGGAACACATCAAGATCGGGCATCACTGTGATAAGGGAATGATACTCATCAATTATTCTACGGAGAGGTGCCTGCCGTCCCAAATTAGATTTTACAGGTGGGGTGTAGAAAATATATTTGAGTTTCCCGCGAGGATAGGTACGGGGAACCCTTAAAGGCATGTTCTCTAGAAAGTAGCTACACTGATATTGACCGCTTACGACTTTGTGGAAGAAGGACATGTCCAATAAAAGTCTCCGTTCACGAAGAGAACACATTCGAAACCTAATTAGGCGCTCTTTGTAAGGATTTCTGTGCGAAAAACCGCTAGAATTATAAGCTAAATGCCTAGTGAACGCTCTTTGAATGCTCTCAACGCGTTGCGAATGCACGGCATAATACGGATTCCATACAACGCTGGCGAACTCAAGATGACTGCGCACCAAGGTTTGGTAAAGCAAGATTTTGGTGCGCTGACGCCTAAATCCGCCCGAGTTACGTTTCAAAAATCCGAGCATTTGAGCTGCTTTTGTGACAGACTTGTTAATGTGCGAGGTGAATTTAAGTTGACTGTCAACTATCACGCCAAGATCTCGGATTTCGTTAACTTCTGCCAGTGCTGTACCATCAAGCTTATATTCCGTAGCAAGTTGCTTTCTTTTTCTAGTGAATTTAATGTGAAAGCATTTATTTGCGTTGAGTGTCATACTGTTACAGCGACACCATTGTAGGATCGCATCTAGGTCACTTTGCAATTGGCGACAGTCGACAACAGAAACTATGGTTTTGTATATCTTGAGGTCATCGGCAAATAGTGACACCTTACAGTGACTTACTTTATCGACTATGTCGTTAATAAAGATTATGAAAAGAAGGGGTCCCAAATGTGATCCCTGGGGCACACCGGTATCTGCAAAATAAGTTTTTGAGTTAAATCCATTTACAGACACCGACTGAGGTCTCTGTTGCAAGTAAGATTCGAACCATTTCAAAAGTGGGCCATCCACACCGAACCCATATAATTTCCTCAAAAGAATTGAATGGTTAACTCGATCAAAAGCACTGCTAAAGTCGGTGTAGATGGCGTCAACCTGCCTGCCTGAGTCAACTTCATTAGACACATTGGAAATATAAGGGACCAAGTTAGTGACGATTGAGCGACCACGTCTAAAACCGTGCTGTGAATCCGAGATGCTACTGTCCACAAGCCGAAAGATTACAGGATAGACAATCGATTCAAATAGTTTAGAGAAGCAAGACAGGATGGAAATAGGGCGATAGTTTTTAACATCAGAATTTTCTCCTTTCTTAAAGACTGGTACAATGCGCGCTTTTTTCCACTCGGACGGAAATGTCCCATCCGCTAATGATCGGTTAAATATTAAGGACAGAGGCAGAGCTACAGCAGAGCCGCATCTTTTCACAAATACCGGCGGAATCCCATCCGGGCCAGCACCCTTCGCAGAGTCGATCTTTTTGATCGCTTTAAGCACCTCAATTTCTTCGATAGCCAATGAACACAACATCCGTTGTGGGGACCCGCAGCACTGAGATTCAAGCGTAAAGTTATCCGGAGGCGCTGAGCTGGGCAAGCAAATTGAGGCAAAATGTTCTGCAAAAAGATTCACAATGTCAGGACCTGTTTTTACTACCTGATCTTTCAAGTTCATAGATGCAGGTATGGATGAGTCACTACCTCTTTTATGTTTAATAAAGCTCCAGAAAAGCTTAGGGTTTTTAGGGATATTAGCTTCGATGTTATTCCTATAATCTGAATAGCATTTATCGTACATTGCGTGGCATCTAGAGCGGAGCAGACGGTATTCAAATTCGTCTCTAGGGTTTCTGTATTTATTGAACCTTTTCCGAATTTTTTCCTTTTCTTGTAATACTTTGATGAAGGAGGTGCTGAACCATTTAGGGAACTTAGATTTATTAAGGGTTTGTTTCGGCACATATTCTTCTAAGAGATCGTCCACTATTTTGTAAAATTTTATAAGCATTAAATCAATATTTTCACAGCCCGATAACTTTGTTTGCCAATCAACACCTTTCAGATTTTTAACTATGGATGGATAATCTGCTCTATAGAAGTTATATCTAGGCTTGCATTTGGGCTTAAGATAGACAAGTCTATTGTAGGGCAAATTCAACAGTAGATTAGCTGCTTATAACATTTGCTCAGCTCGCTCGAAGGGCTCACAACATATGCATCTCGGCAGCTGGTTATAACCAAATCTAAAAACCTGTTGTCACTATTTGCAATTGCATTGACTTGAAAGAGATTGTTAATGAAAACAAAGTCAGTAATAGAATGTCCCAGAGGAGAGTTATGGTTTGAGGGTACCATATAATTACTATCCTTATGAGGGTCCCAACTGATAAAACCCAAGTTAAAATCACCTAAAATAACAAGATCATCGGCCCGATCGGCAATATTATCTGCGCTATCTAAAAAATACTTGAGAGTTTCGGTTTTAACTGGTGGAGGAAGATATACAACGCATATAGCAAGCTTCCTAGTACTTGAGCCAATGTTAATATGCAAAGTGACCCAGAAGTCCTCCACATTTGTTTCCCAACTCTTGACACGAGCAGACGGTATGTCCCTAGAAACAGCTAAGAGCACCCCACCGCCGTCTTTTTTAGAATTACCACTGCTTGATCGGTCCCGGCGATAAACAATGTATCTATCATCGATCAGTTCGTGATTAGAAATATTTGAGTTGAGCCAGGTTTCAGTAAATGCAATAATCTTATAATTCAACGTCAGAATATTTTTTGAAACCTCGTTAGTCTTAGTTCTAAGGCCCTGCACATTCTGGTAGTATATGTCAAGCATTGCGATCATCAAATACACCAATTCATTATTAGCAAAATACATTAACAACTTATACTAAAAGCTTAAGACTATCCACATTTTTAATTGCTATAGCTTGATGTTCCACTGTTTTCCGAGCAAAAATTCGCCCATTGCGAACCCATACAAATTTATAAGACATTTCCCGGGCTTTTATACGAGTTGCAGCGTGGAGCGATTTAAGTGCCGGAGTCAAATGTTCCGAAACGTAGACAGGGCTTACAGTTCCTCCAATTCCAAGATGCTGTGTACAAAGCTTCTTCTCGGGATCCTTATGATTAAATTTACTGACCGCGGCCAAAATGCTATCACGGGAACGAGGACTGCGTAGCTTAACAATCACTGGCCGAGGACGTGGATTGTCATTACTAATTTTAGCAACTCTGACAGCACGTTGGATATCTTCGTTAGTGAGCGGATTTTCAATAACTTTGGATAATTGAATGACGGTAGTGACCAAATTCTCAGATCGACTTTCCGGGATACCATTTATTTCAATATTTGATTCTCTCATATGTAGTTCAACAACGTTCAGCCTAGCAGTGAGATCTCTAATGGTTGTTTTAAGCCTCTCGTTATCACATTTCAGTTCAGTGATAGTTGAAGTTTCACTTTCGGATTTAGATTTCATCTCTTCATACTTTGTGCTCATAAATTCAAGAGAGTCTCGGAAACCATCTATCTTGTCGAGCACATTTTTAAACTCGGTCACTACAATTTTTTTAATGGTGGTGTTCAAGGCGGTAGATATTTCCTGTTGTAGAATCCCACGTAGCCTATTTTCAGTAACATAATTAGGTTCCAGGAGTTGTGACGATCGCGGTTGCAGCTCAAGAGATGGTTGCGGTTGCAATTTCGGCGGCGACTTCTGAGATGATTGCGTTGCTGCTTTCTGTGATGGCTTTGGCGGTAATTTCTGCTGCTGTTTCTGCAGTGGCCTCTGCGATGGTTTCGGTGATGATTTCGTGGGCCTTTTGCGGACAGTGACATTGGATTGTCCCTGTACATCCTCTTCTTGACTTTTTGCGTCCGAGTATGGAGTCGAACGCACAGGAGTGTTAATGTTGCCAGTTTTTGGCTCCTTGCTGCAGCATTCAGGACACTTCCATGACGCTTTATGTTTAGCGTCCATTAGCTCATAATCAAAGGAGGCAACATTTGCACAAACAAGGTCATATTTAGCCTTACATCTGCAGCATCCAAGACAAGGGTCGTTGCCGAGAACATTACGACATCCAGAACATTCATCAATCGATGCCATTGCGGTTAGGTTGTTTGAAAACAATATATAAAAAAAAGAAAAGAAAAGAAGAACCCAAAAAGTCAATGTCAATAGTGAGATTCGAACCGGCGCCACACCGCGCACAATTGTACGACCCGGCCGTTTCTAAATCTGGGCTATTAGTATATTACAAACTACGGTGAAAAACAGTTCTATTAGTGGCAAGTTTATACGCAGAAATAATGCAGTGACAAGGTAGATTTAAAAATTTAGTAATTTGCAATATCACTTTGTTTGAGTCTCACTCTTCCACTGATTCCAATCAATCACCACTATTATCTTGCACACAAATGTTAAAATCAGCCACAATTCATCAATTTATTTAACAATAGACACAGTTTCAAAGCTTGATATTACACCATTTACACAAACATCCAAGTCTAGAATAAGTGAATTGAAAATTTTAAAGTGTTCTATGATTGTTCTAAGTGTTCCGTTAAATATTTATCATATAGAATGTCCACAATTCTTCTTTTCTTCAAATTCGACTTGCGGAGAGTATTCGGCGATAAGCAAATTTCGTCTTCATCAAGTATTGTAGGTATATAAATTAAGAATAAGCAGTGAATTAATTTAGTGCGTAGCCGTTTTTCTCGATGTGAGTATTTATTTCCACGTATCTCAAGCACATACCGTACTGGATGGAATAATTTTAAACGGTTATTTATAAATGTTGTTAACTTATTATAATGGTTATACGTGCGCGCGCTAAGAGACGTCCGTACAGGTCAATTCACAACTCTAATATATGATATATGATAATATATGATGATACTCTAATACCTTACAACTTATATCTCAAGGTGGGTGGCGCATTTACGTAGTAGATGTCTATGGGTTCCAGTAACCACTTAACACCAGATTGGCTGTGAGCTCGTCCAGACATCTAAGCAATAAAAAACAAAATTATTATTTTTTAATTTTTTTATTGCTTAGATCAGGAGTTCCCAACTTACTTTGTCTACTGCCCACTTTGAGAATAAATTATTTTTTAGCGCCCCCATTTTTTCAGAGAGCTTAGTCGCTGTCTAAGAATCCTCCTAGATGAAATCGCCTCCCAAGCTCTACACAACGTCCCCTTTTTTTTGGTTCTCTTACCGCCCCCCTTTAAGCCTACAGCGCCCACGAGGGGGCGTTATCGCCCACTTTGAGTAAGGCTGGCTTAGATGGATGGACGAGCTCACAGCCCACCTGATGTTAAGTGGTTACTGGAGCCCATAGACATCTACAACGTAAGTGCGCCACTCATCTTGAAATATAAGTTCTAAGGTCTCAGTATAGTTACAACGGCTACCCCACCCCCACGGTGGTGGTACCTACCCGTCCGCACCCTGATACTATTTGGGAAGGCGGATCTCCATTTGATTCTAAGCTGTATGATGAGGATCTTAAGCAGGGAACTATCGCCTGGCTGATTTTCCCTGGTGCAGTCTCCGTCAACTAAGAGTAAGCCTTCGCTTTTACGAATACAAATTTCCAATGCGAAATCAAGCCCAGAAAATTTAAAAATTGTCTACTGTACGCGTGAGTAGTTTAGGTATCGTAAAGCGTTCCCTTCTAAAAGAGTAAGTGGAAACTTAACATCATACAGGGCGTGAGCCTAATCACCCATATTCGCAAGAAAGAAAAATGTTCCCTACCAATATCGTGTTCTACAACCACGAAAGCTCATTCTTACCTGACTTCCTTTAACCTTTGGAGCTTAATTCTGTATACTTCGCAAAAACCACGCCAAAGGGCACAGCATACAATTCGCAACAGATAAACAAACATCCGCCTTTCCCCCTTTTGTTATATATATTTATGATCCTATCAATTCATATTTTGTTTAATTTTCTCACAGAATTTAATGCTCTAGTATTCGTCTTATAGTCGAGCTACAAAATACGAGATTTCATTAGCGGTGATGTATTGAGAGCGATTTTGGATATTTTTAAAATTGGAGACCTTAAAATTTTTTGTCGGTTATTTTTATTTATGTAACTAAATCACGAATTAACGGTAAAGTTATGACTTTTTTCGAGGATCCGAACCTCCTACGAAGTTTAGCGGGTACCTATCACTTGACGGTCTGCAGATTTAGGGAGCAGACCGCGGGCCGCCGGTATTTTTAGGGTTCTACTAGGGTTAGACTAGGTAAAGTAATGATTATTTAAGATTATTTGTCTTAAATATTTATTGAAATATTTATTTTCACAAATATTCAGGATTGACTTCCACGGTGAAGGAGTAACTTCGTGTTATAAAAACCAAACTCGCATAATTATAATTAGCGTAATTACTAGTGGTAGGACCTCTTGTGAAGTCCGCACGGTACCACCACTACCCACCAGGTCCACCACTCTGCCTATTTCTGCCGCGAAAGCAGTAATGCGTTTCGGTTTGAAGGGTAGGGCAGCCGTTGTAACTATACTGAGACCTTAGAACTTATATCTCAAGGTGTGTGGCGCATTTACGCCGTAGATGTCTATGGGCTCCAGTAACCACTTAACACCAGGTGGGCTGTGAGCTCGTCCACACACCTAAGCAATAAAAAAAAGAGCTCGTCCACCCACGTAAGCAATAAATAAAAAAATTAAAAAATTAAACATTAAATAAGTTTTCTTGGTACAGCAATGCATCTCAATAGTTTACTGGTTTAATTTCCGTACTAAGAGCTGCGTTTAACATTTACAATTACGGTTAAGATAAAGTCACCTATCCTCAAAAGCAATTTGTACAGAATTTTCTCGCGCGCAACCTGATTGTAGACCAAGACAATTCAATTCAACGCTATGCCACCAAAACTTGTATCTCGCTGTTTTTATGGCCACACTTCCACATATGATCCGCATAAATTATGTTCAACATTTCAATTGTAGCCCCTATAAAATAACTTTTATAATAACCTTTGAATTATTACAAGTATTTTATTAAATGATAATACGATAAAATATTAATGTACAAACAAGATTAAAAATGTGTTTTAAAAATGTTATGTAGTGTAAGCAGAAATGTATGGATGTACCTTATTTACATTTTGTTACAGATTTGAATGAAAGCTTCTTTCTTCTATTCCTTACTTACTAAACCTTTAAGAGGTATGATATATTTTATCATTTTATCTATTTAATACGCTTTGCTACCGGAGTAATTAGTAATTAGATCTGTTAATGTTCGTTTTGCAGGGCGATTTACCATGCTTTGATTGGTTTTGGCTTATTTTAAATACGTGGTTTACTGGTGGTAGGACCTCTTGTGAGTCCGCGCGGGTAGGTACCACCGCCCTGCCTATTTTTGCCGTGAAGCAGGAGGTAATGCGTTTCGGTCTGAAGGGTAGGGCAGCCGTTGTAACTATACTGAGATCTTAGAACTTATATCTCAAGGTAGGTGGCGCATTTACGTTGTAGATGTCTATGGGCTCCAGTAACCACTTAACACCAGGTGGGCTGTGAGCTCGTCCATCCATCTAAACAATAAATAAATAAAAACGTGAAGATTTCTTTATTGTTCATAAAAGAGATGGGAGAAGATAATTAAGAACAGAATAGGATTAGGAAATGTATTATATTTTCGTGCCGGAAACAGCAGTAATGAACAACCATCCAAGAGGCTATAGAACAAATACAGATTAGTTTTTCAATCTAATTCAAATTTCATAATTATAAAGATGAATGGTCGACCAGACTTTAAGAGTTAGTGGTCCATAGACATCATAAACTGAAGGCCGTGGCAAGCCTTACAAGGCGGAAGTCCAAATGGTTCTGGTATCAAATTTTACGGTTCACAGCGGTATCTATATATCAATACGCGAAGCAAAAACTATGTATCCCTTTTTACGAAAATTGCGCGGACGGAGGAGTATGAAATTTCCCACACTTATAGAGAATATAGAGAAGGAGTGCAGAATGTTAATATTTTTTTAAATTATACCTAAAAAATACATTAAATCAATAAAAAAAATGTTACACTTACTACCATGTATTTGTTGCACACACACACACGCATGCATACTATTTATTTATTGTCAAACTTTTGTTCTCGACGTCTGTATTCAAATTATATAATATATAAATATTTTTCTATAGTGTAGTCTTGGCGAAATTTGTGATTGTAGAAGTATAATAGTCTTTAAAAATAGAATCATAATAGTGTACAAACTTACAATTTCAATTAATTATAGTCGAATTTCGACTACTGCAGGACCACTAGTATTAAATTAATTCTTCAAAATTATTTATTACATTATCAAAAGAGTTGAAAATGGTTTCAAGTTCTTTATATTTCGCAGCTATAAGAAAAATAACGAACAACAAAACATCTCCGACTATTAAAAGATCCATAATGTTATCAAATCTACAAGCTTACTGAACCGATAATAAACAGTGGCGTTTTTTCTCAGTTTTTTTTCAACAACAACAAAAAAAATATTACAGCAAAAAGCCCGACAGTCGAGCAAAGAAGATTCATATCACGTACTCGGGCAAAAAAATACGCAATCCTTTACGTGAACACAATTAAGGATTGCCGACGTACACGCGGAAGCGTATTTAACTTGCAGCAATACAACGCGTTTAGTTCAAATATACTACCTTATTACAATTGTTTTTTGAATACCCAAAGTTAGATCAACTAATTCGCTTCTTTCATATTTATTAATACGTTATATTTATGTTAAAATCATGTATGATGAGAATTTTTTTCGAGTGATCGTTTCGTGAATTTGTCCCCGTTAGTATCGATGCCCATTGCCTTAATACACATATGCTCACCTTAACTATCAAAATGATAACAAGTTTAACCTACTACGCTTCATTATACTGTGTAGTTGTGTACGCAATTTGTCTAAGAAATTGAGTCTGTCGGCTTGTTTTTTCTCCGCTGTAGCGAGAAATTCCTTTTGCCTTGTGTTCCCCGAATATAGAGAAAAAAGTTAATTACCATCTCAATTATCGAGTCTACATGAAATAAAGCTACCAAGCTGGGATATTGTTTAAGATCGATCGTAAAACGAAACTACATATTATGTCAAGTCCTGATAAAACATACAGAGCAAAAACATTTCTAAGAAATTAGTCTGCCCCACAAATCATTAGACTTAACGGTGTACCACGAAACATAATTGCTTGTCGTGATGACGCAGAGTTAGTTGCAGGTTCTAAAATAATTTTGTCTTATTATTACTGGTTAAGATGGATGAACACGCGCACGGCTCAACTGGTATTAAATGGTTACAAGGGTTGTTAGAAACCTCTGGGTCTGCGGTGGGACTTCGGTTCCCTCTGTATTTTGTGCCGTGTGTTCCATGGGGAGTGCTCTGAGCAATTGCTCGAGATGATACCGGCATCTCGTTTTTACCATCGCACCGCCCGCCACCGGAATAGAGTTCATCCATACTACCTGGAGCCACTGCGGTTATCCACAGTGCGTTTCCAGAGGTATTTTTTGCCACGTACCATCCGGCTTTGGAATGAGATTCACTCCACGCTGTTTGCCGAGCGCTATGACATGTCCTTCTTCAAACGAGGCTTGTGGAGAGTATTAAGCGGCAGGTAGTGGCTTGGCTCTGCCCCTGGCATTGCTGAAGTCCATGGGCGATGGTAACCGCTCACCATCAGGTATGCTCGTCTGCCAACAAGGGTAATAAAAAAAAAAGCGTCAACGTTGAGGCATGAGATTGCCTGTGTAGGTATAGAATAGGCAAGATGATGGTTATATTTATACCGTCAATTATAGTTGTTTTTATCTCCCTCTTAAAACATCTACGGTACATAAATACTAAAAAATTAGATCTTGATATAGGAACAACCCAATATTCGCGTATCAATATATACGTGCTTCTTATATAGGCCATGGACGATCAAATAACTACATTCACATGTTGATATCAGTCTCTAGTAATTACCACACCAGGTGGGACGCGATTCTGCTTAGATACAAAAATATCTTTTTTATTTCTAATTCCTTAATACTTATTATCAAATGATTGACGCGTAGCATTATAATTTCAGCTAAGTACGAAATCAATGGATATTTGTCACGCTCGCATACAGCTAACAATACGATGAAAGAGCGAATTTTGGCGAAAATCACCCTATTTTAGGGAAAAAATCTCATTTTAATTCGACCTTTTGTTGGTCTTTTTTGTGTAAACATCATTATCGGATTAGTAGGCGCGTGCCCCCAGCGTCGCGTCAGTTAAAAACGTACAACTCTAGATTCTGTACTTTCTAGGTGTTGTTGTGATGTATAGAATAGAAAAAATACGTATTTAATTGGAACGTTACACAGTTACAGATCTCTTACATCTCCGTAAATATATCAATGTGTGACGTATCCTTGATTATCTAGATGTATCGATGATGTATTCTTATATCGATTAGGATTAAGGATCGCGATCGCATTCCTATCGAGCGATACGACTGATGTGCGATTTTTTTTTCCTTTTTTGATTGGACGAGCTCACGGCCCACCTAGGGCTAAGTGATTACCGGAGCCCATAGACATCTACAACGTAAATGCCGCCACCTACCTTGAGATATGGATTTTAAGGTCTCTGTTTTTATAGTACAACGGCTGCCCCACCCTTCAAACCGAAACGCATTACTGTTTTACGGCAGAAATAGGCAGTGTGGTGGTACCAACCCGTGCGGACTCACAAGAGGTCCTATCACCAGTAATTAATAACCAGTAAAAAATACGTACTTAAAAACTGATGATGATGATGGATTCACGAATGACTTTTTATATTGCCCTTGTAGGCAGACAAGTATATGGCCCACCTGATGGTGAGTGGTCACTGTCGCCCCTGGACTTCAGCAATGCCAGGGGCTGAGCTTAGCCACTGGCTACCGACTTCCATGGTGAAGAAGTAACACCGCGTGATAAAAATCAAACCCGGAATAAAATATAATTTGCAAAATAACTGGTGATAGTTTCTTGTGAGCACGCACAGGTAAGTACTACCTCCTTGGCTGTTTCTGCCGTGAAGCAGTAATGGATTTTGATTTCAAAGATGGGGCAGCCGTTGTACTGTATACAACACATACACATACATAAATACACATAAAACTCATGTAGAAAGATCCGTGGTGGCATTTACCTTGATGATGTCTATAGCTTCCTGCAACTACTTAACACTAGGCTCGTCCACCCATTCAACAAATTAAATAGACCTAGATAAGTACATCTTTACTAGTGGTAGGACCTACTGTAAGTCCGCACCGCTAGGTACCACCGCCCTGCCTATTTCTGCCGTGAAGCAGTAATGCGTTTCGGTTAGAAGGGGGGAGCAGCCGTTGTAACTATACTGAGACCTTAGAACTCATATCTCAAGGTGGGTGGCGCATTTACATTGTAGATGTCTATGCGCTCCAGTAATCGCTTAACACCAGGTGGGCTGTAAGCTCGTCAACCCATGTAAGCGATAAAAAAACTATCAATTGCCTGAATTTCTTTAAGGGCTGTCGCATTCTACTAATGCACCCGCTTCCAATAGGATGAATGATCTAATAAAGAACTACAAACAGAATCTCAATGAGAATACTTGGATCAGATATAAAATATGCAATTAGCGTAGTCAAATCTTCTGTACCCTGTACCTCTTCAATGAATATTTCGTGAAAATGAAAAGACAAAATTGAAGTATCATAAAAAGTAATTGGCTAGAAACACACTGATTTAATCTAGAATAAAAAAAAACGTCTAAAAGGTAATCGATAAGATTCTGATGATAAGGTTTTTGTGAAGAACATATCGGTACAAAATACTTTTCCGTCGAGATAGTGCTAATCAAACGCCGGATTATCGAGTAAGAACGTTATGAACGACTTTTCCAGTTCGATTACAATCTACTAATGAATTTCGTATTGGAATATGTTTGTGAATAGACACATGTAACTTTTGGACAAACATTGGAAAAATGTACACATATAAAAAAAAAATCCAGATCAACAAAATTTGTAGGGTGTCCACGTTTGGGACAAATAATAAGTCGGTTTTGTGGAAGTGATGTTATATATTTTTAGTACGAAAATTATAATTAGATAAAATACGTTTTGAATTTTTTTTTTAAAAGCGCCAATGTCGTCAGCGAGGGAAAATGCACAGATAATATAAAAAACGTGCAAATGCGTTTCGTTTCACGCTGTGAAAATCTTGAGCGGAAGGAATATAGAGAAACGAATTGTTATGTCAAAAATTTCTGCCCACAAGCGCCAGTTTTTAAAGAATTGTGATTTTTTAAATATATTTTACGGCGATTTTTCGTTCAAGCAGTTTGGTGTTAAGCGGGAATCGGAGCCGAAGGATTCGGCCCACTTTGACACCGGGCGTGACACAAAAAGTTATTGACTCAATTGAATTTACACAGCATAGCCTCTAATTCGCATCGATTATCTCTTGTAAACTCGAGGAAAACCGAATTAATATATATGAGATCGTAAAGTCAATGCGATAAGATTCAAATCGTAATGTACCCGTACACATATAAAACTTCGATTACACGATACCAAAGTCAATACCGCTAGCAATGCTGTCGATAATCTACCTAGCGTGTTTAGTGCCAGCGTTCGCTTTGACGGATATCGACATAAAGTGCATGGCCAATAATGAAGAGCATCTATCAAACGACAGGCTCCTGGGCACTTGGTACATAATGTACACCTTCTCATTTATGGGCGGCGTCATACCCACGACCGCTTGTACCAATATCACAATCACGAAACCGACTGCCGAAGACATGCAGCTGTTCAAAGACGAATACCTGGCCCCTGGCCTCCCGTACTCGTTTGAAGACAACCCTGTACTGTCTACCAAGGGTCAAGAAAACGGCATGCTGATAGGAAATAATAGAGCCAAATTCTATGCTCTCAAACCTAATGACGGATTTTTAAATCCATTTGGATACGAAGTGCAAGCTTACCAGTTCTTGACCGAGAAATTCGTGATGCATACTCCGTGTCCGCTGAGGGGAAACCGTAGGATGCTTTTGTCCAACGACAGACATGCAACGGTCGAGGAAATGGAGCGAGTGATCAAGAATACACGCGAATTAAACATTCTTGAGAGGAACAGATTTTGTGCTTAAACTACTTATGGTAATTAAAGTCTTGACGAAATATAAGAATAATTCGTTTTATTCACTGAGTCTACAGTAACCCGATGATAAGTGACTTACCACTCTGAAATCTTTGGAGTGACGGTAAAAGTAAATCTTAAAGTGACACAAAAGTCGGACCAAATGGTCTGAATCACAATACCAATAATTTTAAGAAATACACCATGCAGTATATTACTATAATATATAATGTCGCATTCGCATGCGTGAACTGTATTGTGGGTCGTGAACATTTAATTATTTTTTTTGGTGAAGCAAGGATTAAGCTGGCCCGAAAACCTTTCTAGTTTTACCAGAATAGGTGGGTGAGTAACGGCTCAGCCAGGAGGGGTGGGACTTGCTAACAGCTGCTCGAGCGCCTCCGAAGGAGACCTAACAACTCAAGAGCAGCTGCTTCGCGAATACATCTACTGCCGGGTCGATTTATAAGATGCTAAATATCAAAAAAAGGAACACAGCCAAAACGTTGGGAAGATGATATAAGGAGTGTAGCCGGCCCGCATTGGTGTCGAATGGCCAAAAATAGAGAATATTGGTAATCTTTAGAGGAGGCCTTTGTCGAGAGACAAGCTGTTTTGAAAACCACACTGAACTCCGAACGCAATACTTGATGATAAGTTTAATTTAAATTTAATTTATTATAAGTAATTTATTAAGTTAGTAATTAGTAAGTAAAACAACAATAAAGGCTTATTATTATTGTTATTAAATATTAAAACATATTAATTTCTTGCCCGCCGATAAGTGGCGACGCGCGTGATAACATTGTCGCCACTTCGACATTTACAAGTTCCGAACAAAATTGGCATCGTCAGTAAAGCGCGCAAAAACATCCACGTGCAAAATATTTTCCTCGTATTAGGAAAACGAAGGAAAGTATCTTCGTAAAACTTGAATTTATTAAGAAAGCTATTTGTTAAGTGATGTTATTAATTATATTCCTTTGAATACTGTAAGCTATTATATAATATGTACCTAGTCAGGTCATAAGTATTGTCACACAGTAAAAACTTTTCTTTTAGAATGCTGACCACAAAAAAGTTTATTGAATTCGAATTTCGAATTGTTCATGAAAACAAAAATGTATACTTTTAGAATTTTACTCATTTTTAAATATGGAGTGGACGCTTAAAGAAGACCGTGTTGCAGTTATTGCGTTGCATCGTTGCGGTTACGCGCCAATTCAAATTTTTAACATACTGAAAAAGTTTAATTTAACCAAAAGATTCGTTTATCGTACCATCAAACGATACAATGAAGACTCTAGTGTAGATGACAGGTCAAGAAGTGGTGGCCCTTGGTCTGTTAGGACTCCAGCAGTGATAAAAGCTGTGAAGGCGCGAATTCAAAGAAATCCTTATATCTGTTTGTGTATATATTTGTAATTTAATATAAATTTCATTGCACCTACTACTATTTACTCTGCACTACCTTTCGTTGACTGTTCTTCTTCTTCTCCATCACTCCCTCATTACTGAGGATCGTGACTCCTTTTCAGCTTGTCGACTGCCAGCCTCCATCGGTTCCGGTCAGTTGCCTGGTGTAGTGCAGCACTAAGTGGTCCGCTGGATTGCTCGGAGATCTGGTTGACTGTTAGAGAATGCCATAGGCATTAAATTCGCCAACCCCGGGCATCGTCCTCGTCGAACCCGTCGCTTGCGACGAAGGGCTCGACGAGTAAATTAACCCTCAGACACAGCCCACTGAGTTTCTCGCCGGATCTTCTCAGTGGGTCGCGTTTCCGATCCGGCGGTAAATTCTGCGAAGCACGGCTCTTGCTAGGGTTCGTGTTAGCAACGTCATCAGGTTTGAGCCCCGTGAGCTCACCTACTAGCCTCTCAAGGCTATCAGCTTAGGTAGGAAAAAAAAACCGCCAATGTAAATTTTAAATGAAGTGTAAATAAATAAATAAATAAAATAAAACTCATCATGATGTGACGCGAGCACCTTGTGCGACAAGGACAGCAAAAAGAAGGAGTAAAGTTTGCAGCAACGTCGCTAGCTGTCCGCCCAGTACGCCGAGGTCTAATTTGAATAGTTTGTAACAAGCTCCAGTTGCAGTTTTGTTTTGTTCGTCTAGCTTTGCAGTTTTGGTCACGTTCCGCAAATAAGGTATCAAATAGCATTAGGTGAGGTATTTCCGTAATTCATATTACCTTTCCCAGAGTTTCACTTTTCGAAGTCGTCGTGGTCCAATGGGTATACGCCCGGTGTACCTACCTAAGCGATGCCACTTTACCGGCGTTCGAATCCCGTAGACAGGTATCAAATATTCTAATGAAACATGCACTTGACTCATGTTCACGAACATTTTCAACGATAAACGAATAACATCGTGTAATAAGAGTCGTTACCGGAGCCCATAGACATATACAACGTAAATGCCGCCACCTACCTTGAGTATAATAGTATGATAGTTCTAAGGTCTCAGTTTATACAGTACAACGGCTGCCCCACCCTTCAAACCGAAATGCATTACTGCTTCGCGGCAGAAGTAGGCAGAAATTACTATACAAGTGAGACTTCAAGCTTCAAGGGTGGAGACATGTCTCAAGTCGGGTGGCGACGCTTACGTCGTTGTTGTCTACGGACTCCGGTAACCACTTCACACTAGTGTGCTTAGTGCGAGTTTTTTAACGTTCTCGATAACGCAAAAGTTAACTCAAATTTGTATGGAGTTGGAACGTTTGCCTACGTTTGCCGCTAGGGGCGCTGTTCGCACTGAGCACACAGGTGGCCTGTGAGCTTGTTCTTCGTTTAGTCACGTAACTCAAGCTCGCCTAACCAACTAACGCAATAAAAACCTCAAGATAGGAATTAAAGGGATAATGGTGCAGGGAGAACATAACGAATATGTCAGCTCGGGGTAACCTGGGCGCATACCCGCATTTGCTCATCGATAACCGGATAGCCTTTTGTCATAATATCATTTTGTAAAATCTACTGGCTTACAAAAACACGCTATTTCTCTTGGGTGCTTGTGAGGTTTTGAATTTCGTATGAGTTATATGGCCACTTACCAGGTGGACCGACGACCTGGTGAAAATCGCTGGGTCACGTTGGATGCAGGTGGCAACGGACCGGCCGCACTGGACATCAGTTGGAGAGGCCTATGTTCAGCAGTGGACAGTAGAGAGGCTGAGATGATGATGATGATGAGTCCAAAGCGAAGTAGTCCAAAGTGAGTAGCGGTTCTACTAAGCCTCGGGCATTGCTTAAATTAATATTCAGTCAGCAATCACCATCGGGTATGTTCGTCTAACTCTAAATCAAATAAAACCAACTATAAATACCTTAATAAAAACGTAATAAAATATGTGTTTGCCGAAAACATTCGAGCGATAACTTCAATAAGGCGATATTATAAGAAAAATACGTAGAGAAAAAGAGCCGCGAGCGCCACTGTCGAAGGGAGAAATCGAATGTAATAATATATACGATGTTCAAGAATAGGTGCAAAAACACCTTCTCTTAGAGTATTGTTTGTTTTACGAAGCGCCGGAGTAAACATCGTTTGTCTCCGGCCCCGGGCGATCGGTTGGGCCATAAAACAAGCGACAATATAAATTATAAAAATAAGCTATAAATGTGTCGATGTGTTGATGTTCTCGAAATTAGATGTTATCATTATTTTGTTTTTTGTTATAATTATTAGTCATAAGTTCATAAGATATTAAATAAAGTATTGTTTTTAATTAATTGTATGTGTGCCAAAATATCATAAGATGTCAACTGTCAGTCATATTTCATATCGTCAAAGTCAATTATTGTCACAGTTTAAACATTCTATATTAATGTCTTAACTGCTATAAGGAAATTAGTCATATAAGAAAAGTTTTGTACTTACCTTAAAAATAAGTGTAGTCTTTAACTTAAAAGGGGAGATGTTAGGTAGAGAATGTAATCTATGGCAATACGGCCAGACTACTTCCGCCATTAAAACAAGACACACGCAGAGCTCGTCGTTTTATTATAAAATATAGTTATGCCACAACCCGGCCATCCTATGACCTCACAAGATGGATGTTTTTTCAATCATGGTAGAGAGCTCCATTAATTTGCTCGAAATGGTAAACTATCCTAATCGTATTGTTACGCGCTGGGGTTCGGGATAAATAAAAAGTTCCACCAAAGTACAAATTAAGACTGTATTAGCATTTAGAACACTTAAAACACTTAAGGAACACTTTAAAATTACATACTGTTTACTTTTGTTTTGTTACTATGTCCTTACTAAGATAATAATATTTTAAGAAGTCACTGTCACTGTTACTTAAAAAATTCAATCGAACTCATGCTGAAATGCTATTAATATTCTCAATTCATTCAAAGTCACTTCAAAACAAACTTGATTTCAAGAATAATTTAATTATTCGACAAAATTCGATATAACGTAAACAACATTAAGATGTGAATCACGGTAAAACAAACAACAGTTCTAAATAAGTATTGAACGAAGTTACTGCAGAGAAACGCAGGCTCTTTCTATACTCGTATGACTGCTAACTAAATAAGAAAATGTTTATGTTAAAAGGAATCCACAGGTCTCTAACTCTAATTAATTCGATTAATAATAATAATTTATTATTTAGAACTGGCCCACGAGACTACCGCCATAAGGCATGTTGATTCAACCATCGTTGTTCCAATATTTGTGGCGGTACACGGCTTCTAAAGTTTCAATCAACACCTTAAGAAACTTTTGTTATCCAGCTGCGTTAGGGGTCTTATACAGAAGGCAGTTATCATCGATACTGCGAGTATTGTGAGGAGGTTTCTCAGTCTGGAGTCTTAACCACTGGTAGCTTACGTTGTAGACACGCCATCGGCGACAATCTATTTTTATATAGTCTTACTTTTCTTCACCTTATCCGACTAGGTGGAATCGGCACATAATTTTTCTCTTCAATTCTCTTCTATCAGCCGTCAGCTCAACACTCACTCCTCTCTCACTGATATCGTCATTCATACACTCCATCCATGGCTTTTTCGGTCGACCTCTTTCTCCTCTACTTTGCACTACCATTTCCATACATCTCCTAGTCCCATGCATCTTCTCTCTACGCATGACATGTCCATACCACGTTAACCGTCCGCTCATTAATTACAATTACATTAATTTTTTCTTTTTTTTTTTCTTTATCTTGCTATCAGTCAGCTAGACTATGAGCAGATGTGTTGAGAGCTGTTAGACGGTCAGAGCAAATTCTCCATCGAGACTGCTCCACTCTGTCAACCGTGTCTATCAAGACTTAGGATTTGTCACCTTTTAAGCCTATTTATTAGGTCCGGTGTGGTTAGTTGCGTGGCAAGCTTATTAGGATGCATTTCTAGCCTTTTTCTGTATTTCATACTCCAGGTCTTGATTTCCTGTTTAACAGTCCTGATTTTGAGGGTTCATGAATCTCCGATATTTTTATAAACCACGGACAGTTCGATATTTGTTTCAGGATGTAATTTTGAACCCTCTGTATGATATTTATGTTAGAGTCACACGCCGAACCCCATAGTTGAATCCCGTATGTTCAAATTGGTTTCAAGAGCATTTCGTAGATGAGTAGCTTATTATCTACTGACAGCTTGGAATTTCTGTCAAGCAGCCAGTAGAGTCCTCTGTATTTCAGGTTTATTTCTTCTCTCTTCTTCTGTACGTGTTGTTTCCATACGAGTCTCCTATCAAGGTGTATTCCCAAGTATTTTACGCAGTGTTCTTGCGGGAGTTGTTGATTGCACAGAGTTACTGACGGACAGTCTCCTCTACGGAGAGTGAAGGTTACATCAACGAATTTTGTCACACTAGTTTTTATTCTCCACTTTGAAAGCCAGGTTTCAATTTCTTGCAATCCAGTCTGTAGGAAGTCTGAAGCTTCGTTTGGGCAATTGCTACATGCCAGTACAGCGGTATCGTCTGCGAATGTTGCTAATATAACATGTTCGCTTTGTGGTAGATCACATGTGTAAATTGTATACAAGACTGGACCCAGGACAGACCCTTGCGGCACACCAGCTTTGATTGAGTGAAATGGCGATGTACACTCTTCTTCTCTTATTTGAAATATTCTCTCTGTTAGATAAGATTTTATGATGGGGAAGAACGTACAGGGTAGAAGAGTTTTTACTTTATACAAGAGACCTTTGTGCCATACTCTATCAAACGCTTGCTGCACGTCTAGGAAGGCAGAGGAGCAGTACACCTTTCTCTCTAGTGCCTTCCTTATTACAGAGCAGATTCTATGGACTTGTTCCACAGTGCCATGCTGCTGGCGAAAGCCAAACTGGTGGTCCGGGATTATGGCTCTTTGATGAATCTCCTCCAATAATCTGTGCAGCAGGACTGACTCAAAAAGTTTTGACGTTACGGTTAGTAGACTAATCGGCCTGTATGAGCTAAGTTCGTTCACTGGCTTCCCTACTTTAGGTATCATAATTACTTGTGAAACTCTCCACAGTGATGGAAAGTGTCCAGTTCTTAGTATGCCATTAAATAAGATGGTTAGAAAAACTATGGCTTTTTTGGGAAGTTCCTTCAAGACTTTTTTGTCTATTAAATCAAACCCGGGGGCCTTTTTGTCCTCCAATTTAGAGATTGTTGCCACGACTTCTTTCGGAGTTGTAGGCCTAATCGGCAAATCGAGCTGGAAGTCTTGACTTAGGACCGAATCTATGAAGGAATCATCAGTGTTTGGGTCAGCATCATTAGGCGTGAATACTTTTGCTAAGTGAACAGCAAAGGCGTCAGCCTCTTTGATAGCAGTAGTAGGAGTAGTGTGGTGGAGATTTCTTATAACGATCCTGTAGCATTTTTGGTCTTTTATGTTAAAGGTGTGTCCTATTAGTCCATGTTCTCGTATAACAGTTATTACCTTCTTGTACCTAGTCAGGTCATAAATTCTGTCACATGTTTGATGTAAAATAATTGAAACAAGTTTATTCATTATGTAACCATTCATATACCAAAATGAACTTAATAAAACATAGATTCTTATGACACTAAAGTTTATTCAAAATGACCTCCGTGCTTTAAATACAGGCCTTCAATCTGCGCGGCCAGTCGTCTATCGCAGCACGAACGAGGTCCATGTCAATATCGGCGGCTGCCTTAATCAAGGGTGTCTTGAGTGACTCCAAATTGGGATGAGGCTTTGAGCACGCCTTTTCCTCCAAGTGTTGCCATATCTTGTAATCTAACGGATTCAAATCTGGACTGGAGGAGGGCCAGTCTTCGTGCCGGATGAAGTCGATTTCACGCGCCGCCAGCCAGTCTTGTATGCTCTTCGCTCTATGAGGTGGCGCCGAATCTTGTTGGAATACCCAGTGCTTGTTATTGAGCATGGTATGAGAAACAGGTTCCACAAGGTTCGTCAGGACTGTATTTTGATACACAACTGCATTCGTTTTTACACCTTTCTCACAAAAATGTACCTCTGTTAAGCCCCAATAAGAAACTCCCAACCATACCATGAGCGAGGATGGAAAATGACCTCGTTGGACACGCGGAATACGGTTGCTCGCTTCTTCACTACTGTGTGCGTACACCTTATCATTTTGTTTGTTGTAGCTCTCTTCTACGGTAAAAAATTTTTCAAAAGAATTTCCCGATATTTTTTTCCCGCGTACTGCTTCAACAAAGCGCGGCATCTCTTCAGTCTCAGGTCCATTAGACGAGCATTCAAACGATGTCCTGTTTTTCTTCGATATGCCCGAAGCCCTAAGTCTTCATTTAACACCCTTTTCACCGTGGTTCTGCTTAACCCCATCTAAAGGGCCAACAGTTTCTGCTTACGTTTGGGATTTCTTTGAATTCTCGCCTTCACAGCTTTTATCACTGCTGGAGTCCTAACAGACCGAGGGCGACCACTTCTTGACCTGTCATCTACACTAGAGTCTTCATTGTATCGTTTGATGGTACGATAAATGAATCTTTTGGTTATATTCAAATTTTTCAGTATGTTAAAAATTTGAATTGGCGCGTAACCGCAACGATGCAACGCAATAACTGCAACACGGTATTCTTTAAGCGTCCACTCCATATTTTAAAATGAGTAAAATTCTAAAAGTATACATTTTTATTTTCATGAACAATTCGAAATTCGAATTCAATAAACTTTTTTGTGCCCAGCATTCTAAAAGAAAAGTTTTTACTGTGTGACAGTACTTATGACCTGACTAGGTATATCTCCAGGTCCACTGATAAAACTTTAAGTTGGTTTCTGCTAATAATCTTAAAAGAGAAATTAGATCTATCTGTTGCGGTTTCTAGGAGTTCAGTGAGCTTATGAACATCCTCAATTCCGTACAAGATTATAGGTGGAGGTTTATTAGTTTTCTTGTCTTTTGCATCTCTCGCCCTATATTCCGGCTGATCTATCGGAAGTCCGCTAAAGCTGTTTGTTGTTTTTATTAATTCGGGAGAAGGTGTGGAGGATAATTTTCTTTTTTTTGGATGGCGTAGCATGGGAACTCTTTGCCAGTCTGGTGGTTTTGATATGTGGGAGCACTGGGTGACTGTTTCTAAATCTGATTGCTGCATTTCAGCATCCAGCTGAGAGGAGCTTTCTTTGGTTTGGGTGTTTGGTATGTTGCTCATAGACATACTCTTGGCCCTGGTAAATAATCCTGGGTGAAGGGCCTGCTGCACTAGTTTCTTCTTGTTTCCAGTAGCATTAACGAACACTGAAGCCTGGTCACCTACTTCAGTGAGGTCTTCGGTAGCAAATTTCTCACTCTCCGGCCCGGGTACCGGGGAGCGCCGGGGTCAGCCGGATGGCACGACATAACACATTCCATATTTTTCGACATTTCATTTAAAAAAGAGGTTGGGATATTTTTTTATAATACTTTCCCAAGGCACCATAACCACTTTTTCAGAAAGTCACTTACTGCACACTTCTCGGCTTGTGGTAGCCGTTGACAGGTTACTTAACCGCCGCCTGTGGTTCGGCGTTGTTGCTCTTTAGCACTACCCGGGGGGCACGTGTAGGGTGGACCTTAGGAGAAGGTGGTAAATCCTACGGACGCGAGTAACGTCGCCCCCCAAATTACATTAATATAATCTATTTTTATATAGCATTTAAAAAAAAAAAAAATTTGTTAATATGCATAGTTTTTTAAAACATTATCTAATTAATATGTTTTTAAGTAAATATAGTATAATATATTAAATAACTGAATATGATTTAACACAGCTGCGTGGCCCCAAACGGTCGGTAGGCTTAATGATGTTAGCACAAGAAATAATTTAAAACAATCCGGCGGGTATTGAACCGTAGCGACGATGGTTCTTTCGGAACTCCAACACGTTTCAGCATCGATTGTTAATATTTTGTTTTAAGATTTCCAGCATACGGTCTTCTTGCTGCGTTGTGCAGTCTAGCAATTGCTTTATGAGCTACTGGGTAAGCCCGACCGACCGCTTTGCCGAACTTTGATACGAATTTGGTCCTATCGTCACCAAACTTCACCGGGTCACTCGCTAGGACAATCGGAAGATTTCGGAATCTATGTGGAACAGACACACATCGACTTTTGTATATAACTACATAATAAGCATATCTAATTATCATAATGCAGTAATGTCCGCTAGAGCTAATAACAGGCTTATGGAACTAAAATGTACGTAATTATAATAGTAGTAGTTTTTCTTTTCTTAGGAGTTATTTGGGATTTTGGGGTATAATTGATTCTTATCATCATGTCCTAGAATGAATGAATGGCTTTAAGTCGACTACATCGGGCTCACTCTCATTGCCTGAGCTCGGGAGGTTTCCATCACCCCCGCCCCCCTCCTCCTCCTTGCTGAGTTTTTGAGTTCACTCTACTACCCTGGTCAAACGGCAAGGTTCCAGCAATTGACTATAGTTTCTCACCTCGAATCGAAGCCAGATCCGTGTTACAATGGAATCATTAACCACTAGACTGATGGATGAGTCGAACCTTAAGGTCCTTTACACGCTTGCTTCAGCTGATATTCATGAGCCACTCACCATCAAGTGGCCCAATATACCCGTCTACCTAAACAGGCAACAAAAAAGCAAATTTAATAACAAGTATGCCATGTGATCGTCCGCCCAATGACGCTTAAACAAAACACGGACAAGCAATGGTAGCAGCTCGCTATAAATAGACTGTTTGAGTCGGAAACAAATTCAGTACTGCCGCTTGATTTCATTCACAAAGCGACTAGAGCATTTGCATGCCAAAGCGAAGCCAGAATTTATTATGTTCCCGCCTTGGTTAAACTTTAACATGTAAAAATAGGGGTGTGCTATCCGTGTGCTTAAAATAGGGGTGTGCTATCTGTATGCTTAGTGCGAGTTTTTTAACGTAAGCCCGTAACGTAAGACGTAAGTAAGTCCAGCGAATGCACAAAAATCAACTACGATATTGCTATTTCGTTAATTATTTTTTGACGTGACAACGTCTTATAATTCGATGGAGCCGTCTGCACGCACGAAAAAATATGACTCATTGAGGCGTTCCATTTAAGGCTTGAAGTGCAAGTGAGAGCACGTAACGAGCGACAAAGAGGCACAATCTTCCTCCGCGTTCGGCAGCGTTCGACATCTGTTTCTCTCCTACTTGAGTGAGCGATTAATCCGCGTGGACAGCTGCTATACACTAATACATTTACATGTTTTCGTCAAGTATGAAGTTCAGTGAAAAGTGAATGTGGTGTCAATTGTCCATACAAAATATCTATCATACAAATAAAATTAAAATTTTCTTTTGAAAAATGAAACCATTCCATCAGTATTTTCTTATGACGTCAGTAAACCGACTTTACAGACAACAACAATTTTTTTATGTCTACCTGTATGCTGGCAAGGAGCGCCCCTAGCGGCAAATGAAGGGGAGTTGTTCCAACTCCATACAAATTTGAGTTAACTTTTACGCGATCGAGAAGTTAAAAAACTCGTACTAAGAAGAAAAATAGCAGCACCCCGTCTCTTCATGTGTGTTTCTTGAAAGGGGACCGAGAGAGACACCGGAGAGAGGCTGTAGAGTCAATCCCCAGTAATAAAAAAAAACTGATTTTCTTAGTTTTATTTATTTATTTATTTATTGCTTAGATGGGTGGACGAGCTCACAGCCCACCTGGTGTTAAGTGGTTACTGGAGCCCATAGACATCCACAACGTAAATGCGCCACCTGCCTTGAGATATAAGTTCTAAGGTCTCAAGTATAGTTACAGTGGCTGCCCCACCCTTCAAACCGAAACGCATTACTACTTCACGGCAGAAATAGGCAGGGTACCCAACCGCGGACTCACAAGAGGTCCTACCACCAGTAATTACGCAAATTATAATTTTGCGGGTTTAATTTTTATTACACGATGTTATTCCTCACCGTGGAAATCAATCGTGACCATTTGTTGAGTACGTATTGCATTAGAAAAATTGGTACCCGCCTGGGATTCGAACACCGGTGCATCACTCAACACGAATGCACCGGACGTCTTATCCATTAGGCCACGACGACTTCATTTAGTTTTAGTTTAGGTTGTAGGTGTCTATGGGTTCCATTAACCACTAAACACCAGGTGGACTGTGAGCTCGTCCACTAATCTAAGCAATAAAAAAAAATCGAAGCGCCTATTAATGTTCGCTTAAAAAGTGTCCCGTTAAAAATTGCTAAATTGGTCTTTAAGATCCTTTATGTTTAGCAGTTTTTTTGTTTTGTTATAGGAATGCTGTATTTATGTATGCAACATAAAGAACTACTTACTAATTAAAGTAGATTACGTTGACTAAATACTGAATTGTATGAACAAAATACAAACAAACTTAAACTCTATGTTGCGCATGCAAGTCAACTTTGACCCACTGGCGTGGGATAGGTTATTGGGTCGAAACTTGACCGGTCATTGACTTGTAATATCGAGTGGCAGGGAAACTAGGTCGACAGATCCCACTAACCCAGAGCGTTGTATTTCAATGCGAAATGGATTAATATGTTTGTTGAGTTCATGTTTTCTGATGATAGGACTTTATTATTTTTGGTTTACTTTTAACTGTATGGTATGAGCATGGAAGAATACTGCCCCATTACCCTAGCATGAGCAGCAGCGTACAGACATTTTTATTTATTGCTAAGATAGGTGGATGAGCTCATAGCCCAGTTAGTGTTAAGTGGATTTGAACACCGTTGCATCGCTAGATTATTCCTTAGGCTACGACTACTTCAAATTTTTATTACTGTTGGTAGAGCTAATTTTAAATCTGTTATGGTAGGGATCACCATCGTACATACGATTGTCACCAAGCAGACATGATTTCCAGCTTGAAAGGCTGTATAGCCAGTATTGTACAATTAAGACCTTGATATCATGGTTCGGGAAGGAGGGCAGCTATCACATTGTCATTTTTATGGGTTCCGGTAATTTCTATACAGAACCAAGTGGACGGAGAAATTGTTCTCTTATCTACGCAACGACTAATGAAATAAAAATCAATAATCAGTATAAATAGTTTTTTAATTTCAATATTTTTGTATGTAGGTAGGCGAGCACAGCACGGACAGGCAGAGTGGGATTTATCAACAGCCTGAACGCCGAAGGAGGCCTAACGTCAAATGGATCAAGTCTAAGTTTCTGATTTCAAACTGATTATTTAGAACGCAAAAATTCAAAGTATGGAACAACAATAAACCACGGACATTTCTTTCAAACCTGTTACATATTGTAAACCTCGTATTGATTCTTCAAACTATTAGGACATTGTTGAATTCTTTACGTTACTCTGTTACACTAAGGCTATTTTTTTATTGCTTAGATGGGTGGACGAGCTCACAGCCCACCTGGTGTGAAGTGGTTACTAGAGCCAATAGACATCTACAACGTAAATGCGCCATCCACCTTGAGACATAAGTACTAAGGTCTCAAATATAGTTACAATGGCTGCCCCCTACCCTTTCAGACCGAAACGCATTTGTTCGATTTTGGGGTTTACATTTTGAAATCTCCCGCCAACTTGCCCGGTACCCGCGCAATCAAAACTGAGCGCGACACTAGCGCTACGTGTTGCCGCAGTTTGTGCAACATTTGAAAAAGGAGTCGTGAAATCTTTGAGCAGTTGGCGGTAAGTCCGTAATTCTTTAAATCTTTAAAATATCATAAAACTGAGCTATCGTACATTTATGATCATTCGACCGGATTTTACCTGTTACGAAATCAAATACCAGTGATTCAGTATAAGAAAAACGTAATTATTGTAAAAACAATTCCTACAAAAACTTTTATTCGTAAGTAGGTAGTTGTGTGTTTTTGTGAAAAACATAACTTCTGTGTTTTGTGTTTTACAATAAAGAAATTTATACAGTGATTCATAATATACATTGGCGTTCAGGTATTTAGTATTATTTTCGTTACAATATTAAACTTTATTTCAAATTTGTTGCGAACTTTATACTACTTAAACATATCTGACGCCTTGCCGCCATTACTTGGACCAAATTAAATTTCAATAAAATAACCATAAAATATTTTTATTGATAATTCTTATTGTTTGTTATTGAACTAAATCTTAGAATCTTTAATTTTGTCGGATTAAATAGTTTTTAAACGTAGTATTGTCTTCGAATATTAATTAATTAATTATTAATATTGTTTTGTGTTACAATTTTACTTGGTAGAACAGTAATATTTGTTGTTTGATTATTCGTATTTTATAACATTCTACTAGTTCTTAAATTGTGTTTTAAACAAATTAATTTGTGAATTCATAAGTACCTACCTAAATAAAATTGTAAGATGGCGAAAGCAACATCTGGAAAAAAAGCAATAATTTCCGATGACGATGTCGATCAGTTGTTGCAACCACATCAGACAACCAAGGAGATGGCATTTATGCGTTTACAATCATTGTACGAGATGTCGCGAGTAGTTAGAAGTAATACTGATATGCAGCCACAATTTCGCGCCCGTTTTAGAGATATTGTCGCTTTGAGAACTGCATATGAAAGTGCTATGAGTGAAATGATTTGTGTCCAAAAACGTTATAATCCGTCGTATGTACCGTCATACGACCAAATCAAAGCATTTGATGAGATGTATTACTCTGTTTGTGATATCGCGGATAGTCTAAATTTATCAGGTAGTGATAATACTAGATGTGATTTCGGTTCCGGTAAAACTGTAAAACCTCGATTACCGAAATTAGAAATTTTCCACTTTGACGGAAAGTTAGAAAATTGGCCCACATTTAGAGACACTTTTACTAGTTTAGTACATTCTAATATTGATATAGTTGATATTGAAAAATTTTATTACTTATTGTCGACTGTGAGTGGCCCAGCACTCACTATCGTAAAATCAATGCCGATAACAGCAACAAATTATTCCATTGTATGGAATTCTTTAGTTACACGTTTTGAAAACAAGAGGGCGCTAGCGACTTCATATTTAGATAAAGTCTTTAGTTTCAAACCATTACAATATGAGTCAGTAGACGGCCTAAATGCCTTTTTACAAGCGTGTCAAGATAGCGTCAAAGCATTAAAATCATTAGACATACCAGATTTATCAAGTTTTGTTTTGTTTTATGTATCTTTGCGTAATCTGGATTCAACTACTAGGCGCGCATTTGAAAACAAAAATGTACCGGGTGATCTTCCGACATTTGAGGGTCTTATCGCTTTCGTGGAGAACCAGGTCCGTGTCCTGGAAATGTCAGAAAGTAAATCGGTCTCTAACCAAAGCACAGACAATGCAAAACCTATATACGCAAAGGGTTACCAGAATACCAGTCGTTTTGATAAAAAGCTTAATAATTCAAATACCAGGGTAGGTGCGCCTAGAGCATCTTTGGCTTCAGCCGCAACTGCAGCTACTAAAAATCTTCAGAACGAACAAAACTCAAATGAAACTTTAAATAAAATAAAAAAATGTTATTATTGCGGGAAGCCTCATTCAATATATCGGTGCTTCGAATATAGTGATCTCACTCCTGAACAACGGCTCCAAAAAATAAAACAGTTGAAGCTATGTGAAAATTGTTTGCGTGATGATCATATATTAAAGAGTTGTCCATCTAGGGTACGTTGTACAGTTTGCAAAAACATGCACCATCACACACTTCACATCGATGCTGGCGCTGGTGCCAATTCCGGAAATAATGCCAGCTCGGTGGCTCTTACCGTTTCTACAACTTCGACGGTCTTGCTCGGAACCGCAATTATACACGTCGCAGATTGTTGGGGCATTTATCAACCCGTACGTGCTATAATTGATAGTGGTGCCATGACGGGCTACATAACTCAAGACTGTGCATTAAGGTTAGGACTAGGGCGGAGAAAGTGTGATTTCGATTCCATTGGTCTAGGTGCCAAGCCTATTGCAGATCTGGGGCTAACTACCTGTACTGTAAAACCGCGTCAGTGCAACAGCCCCATATTAACTACTGATGCAGTCATAGTTACGAAAATAGCCGGAAATCTACCAACTATGTCTATCTCAGATGATGTGATCCATAAATTTCAAAATCTTCCACTTGCTGATCCAACTTTTGGTACACCGGGTCCCATCGACATGTTACTGGCCGGAGATCTATTTCCTCAAATTTATGATGGAGAAAAGATCATGCCACAAGATAGGAATATGCCGGTGGCATTGCATTCCATTTTCGGCTACGTTATTACAGGTCAAGTCATGATTTCGGGTCAAAGAACTTTGGATGTAAAGAGTCGTCAAATCGAAGGTAATGATATTACAACATTTACTGCCCTTTCTATTTCATTAGAGCAAATAATGCAGTCCTTCTGGGAGATTGAAAGTATTCCATTCGACAAACCACAACATCCAGATGACATATTGGCGGAGACGTTGTTTGATCGCGACCATAGACGTGATAATGCCGGTAGATATGTCGTAAAATACCCTTTGAAATTGTTTCACGAACTTGGTGATTCACAGGGAGCAGCAGAACGTAGATTTGTTAACTTAGAGAGGAAGCTCGAACGTGATCTGAATTTAAAATCAGTCTACCACCAATTTATGCGCGAGTACGAAGATCTTGGGAATATGACCCACCTAGGCGAGGTACAAAACGTGGATTCAAAATATATCATCCCGCATTTTTGTATTTTGCGACCTTCGAGTTCAACCACTAAATTACGAGTCGTGTTTGACGCTTCATGCAAAACAACAAATGGGAAGTCGCTCAATTCTGTTGTCCTTGCGGGACCAAAACTCCAAGCTGACTTAAACCAATTACTTCTTAACTTTATGCTTCGAGCTATATGTTTATCTGGAGATATATGTAAAATGTACAGACAGATCTTAATCGACGAAAGTCAACGGCCTTATCAACATATTTTGTGGCGGTACTCTGCAGACGAATCAATACAGGTGTATGAACTCAATACTGTAACCTACGGAGTAGCAAGCAGTCCCTTCCTTGCTATTAAAGTTCTCCAAACCCTAGCAGCAGACGAAGCAGAAAAGTATCCCAATGCTGCTAAGGTTTTAAAAACTGCCTTCTTTATGGATGATTTTCTATGGTCTGTTGATACGTACGAAGAAGCAGTAGCATTACAAGTAGAATTAAAGGCGCTACTGGAGGAGGGGGGATTCGTGTTGCGTAAGTGGTCAAGCAATTGCGTACGGGTCCTTGAACATGTGCCTGACAGTCATCGTGAAACGCCTATTGCATTCAATGATGACACTACCATGTCAATCAAAATTTTGGGATTGCAGTGGTTGCCGAACACAGATACTTTTTCGTTTGCTACAACACCGTCAAACCCGGTAGTAACCAAGCGAACAGTCTTGTCCCAAATCGGTCGTCTATTTGATCCACTCGGATTCGTAGCTCCGTGTGTGTTTTATGCGAAATGCATTATGCAGAAACTTTGGGCTGCAAATATCGATTGGGATGACAAATTACCTACAGAATTGGAAACTGAATGGCAATCTTATATCAAAGAACTGCCTTTGTTAACAAACATAAAACATGATCGTCACGTTGCAATACTACAACATACTTATTGTCAAATTGTAGGTTTTTGTGATGCATCAGCGCTCGGGTACGCATCAGTTATTTATTTGCGCACTCTCAATGGTACTGGCGATATTAAAACTAGTCTCCTACTAGCCAAATCTAAAGTCGCGCCTCTTAAAACAGTCTCAATACCTCGTCTTGAGCTAATGGGTGCACATCTGTTGGCAAGGTCAGTGAAGTATGTCAAGTCGTTAATTGGGTTTCGGCTTCACGTCGATGAGACTATGTTGTTTACTGACTCATCGGTAGTATTAGCGTGGCTGAACACACCACCGCACACCTTAAAAACGTTTGTGGCGACTCGAGTATCTAAGATACTCGACAGTGTCCCTAACGATTGTTGGGGTCATGTCAATGGGGTAAATAATCCTGCTGACATATGTTCTAGAGGCGCCTTACCATCAAGACTCTTGGCTATGCCCGAGTGGTTTAATGGTCCATATTGGCTTAAGCACTCACAGTCTGAGTGGCCAATCAAGCCTATAACCGAGTTTAAAGATGAAAATCCACCTGAATTAAAAGCTTTAAATACTGTACTTGTCTCAACAGAAATCATAGAAGCACATTCACTGTTGGACCTCACTAACAGATACTCTAGTTTTGGTAAGCTTGTGAGTATAATCGCGCGGCTTTACTTGTTTATCCACAACTGTCGAGTCTCTCAATCAGAACGTAGATCGCTGTCTGTGGATGATAGCAGAAAGGCTCACGACATTCTTATTAAAATCGTTCAAATGTATTTCTTTGCGGAAGATATTATGAACTTACAAAAAGGTCAGAGATGTTCTCCGAGTTTGCGGAAACTCAATCCCTTCATTGATTCAGACGGTTTCCTCAGGGTGGGGGGTAGATTGTCTAATTCCAGCCTTTCCCCTGATAAGAAACATCCTTTACTTTTACCCAGAAAGTCAAATTTTACAAACATTTTAATAGACTATCATCATAAGCTTTATTTACATGCTGGTCCTCGCACTTTGCAAGGAATTATTTCTCAAAAATATTGGATCATATCTGCTAGAAGCGCGATTCGTTCTCGTACCTTGAAATGCATTGCATGCTTTAAAGCTTCTCCCACTCATCTGCAGCCTATGATGGGGGAGTTGCCAAAATTCCGCACTCAAGACATTCACGCGTTTCACACAATCGGTATTGATATCGGCGGTCCCTTCCTAACAAAAGAATCCAAAAGGAGAAATGCACGCAGCACTAAATCTTATTTATGTGTATTTGTTTGTTGTGCCACTCGAGCGGTACATTTAGAGGTCCTGTCTTCGCTTAACATGGAGTGTTTTCTTGCTACTCTAGACAGATTTACGGCAAGAAGAGGTCTATGTCACATGATTATTTCGGATAATGCTACCAATTTTGTGTCTGCTGGGAAACATTTGGCAGATGTTACGCGTTTTTTCGAATCACACTTAGATAGCTTATCAGGAGAACTTGTAGCGCGTAATATTCTTTGGAGCCACAATCCTCCGAGTGGTAGTCATTTCGGTGGTCTTTATGAATCTGCAATAAAATCTGCTAAATTACATTTGAAACGAACTGTGGGAAACAAATCATTATCATTCGAAGAGCTCGGAACACTTTTTGCTCGAGTTGAAGCAGTTCTTAATTCGAGACCGCTATGTCCACTGTCTAACGATCCAATGGAGTTCGAAGTGCTAACGCCAGCACATTTCCTGATCGGGCGTGAATTGTTGGCTGTACCGGCATTCGATATCAGTGAGCAACGACTTTTACCTCGCGAGCGGTGGCAAATTGTACAACAATTTTCACAACTTTTTTGGAAACGGTGGCGCCAAGATTACCTTCACACACTTCAACAACGACAAAAGTGGTTCAACAGCTGTCGAAATTTAGTAATCGGAGATTTAGTTTTAATTAAGTCACATGCACCACCTTTACAGTGGGATCTAGCGCGAGTCACTGAACTTAAGCCTGGTGCGGATGGTATCGTGCGAGTTGTTAAAGTTCGTACAAAAAATAATGAAATGACACGTCCTGTCGTTAAGCTTTGTCCGCTCCCAATAGCGACGGACACAGAGTAAGTCGTATGATACAGAAAACATAATAAGATTACATAAAGGTAGGTCTTTGTGTGATCTCCCTTTTAGTTATAAGTCAAGTTTATTGTTTAAATACTTAGATTTAAGTACTTAAAATAATTTTAATAAATACAGTCCACTGTGAAACTGAATCAACAAAACATTGTTATTGGTATCGTAATGGGAAATCCGGGCGGATTTCGGTGGGGGGAATGTTCGATTTTGGGGTTTACATTTTGAAATCTCCCGCCAACTTGCCCGGTACCCGCGCAATCAAAACTGAGCGCGACACTAGCGCTACGTGTTGCCGCAGTTTGTGCAACATTTGAAAAAGGAGTCGTGAAATCTTTGAGCAGTTGGCGGTAAGTCCGTAATTCTTTAAATCTTTAAAATATCATAAAACTGAGCTATCGTACAGCATTATTGCTTCACGGCAGAAATAGGCAAGGTGGTGGCACCTACCCGCACGGACTCTCAAGAGGTCCTACCAAAAGTAATTACGCAAATTATAATTTTGCGGATTTTATTTTTATTACACGATGTTATTCCTTCACCGTGGAAGTCAATCGTGAACATTTGTTGAGTACGTATTTCATTAGAAAAATTGGAACTCGCCAGCGGGATTCGAACACCGGTGCATCGCTCAACACGAATGCACCGGACGTCTTATCCTTTAGGCCACGACGACTTCAATCTAACTTAAATCTTCTTAAATCTTTACAATGGATATAGTGCTTTTCTCTATCCCCTACGAACAATTACAATAGTGTTTTCAGTTTCAGAGATTTGTCAATATGGAAAGAGCATAAGTCTAGGCATTTATCTCGTTCAGTGGAAGGCGCTATCTGTCGCCGTAAAGCCACTATTATTCTAGCCCGCTTCCCTCGCTAGCGACAATACTACAAATGCAACTTTATAACACTTTATTCGTGACTGCTATTCACTTTTACTATTCTTTGAAATCTAAGTTCATTCGAGAATTTCCCTGAATCCGTTTGTCGCTTTTGTGGTATATGTCACTATCCAACATACCAATATACCAACCATCCCCACCAAGAGACAATAATCAAAAAGGAATTTAAAATTTAAGAATTTAAACCTTCGAAATCAGTAGTTCATTATATTATGGCCATCATCATCGTTGCTACCGTTAATAGATAACTAGAATATCTGATCATATTAATGTTTAAATAAGTACCTATGTTATTATAAGATAAAATTTAGATCATCTATATTAATTCTAGGAATGTGAATTATTACTTAGAAATCTACTAAACGATAAAGATTTCTAAATAAAATATTTTTAATAACTTAAAAGCTTCTAATAATCTCTACGACTATTTTCCATTTACGTTTAAGGCATCGAAATGAAAATATTTTAGGGAAAATTGCTCTAAAAGGTTTCCGACGGAATGCTTAGCGAGGAGGCAATCAGTTGATGTTGACAGCGAGTTCCCTCTGAGGTCGGCGCTAGATAATTGTTTGGGCTGTAGCTTTGTAATGGCATTAGCAGATGAAGCAATGGATTGAGTTGATCGGTAACAATTCCAACAGAAACGCATATATAGAGCGATTTTAAATTAATCAGTAAGTAAATTAGAATCATAATTATCCTCCACGTCAATACGCACATTAAACTGATGGCGGAAACGGGAAAATAATAATAATAATAATTTATTTATTTCTCTCTTAAAGGAGAATCTAAGCAATAAAAAAAAATCGAAGTGCCTGTTAATGTTCGCTTAAAAAGTGTCCCGTTTAAAAATTGCTAAATTGGTCTTTAAGATCCTTTATGTTTAGCAGTTTTTTTGTTTTGTTATAGGAAAAACAAATACAAATGGAAATTAACCTTATAATTTATATTGTAAACCTTTGAAAGAGCTGAAGCCTGTACTAGGTTCAAAGACCTGTATTAATGATCTCCAGGCTCCCTCCTTCTTAAGATAGATAAGGTAAAATATATTAATAAACTGAAATAATATTTGACCAATCGTTTTTTTATTTGTCAAATTCATTCCTTTTTCCGTCTGACCAAAAAATAATAAAATAGCCCTAAGCATTATTCTGATCTTTAAGCTTAAAACATAAAAACCCTTTTTATTTACGAACGTAATTATGAGCTTTACACAGAACCACATCTTAAAGCTGCTCATCAATCAACCTGGTGACGTGAAGGGTTGAAATCCCTTGATAATTATCGATCTTAACTGAAAACAGGATTGAAAAGTTTTTTTTTCTTTTTTATTAGAACAAGCTCGTAGAAACTGTTTGCTTCGATCTTAATAAAATTATTCAGAGTATTTATTTGATCAGTTTTGTAACATTAGGATGTAGGATGTAATGTCGCTATCATTCATGCTTTCTAAGAGTTTGACAAAATGTTGTGATCTTGGGAGCTAAAAGATGATCTTTAGTTAGCAGTAATTTGCGTAATTTTTCATAGAAGATGAGAGGATGTACTCCTACTCGCTCTCACTCTGTTCCTAGCTGTGGTATCCTGTTTAACTTCACGTTTGAGATATTTGAATGAGAACGAGTGAATAGTGCTATTTCGCTGGGTACAGCAGACGTAGGATTTTTTGTACAGCTTTAAGGAAACTTAGTTTGTATTTTACTTAAATAACTCACGTTAAAAATATAGGTAATCGTTTAAAATCAAGTCTACTTTGACCTGACTGCGAATTAGGCTGCTGACAATGATATATTCTTGATGGTATTACAAGATATTTGGAAGAGGCAGAAATCTCGATAATGACATTCTGAAGGTAAGGTTGCATACTATATACAAGTTCCGAACAACAAACTTTGACTGTCGGTTTACCGTACAATATCACTCGCTCGGTTGTGGATCTTCTCTTTGTGGTTATCTCCCAAAGCTCTAAAACATTTGTGATGTTGTAAACAAAGTGAAATCCAACAAACTAAATATATCAAATAAGATAGACACTTGTGATACCACTGGATTTTTAGATTTACACTTTTTTGTATTCTGTACATACCACAACAATATCTGGGTTTCTATGGGCCACTTAAATATTAATAAATATTTTTAAAGTTGAAGTCCTCAGTGACAGATAGTGGCGTGACTGTGCTCCTGATAATTATGGTTGATGTTTGAATGGCCCTTACACTTTCCAAGGCAATAGAAGGCGTAAATCAAAACACAGGACATTTGGAATCACGCATTATAAAAAATTTAGAGAATTTTCGATAAATTTTCAATACAACTGAAAACGTTTAGGACCTTACGAAAATGCTTTAAATATTCGGTTTGTATAATTTCCAAACTGTTGACAGTTGTGGGAATACACGTATTCTCCAAACTCATTCGGCAAGTTAAGAAATCAAACGCGCGCTGAGTCGACTGCTTCCCCTGAGATTATTCCGAAATATTATACAAACTCGTTAGCAGCTATGATGTCGAATTCGGCAGCAAATTTAATTACCTGCGTAAGTTTATTTGAGGTTTTAAAGTCGTTTTTTCTTGCAAAGAAATTCCAGTCATTTTTGTGTAATTACTCTTCTTATTTATCTCCAACTTATTCCACTGGGTGGAGTCAACACAGATAAATTTTCACATCTCAGCCCTCATTTCTCTTCCTCTTATATCGTCATTCGCACACTTCATCCTTATCTTCTTTGATTCATTAATTAACTCTAATGTCAATAAACCTAAACCTAGAATTCGTGTGCCAAAAAATACCGACCGTTGGGTATATATTCCCAAACATTCTGCTTATTTCTGCATTCGAACAGTCAACACTCCGCTTCGAAAGGTAGGAGAATAAATAAATAAATAATTTTTCACTGACGCCACCAATGCCAGTGGCTGATTACTTGAGGACTCTTGGCAAACCTTGTTTGAAGAATGCGATTGAAGATGGACCCTTCTGGATGCTACAAAATACCTTACTATACTTATACTACCTAGAACCACCCCGTTCATCTACAATGCGTTTCCAGAGATCTGTTTTGCCACGTACCATCCGGCTTTGGAATTAGCGGCCCTCTATGGTGTTTCCCGAGCGCTATGACATTATTTTTTTAAACAATGTTTGTGAAGGGTGCTTAAACGTGAGAAGCGGCTTGGCTCTACCCCTGGCATTGTTGATGTCTATGGGCGATTGTAACCACTCACCATCAGGTGGGCTGTATGCCCGTCTGTATACAAGGGCAATACACAAAAAATCTTCCCAACAATACATCCTAAAGATAATAGGATTTACCACATGCATATTTATTTAAAACTTCAAGACATCATCTTGAACCGGACTATGTTAATACGTAAATTTCAATTATAAAGGCGTAAAGAAAATTTCTGCAAATCAAGAAAAGACAATTGCAATCATCTCTTATACCGGATTATTTTACCGGAGATAGGCAATAAAACGGCACTCGAGGAAACGAGGGGAATTTATATGGTGCGCCGGTTTTATTAGGGTACCGAAATAATAACGGCGACGAGGACTCGCTCTGAGAGTCTGACACCGATTCGCTCGTTAGGTTCTTGTACACGGTTTCACGCTGATTATACGCTGGATCAAGCTGAGTATTTAGGCAAAATAGCTCTTAGTCTTTCAGTTGACAAAGTGGAAGTGGAAGTTAAGGCAGCTAGCTATACAGCACACGTGTAAGGATTGCTATCGGCCTCAATTTTAATATCAATATCAACTCTGTTCTGTACTGCACTGTATTAACCCACGCATGTCCACTGTTCACCATAATAAGCGGTATTGTGCAGCCTGCATCCAGCCGACTCTTGCAACTTTTATCAGGTCGTCAATTTACCTCAGGTCTATCCACAGTAGCCCACTGAGTTTCTCGCTGGATCTTCTCAGTGGGTCGCGTTTTCGATCCGATGGTAGATTCTGCGAAGAACTGCTCTTGCTAGGGTCAGTGTTAGCATCACTCCGGTTTGAGCCCCGTGAGCTCATCTACTAGCTAAGGTTACGCCGAAATAGCCTCTCAAGGCTATCAGCTTAGGTAGGAAAAAAACCACGCTGCGCTAGATTAAAAATCTACCTGAATCTTAACCAATGGCTAAGTCGAATGCTAACTGTCGACAATATAATATAGTGTTTAGCTGATTTCACCCGTTTCTTGTTCCACACTATTTATTTTGGTAATACACATTCCTCCACTCCGGTACTCCGACAGCCTTACGAGACTGTGTTGACATATCGATTCGACCGAATTCTGGTAGGTATTGGACAAGTCTCTTAATATTCTAATGGATTGTTGAATAAGTCATGACTGATCCCGGAACAAAACTACAAATTGGAATAAGGAATATTCCAGAAATCTCACGGAAGGTTCACGTATTTTTTTTAATTATTTGAAGATCATCGGTACTTGAAGCTTAGGGTTTGTCTTCTTTCTGGTCTAAAAAAACTTTGAGATATTATGTTATATGTCCTACACATTACTTAGAGACACAGGGTTAAGTTGGTGAGGCAGTTTATTTTTCCGCAAAGTTGATAAAGCCTGATGAGGCCAATGTGTTTTCACGTGAACTCGCTTTCAGATTGGAAACTCAGGCTCGATCTACTGTTTCTGAGTGTTAGCAATCTATTTGTTTCCTACTGATATCAATTGTCTTGAAAAGTAGTAGGCCTTGATAGGCAAAATAGATTGATTGTTAGTTAAATTGAAGCTGAAAATATATCAGAGAATGGCTGTATTGGTATTTATCTTCAGAATAATAATCGGAAAAATATTACGTAAGCTTAGCTAAACGTATAATCTTTTTTTCGTATCACTACATAGTATAAAATAAAATCGCTTTCTCTGTCCCTGTGTATGCTTAAATCTTTAAAACTACGCAACGGATTTTGATGCGATTTTTTTTAATAGATACAGTGATTGAAGAGGGAGGTTTATATGTATAATAAAATCCATTAAATAGTGGAGAAATCAATAATAAATTCGCTAGGGTCGCTAGTAATCTTATATATTTCGTATAATCGCATAATCTATAAAATTGTAAAAAAAAAATTTCATTGCACATTTCAAGAAATAAGATACTTAGAGTTTCAAACTTCAACACCTCTAAGGAAGCATTGGAGGGATAAACAACTAGAAATAGGTACCATTGAACACTTCCTTCCTGCTTCCCACACAAATGTAAAGCAATTTGTATCTCTTATCTGCATCGATACCTTTTACATTATTCTATCACGATACGACTTATCGTTACGACTGTTTTTTTCTGTTGGTTAAATGGGTGTACAATTTCACGGGCCACCCAATGCTAAGTGGTTACCAAAGCCATAGAGATGAAAAACCTAAATTGCATCACCCACTTTGAGACACGTCTGCTAAGTTCTTAATTTTGGTAGTACAATGGCTACCTTTAAAACTGAACCGCATTACTGCTTCACGGCTGAAACAGGCAGGGTGGTGGTATCTCTCCGTGCGGACTCACAAGAGGACCCACCACCAGTAGCTTCACAGATTATAATTTTGACTTCATAATAAATGTTTATAGAAAAACCAAACCACAGAAATCAGAAGATCCCACACCGTTGCTGATCGGCTATTTTTCATAGGGAGGCCATAATTGCTGATAGTCCGAAGACTTTCCAAGCGTATGAAAAGCACCAATCCTACTAAATATTGAGTAAACTCGTGAATTTTTCTATTAAATAATCTATCTAAAATAATACGACGAATACATGAATACAAATTATCTTAAAATCGTAACATGTAAATCGGGCAATCCAGAGAGGTCATTATCGCTTGACGCAGCTCGGATATCAGTTGTTGCCATTTCATATTAAATTATAATTTCAACTAGCTTTCTTGTTGTTGTTGTTGTTGTTGTTATTATCCTGTTCTGTTCTTGGGTAATATTATTTGATGCTTAAAATATCGATGCATAATATATTGATGCCGAAAATTATTAAATAATTTTCTTACCGGCTAATTGATGTACCGACATATATTTTTTAGTTCTGACAATGTTCTCACTTTTACTAACCTTACCATTTGCTTTTGTGCAAATTTGTACTTTTCATTCGAAGTGTCGCGATATACTCGTAGTATCAACAAGGCTTGAAAATAAACTATGTTATTATTGTCATGTGTTAAGTGACATTTGAAAGAAAAAAAAGATGCTATAGAGCACAGTGCACATTAGCTTATATTGGCTTAAATAACTTAGAGTCCGAAGAATGATATTCGAGAAATATTTAATCGGTGTTTCCGATTTCGTTTTTTTTAATTTATTTCCCTTGTAGGCAGACGGGCATACGGCCCACCTGATGGTGAGTGGTTATCGTCGCCCATGGACTTCAGCAATGCCAGGGGCAGAGCCAAGCCGCTGCCTACAAACCTACTCGTGTTGTTGGTATCACAATAAGAAATATTTAAGAACAGACTAAAACCTAATTTCTTATCAGTTCTTCTCAGAGGTGTAACTGCATGTCGACTCAGCAGTTTAAAGCGTATCGCGGAGACCAGTGTCGTTGGTCGTCGATGACCGCCTCGACGACCCTTCGGTCTGGCGTCCTCGGGGTTGCGTCGCAAGTATGTTAACCGCGCGAACCCTACTCTGACCGAGTTCTGTCCCAGGGCGGAGATCAGACGTTGGATGAAATGTAGGGGAGTCGTTTAGAGGGTATGTCCCTAAATTCCATCCCTTGTGCCCGTGGTCCACTCGGAGCATTTGCGGACTGTCCAGGCCCACATAACCCGTGCGCTCCCTAGGCGAGGGGGCCTTTTAGGAGGTTGGGCCCCGGCCTGAAATAAAAAGCTATTATAACTATTCAATTGAATCAAAGTATTCTTTATTGTACATGCAGTTAATACAATATAATAATTGCGAAAAGTTATGAAATGGCGAGCTTAACTCAATAATTGAGTTATCTACCAGCTAACGGTTCTTAAAGAGGGAGAGCTTTACATAAGTGAGTAGAAGAGCGCAATCTAATCAATTTACTTATTGATACAATACACAATAACAATAATAATAATAATAATAAAAGTATTTAACATCTTCAAAATTAACCTATAAAAATCTGCGAACATTTATTAAGTGCATATTTAGATTAAATTATCTTCAAATTAAGATCTATACAACCTCAGAAACTCCAAAAATAACAGTACAAAAACAAATTTATGCAAGCCAAGAATTGATCACGCACGAAGACTCAGGATGTCAAAGTATATATGTCAGTAAATATTAAAGGAGGGACGAAATGGGAGGAAGAGAGCTGTTTATAGTTAATTAATTCTGGAGAAAGTTTGCAAGTCAGTCAAATAATATTAAAAGCTATAGCTGCGGGGGTGAAAGTTCACGAGTTCACGCACTAATTAACCGATAAGAACGTGGAGGGACTCGTAGCGTAGTCACGTGTGGACACTCGGTGAACACGTAAGAAAATTTATCGTTAAAAGATATTGTGAGCTAGTACAGGTTCTATACGCACACTGCCTATTTCTATCGTGAAGCAGTAATACCCACGTTCCGGTTTGAAGGGTTGGGTATCTCCGTTGTACTGTCAAAACGGAGACCTTAGAACTCATGTCTTAATTTGGGTGGCGGCATTCCACGTTGTCGATGTCACATATGGCCAATATAAATAATATAAACATACTAGACAATAACAGTGTGAACATAAGCCCTTGTAATTTAATTAAATTCCAGAAGGTTAAGACAAAAAAATATATGGTTCCAAGTATGGTGCGGGAGACCATTGAAAAGAAAACAAAACACTCTAACACCAATATAGAAAACTGAAGACTGAAACTGGTGTTTAACAAACAGCTACGGTCTTCTTAACGTGAAGATGAAAATCCTAGTTAAAGAAGTAGACCTTAAAAGACTATTAGTTCGTTTGGTCAGTAAAGAAAAGTAAGGGTCTAAAAATATTTTAATATAAAACAGGGGGCGGTAAGCACGATATTAACTTTAATCGTCCGTAACCAGGAAAACGTCGGGAAAATAATAATGACAGTATAAAACCCGAGATCAAATCGTTAAAATAGTTTTACGTCTGCGACAAGAGAAAACCGAAGAAAATACAATAAAAAAACAAGATTAAAAAAGGCCCTTATTCTCAGATTTACTAAAATGAAATTCTTAAAGACGTTCGTAAACTTATATTACTTATTTGAATAGAACAATAAAATTTAATTAATAAACTATAAGACGCGTCTAAATAGCCAATGTTTTGTCCTGATGATAAACGCCAAATAGTTATAGAAGTAATATTGTCGTCCGATTTTGATACGTTTTTTAATTTTATTACTTAGATAGGTGGATGAGCTCACGACCAACCTGGTGTTAAGTGGTCACCAAAGCCCATAGACATCTAAAACGTAAATGTCACCATCCACCTTGAGAGATGAGTTCTAAGGCCTCAATTTTTACAAGTACAACGGCTGCCCCACCCTCCAAAACGTGAGCAAATTTCCAAGCAAGCCCGATGTCTTGATCCAGATAACGTTGAACGAATCTGTTACATGGCTTGATGCATTCCGGAGATTTAAAATCATGTTATAAAACATTCACCAGAGGATTTAAATTTTAAAGTCAGGATGAGTCGTATCATCCGATACAAGGACGCGGATACTTCAAGTTTAAACTAAACTCATAAAAAAAAATTCAAACATGCAACAACATTTAGCTATACACGGGATATCTGATCATGTTACTGTTATTACAAATACTTGTATCAAACTCATTAGGTTTTACAAGAGCACCTTTAGCGTACGTGTATAAAGCTCAGATTTCATTACTAGATAGCGCATTCAACTGAAAATATATTTTTTAAATCAAAACATTAGATCCTTATGTTTTTAAGCAAACGAACTGATTTATGAATTTATAACATTTTTCTAGTCATCGTCTTGTAGCGTGCAACACTCGGTTGCACTCGGGCATCATCGGTCGCGATCGGAGTTTCCGAACGCGCAGGTGTCCCGTGACGTCATACTTCGAGATTCGCGCGCGTCGATTTAAGTTTATTGTAAAAACGTAACTTTTTATTTGATTTCGTATCTTGTAGTGCCTAGCGTTGCTTACTCTTTTTAGTTTATATTATAACATTGTATACATTATATAATATATATTGTTGAACTGGTGTGTTTGACTTTTATATGTTCGGAATAAAATATCCCGCGAATGCGAAGGACAAATAACAAACCACAGTCTAATATGACGCGCTCTGCTCTTAATCAACCTTCGTGCTATTTACGGAGTGCTCTTTAATTTATATATTATGTCGGAGACGCTTCTTAGTTTGGTAGCTAAGCGAAACGCAGCACGATTCCCGAGAGATGACGGCGCGATTGCGGTATCGTAAGGTGTGGAATTAGTGCTTTACAAGCCGTGGCGGGGTGTAATATATATATAAAAGAAGAAAGAAGAGTGAAGATTATAACAGCGTGCCACTTCGAAGCTTGTTGCCTAGTTTGCATGTCCAATTCCTAGTCTCACGTCTCGTAACCAGTAACAATGCGTTTCGTGAATGGTGGGTCGGAATTTATTGTTCTAAAATGTCCGCAGGAACTCTGCTGCGATTGAGTGTTTGGAGAAAATCAGATCTTTTGGGACTAGCTGAGCGGCAAAGTGTCTCATATTCAAGAGATAATTTAAAATGGTACGGATCGAGTGTTGTACAATTTGTGTACAATTGTGTTGTACAATGTAACAATTTTGTTTTTCCTTTGATGTCCCCCCTGTCCGACGGATTCCTTTTGTTTGTTTTAAGTTTATTTTACACAAGAGTTTAGGTCTTTCATTTATCGATTGAGGCACTAAGAAGTCTGTCGGGTCAGCTAGTCATTAATATAAAGCATAGCTCCAGTTTTCAAAACAGCAAGCACATTAGAGTCATTAAATGAAACAGCGGTCATTCATATTCAAAGCAAGTAACTGAACTTCCAACTTATTAAAAGTTACGCGAAGATTTCCTCTTAATTAAAATATGGTCGGAGCTGCTACTGCTTTTGTACTTGACTCTACATTTAAAAGCCCCACTCGGACTTAGCTGAATTTCGCAATGAAGCTTGCTTGTTTGCATACAGAGATATGCAATATTTGAGCATAAAATATTTATAGAAATCTTAGAGAGAAAAGCTCACATAATATACTGCCCGTGTGATTGTCAGATTTTAAGTATATGTTTATGGGTTAAGGAACTATCAGTCCAGTCCATCCAGTATTAACAAACTTACTGAAATGGATAGAAAATACAACAAAAGTCCCACCACATATTTTGACCAATGAAAACGAAGTACTTAGATTTATTGCGTTACTACAGTGAGTTCCAAATTCTTGTTACCATGTCATGTTCATTTAGCCGTCGTGGCCTAAAGGATAAGACGTCCGGTGATTTCGTATGTAGCGATGCACCGGTGTTCGAATCCCGCAGGCGGGTACTAATTTTTCTAATGAAATACGTACTCGACAAATGTTCACGATATACTTCCACGGGAAGGAATAACATCGTGTAATAAAAATAATACCCGCAAAATTATAATTTGGGTAATAGCTGGTGGTAGGACCTCTTGTAAGTCCGCGCGGGTAGGTACCACCACCCTGCCTATTTCTGCCGTAAAGCAGTAATGCGTTTCGGTTTAAAGGGTGGGGCAGCCGTTGTAACTATATTGAGACCTTAGAACTTATACCTCAAGGTGTTGGTGCATTTACGTTGTAGATGTCTATTGGGCTCCAGTAACCACTTAATACCAGGTGGGCTGTAAGCTCCTCCACCCATCTAAGCAATAAAAAAAAAGTCGATATTCAGCTGGAAAATTAATACAAGTATAATATAAAAATAATATTACCTAGTCAGGTCATAAGTATTGTCACACAGTAAAAACTTTTCTTTTAGAATGCTGGCCACAAAAAAGTTTATTGAATTCGAATTTCGAATTGTTCATGAAAATAAAAATGTATACTTTTAGAATTTTTACTCATTTTTAAATAAGGAGTGGACGCTTAAAGAAGACCGTGTTGCAGTTATTGCGTTGCATCGTTGCGGTTACGCGCCAATGCAAATTTTTAACATACTGAAAATTTTGAATATAACCAAAAGATTCGTTTATCGTACCATCAAACGATACAATGAAGACTCTAGTGTAGATGACAGGTCAAGAAGTGGTCGCCCGCGGTCTGTTAGGACTCCAGCAGTGATAAAAGCTGTGAAGGCGCGAATTCAAAGAAATTCCAAACGTAAGCAGAAACTGTTGGCCCTTCCGATGGGGTTAAGCAGAACCACGGTGAAAAGGGTGTTAAATGAAGACTTAGGGCTTCGGGCATATCGAAGAAAAACAGGACAACGTTTGAATGCTCGTCTAATGGACCTGAGACTGAAGAGATGCCACGCTTTGTTGAAGCGGTACGCGGGAAAAAAATATCGGGAAATTCTTTTTTCGGATGAAAAAAATTTTACCGTAGAAGAGAGCTACAACAAACAAAATGATAAGGTGTACGCACACAGTAGTGAAGAAGCGAGCAACCGTATTCCGCGTGTCCAACGAGGTCATTTTCCATCCTCGCTCATGGTATGGTTGGAAGTTTCTTATTGGGGCTTAGCAGAGGTACATTTTTGTGAGAAAGGTGTAAAAACGAATGCAGTTGTGTATCAAAATACAGTCCTAACGAACCTTGTGGAACCTGTTTCTCATACCATGTTCAATAACTGGCACTGGGTATTCCAATAAGATTCGGTGCCAGCTCATAGAGCGAAGAGCACACAAGACTGGCTGGCGGCGCGTGAAATCGACTTCATCCGGCACGAAGACTGGCCCTCCTCCAGTCCAGATTTGAATCCGTTAGATTACAAGATATGGCAACACTTGGAGGAAAAGGCGTGCTCAAAGCCTCATCCCAATTTGGAGTCACTCAAGACATCTTTGATTAAGGCAGCCGCCGATATTGACATGGACCTCGTTCGTGCTGCGATAGACGACTGGCCGCGCAGATTGAAGGCCTGTATTCAAAATCATGGAGGTCATTTTGAATAAACTTTAGTGTCATAAGAATCTATGTTTTGTTAAGTTCATTTTGGTATATGAATGGTTACATAATGAATAAACTTGTTTCAATTATTTTACATTAAACATGTGACAGAATTTATGACCTGACTAGGTATTCTCACAATTGTAATGTATTCTCTGTATACACTAAAAACAACAAAGTAGATTTAGTCATAAAATATTTTAAACGTTTACAATCATAGCGTGACCGCACACAGCTACATTGTGTTTTACATACCCAAACATTGTACCGTTGCTGTTAATATAAATAACGAAAGTTTGCCTGTACCTACGGGGAGTTTAATATTATTTGAAAATTATTGAGTATTTTTCATGTTTGTTCGAAATGCAGAAAATACTGACATGAATTTGACTAAACCTTACAATAGCACTTGTGATAATTACCGGTGGTAAGACGTCTTGTGAGTCCACACGCTATACTATTTCTGCCGCGAAGCAGTAATGCGTTTCGCTTTGAAGGGCGGGGCACCCTGTACTGTAAAAATGGAGACTTTAGAGCTCATATATCAAGTTAAGTGACTGCATTTGCGTTTCTCTGGGCTCCGGTAACCACTTAACATCAGGTGGGCCGTTACCTTGTTCTGAGCTCGTCTATGCAATAAAGCTAACTGGACTAAGCGATGTTCAAATGTCATTGAACAACTTAGTGATTCGTCAAAAGAACTGTAAAAACCAACGCGTCACAAAACGTAAAATGAGAAAAATAAATCCCAGATCAAACCGTGAAAGTAGCTTTAATTAGATACTTACCAAATGAGTTCTCATGTCAAATACACACAAAATATTTTTTTCTAGAAATCACGCGGGCGACGCCGCGTCGCACAGTAAGTTATAAGTGTCGCGGAAACATTAACTCTACTTTCAGCGCAAGCAAGCCCTTCCCTATTACTAGTGATTACCCTCGCCCATATATATAACTATATATTACCTTGAGGAAACTTCAAAGATAAGTTATTAAATCGAAATTAAAGCACAAACTGAATTTGTTTATGAATGCAACTTCATAGCGTATGATGTCATTAGGAGCTAGAATTAGCGACGAGATAACCACAGTAATACACGGAAACAATGATAAGTCACGAAAGACATTTTGCGATTGGTTTTAAAGCTTTAGGCTTTTTTAAAGTTTTAAGCTGTAATGATTCGAATTTGATGTATGAAATCATAAATGTCGCCTATTTTGAAATTCCAATAAAAAATAAAGAGAGTGAAAACCTCCTAGAAAAGGTCTCAAGGCAAGCTTATTTAGATTCATTTATATACTATAGTAAAAATAACTACGTGTCTTTAGTACCTATCATTGTCACCCTGTTAATGTCACACTTAGTAATAGTTGTGCATTAATGCTTGCGCCCAACTCAGAAATTAGGAATAGAATCAGTAAATTATAACATTATTCCTAGCGTTTAATGTGGAATGCATAGATATAATCAACACCGTAACCGTCTACGGTTTAATCTCCGAGGACTTTAATGTTGGAGATCCGAGAAGCTGTAAAGTGAAAACAATAAACGCAAGATTAAGTCCTCGCTAAAGTAGTTATTTTTATTATTTTTATTATATGTTTATTTTTATTCTTCTTCTTCTTTGTCTTCATCTTATCCCACTAGGTGAGGTCGGCACAGCGAATTTTTCAGCTATCAACCGTCATCTCAACACTCACTTCTCTTTCATATTATCATTCACACACTCCATCCATGTCTTCCTTGGTCGACCTCTTCCCCCTTTACCTTTTATTGTTGTTGTTGCTTATATTCCTTATATGGGTGGACGAGCTCACAGCCCACCTGGTGTTAAGTGGTTACTGCAGCCCATAGACATCTACAACGTAAATGCGCCACTCACCTTGAGATATAAGTTCTAAGGTCTCAAGTATAGTTACAACGGCTGCCCCACCCTTTAAACTGAAACGCATTCTGCTTCACAGCAGAAATAGGCGGGGTGGTGGTACCTACCCGTGCGGACTCACAAGAGGTCTTACCACCAGTAATTACGCAAATTATAATGTTGCACTGCAGTTTCCATACATCTCCTAGTCACGTGCATTTCCTCTCTACGCATCACATGTCCATACCGTGCTAACTGTCCGCTCTCAAATTTATCAAAGGCTATTTTCACACTTCCTCTGATTTATTCCTTATCTTGTCCATTCTTGTCACTACACACCCGCCACAACATTCGCATCTGCATTATTTCATGCTGTACTTTCATCGCCCAGCATTCAGTTCCATACAGCACGACAGGTATAGTGATCGTTTTGAAAAAATTCCCCTTGAGCTTAAGTAGTTTTGTTCGTCGTCAGTAAATTATGTTTGACGTGTTCGAAAGCTGCGCTAGTGGCGGACGAATTGGAAAGACTTAACGAAATTTGCCTTAAAATCTGAAGCGCGGCCTGCGAGTGCACTGATGCTCGCCGCCGAGCACGTAATTGCATTTTGATGTACGGACGTTTTGCTGCTCTATACGAGGCCATTAGAATCGCGAATTAGTTTTATTACCGATACATTTGTTTTGGTGTTAAGCTATGACAAGCCCTTCTTTAAACGAGGCTTGTGGAGAGTATTAAGTGGTAGGCGACGGCTTGGCTCTGCCCCTGGCATTGCCGAAGTCCATGGGCGACGGTAACCACTCACCATCAAGTGGGCCGTATGCTCGTCTGCCTACAAGAGCAATAAAAATATATATTTAATATTTAATTTTTTTTATTGTCATATTAGGAAAACGAGTATATGGTCTGACTGATGGTAAGTATCGTCGTCGATCATAGACATCAGCGATGCTAAGAGCACAGCTAAGCCGTGACTTACTGGAAAACGTGATAAAGCTATATTTTCACTTTTCAATTTTCGTGGTCACCGAGGTAGACCCTAAAATTGTTTTCATTTATGGATGTTATAAAAACACCATGTATTATAAAAAAATGTTGAAGATAATTACATCTCGTCTATATACGGTCACAATAGCATCTTTTTTATTCTCATGACAAAGCGGATGACACTTAAAGCTACGCACGGAAGAGATCTCTCATCTTAAGGGGTTATTCTAAGGTCGCGAAGACATACAACCTAATTCTTTAAGTAGCGAACAGCTCGTGTACTATGAGATGAGGGAGTGGTGAGCTTGTTTTCCTATCTACGCAAATAAATAAATAAATAATAGGGATTATATTTAAAGGATCAGATCGACGGGTGAAAGCGTGCAGAAGTTTTTTATTTATTGCTTAGCTGGGTGGATGAGTTCATGGCCAAGCTGATGTTTAATGATCACCGAAGCCCATAATAGATATCTAAAACGTAAATGCCGCCAACTGCCTTAAGATATGAGTACTAAGGTCTCAGTTTTTACAGTACAACGGCTGCCCCATCCTTCAAAACCGAAACGAATTACTGCTTCACGGCAGAAATAGGCAGGGTGGTGGTACCCACCCGTGTGGACTCACAAGACGTTCTACCATCAGTCATTACACAAATTATAATTTTGCAGGTTTCATTTTTATTACACGATGTTATTCCTTCACCGTGGAAGTCAATCGTGAACATTTGTTAAGTACGTATTTCATTCGAAAAATTGGTACCCACCAGCAAGATTTGAACACCGTTGCATTGCTAGATACGAATGCACTGGACGTCTTATCCTTTAGGCCACGACGACCTCTAAAGTTGCTGTTTCTCTGGCCCCGTCCTAATTGCGAGTCCCCGCGTACCTACATCGCTGCCACTAAGTGTGCGAGAGTTAAGTCATTCGTATTTTATTACGTTTCTTAGAACTGAACACGAAATATTACGTTTTATATTTGCAAAGCGGACGTTGAATTTTTAAATGAAAATCGTTTATAATATTGTTAACGTATAATATATGTACATAGTATGTCTATATACTGTTTCTTTACACTCGTTTCTATTTATTTACTAGCCAAACCAATTGACAACCTACTGCTCAAATTTAACCTGCTTATGATCAGTTTACGAAATTTCCATATTATCCGGAGATTTTTTCCAGATTAATCTCCCTTTTTTAAAACGTTTGTACTGCAAACATTTCAATCGAGAGAAATTCATTACGTGTGAACCAGTAATTAATTATTTATGTAGTAATTAATAGTTGCATTGTGTTCGGTTGTATGTGTGGCGTGCACGGCGGGCGCGAAGCGTGTTTGCTTCTAATTAAGCCTTATTGGGCATTTGGGGTCTACATAAATTCGTAGAGGTACTACGCGGTGCTACAGTTTAGTGCTACGAAAACGTCTACGCCATTTGATTTCGTACAAAGATTTTTTTATTTCTGTGTTTGTTATACAGAGTGGTTCTCGTAGCTCAGCGATGTTGAGTGTGCTTCGCAACCGAAGGGCCATTACTTCGATTGTACCCACATGCTTGTGATCTTTGTTGTCAATGTACATAGGATGAAGTACTCACAGCCCATTGGCTTTTGAGTGGTTCCTGTAGATCATATAATAATATATTAAAGCGTGAATGCCACTATTGACCCAGAAACATACAATGGAAGTCTCAATTATACTGTACCAAGGCTGGTTCCACGCTTTAAGTAAAAAAGCGATGTTGCCTCCTCCTCCCTGAGTCGCATAGTAATCTTTTGCCTGCAATCTTCCCAGTTACCATCAATTTCTCAAGATTGTCACCGCTCTTTCTGGCAATGGGATTGAAGAACTCAAATATCCTCGAGCAGATAGTAGAGAGCGTGGTTTGGATATTGAGCTGTCTTAAAATAGATGCGTTGGTTCGATATGCTGTCCACGGGATTCGTAGCATCTTCCTCCAGCACCACATCTCGAAGGCATCAATGCGGCGGCGATCACCTGTTTTCAGAGTCCATGTCTCAGCACCATAGATTTTATTGCTTAGATGAGTGGACGAGCTTACAGCCCACCTGGTTTTAAGTGGTTACTGGAGCCCTTAGACATCTACAATGTAAATGCGCCACCCACCTTCAGATATAAGTTCTAAGATCTCAGTATAGTTACAATGAAATATTGGTACCCGCCTGGAATTCGAACATCGGTGCGTCGCTCAACACGACTGCACCGCACGTCTTATCCTTTAGGCTACGACGACTTCATAGGTATGTCTTCTGTCCTGCCAAAGAGGTTGCACACCACGACAAATACACATCCTATTATTTAAACAGTTTTTACAACGATTTTCATATGAAATGAGTTTCCGGAAATTTTCAAATGTTTTAATGAGTTTCCTAATGAATTTTCAAATATTATTGCGAACACTGAATTCAAAGTCATTCCACATTCGATCTCGACAAATGTAATTAGCCGGCTCACAAACAGTATCAGTACGCAAAATTAATTAATTAATGATTACTCAATGAATTTAATTACAACAATGAGAGCTTAAAGCGTTCTCTCTTGATAATATCGGCATCTTTTCGGCGGCGGCTGTTTTGTGGAAAATTAATTAACAAAAGTTCGTATCGGTTTTCCGAAATATCCTTTGTGCCGACTCGTGTTGCGTAAATTAAAGAGATATTATAGGAATTTTCGATTTCACCTCAGGATATCACATGTTCAGCACGTCTGCGTTGTCCTTACCTTGTTTTTATTTTTTTTTATTGCCTAAATGCGTAAACAAGCTCACAGCCCACCTAGCGTTAAGAAGAGTTCATAGACATCACGATGTGATTACTGCCATCCATCTTATTATACATATTGGCGCAGCGTTACTATTTAGTTAATTAAGATTAGTATATAAGTTAACTGTTTCCTCCATGTTTAATATTGTTGGATAACTATTAAGAGTCCAACGCATGTAAGCAATTTTTTAAGACGGTATTGAAGAGAATCCATGACTAAGCTATCTCCACTTTTCTACTATAAATACGAGTGACTATTGTCGCACAATATTGGTGCTTTTATGTACCACAAGCACCGGTCACCGTCCTCGTCGAACCCGACGCTTGCGGCGAAGGGCTCGACGAGCGAATGAACCAATTCAAGTCGAGCCTCTGTGGGTTCGCCAACTAAATTCGCCAACCCCGGTCATCGTCCTCGTCCAACCCGTCGCTTGCGACGAAGGGCTCGACGAGTAAATTAACCCTCAGACACAGTCCACTGAGTTTCTCGCCGGATCTTCTCATAGGGTCGCGTTTCCGATCCGGTGGTAGATTGTGCGAAGCACTGCTCTTGCTAGAGCCAGTGTTAGCAACACTCCGGTTTGGGCGCCCTGTTACGGCGAAGCTGAAATAGCCTCTCAAGGCTATCGTCATGTGTAGGAAAAAAAACGGACAAACATTCTGGCTTGAGCATCCAAACTAGGTAGAGCTCTCTGTTGTGATTTTCAGCGACGCTGACGTCATCATTTGCAAAAACAACATCGTGCCAGTTACTCCGTCATACATTTTGTGTAATATAAACAGCAATCCAATCATTCGAATCGGAGCTCTGACTGCTTCACGGCTGAAGTAGGTGGTACAACCTATCTCTGCGTGCTTAGAATACTACTATCAGTAAAAAAACAATTTGTCATCACGATTAGATCGATTATGTAAATTATAATCAGCTCTTTTGCTTTTTTTTCCACAGGAGAAAATCGCCGCGCGGCAGGTGGGGTATGTGGGAGTTGGATCTCACTAAAAACTCCTGCCGTTCACAACCGGTGCGCTACCTCGGACCGGGCCGGATTCCAGTCGGAGCAGTGATCGAAATACTAAAATGTATAAACGTGATAGTGATATGAACATTATTTTATTTTTTGTCGGCAGAAAATAATATTGGAATAAATAAAAATAGTACATAACGTGTTTGTCAAATAATGAATTTGCGACACGCACTTCAAATATTTGAATTTCTCTAACCAATTATTTTGGTACGCCTCACTTAGCACCCCTTGTCGGTTTGGTTACAATATGTGTGGCTGTATTAGAGAAAGAAAAAGATGAGAAAAAATTTTCACGATATCACTACGTAAACGGTAAGCAGGAAAATACTTTAAGATGCTTTTCAATGGAATTTATACTTTGTGACATTATTTTGATGACGAGAAAGTTATAGAAAAGTAAGAGGTAATGAGAATTAAGGGTGTAATGACGATTTTTTGACGTGACAACGTCTTATAATTCGATGGAGCTGGCTGCACGCACGAAAAAACATGACTCATGCGGCGTTACGTCGCTCTGAAGCGTTCTATTTAAGGCTTGAAGTGCAAGCGAGAGCGACAAAGAGGCACAATCGGCCTCCGCGTTCGGCAGCGTTCGACATCTGTCTCTCTCCAACTTGAGTGAGCAATGCATCCGCGTGGACAGCTGCTATACAATAATACATTTACATGTTTTCGTCAAGTATGAAGTTCAGTGAAAAGTGAATGTGGTATCAATTGTCCATACAAAATATCTATCAAACAAATAAAATTAAAATTTTCTTTTGAAAAATGAAACCATCCCATCAGTATTTTCTTATGACGTTGTCACGTTCAACTATCGTCAGTAAAGCGACTTTACAGACAACCAATTTTTTTGAGACAATTCTAAGTAATTAACGAGCGATAATAATTATCATTATAATAAAAGTAATCATATTTGGGGCTAATAACCCTACCATCCTCGTTTAAAAAAACTATTCATTGACTATGGTCTTACAGTAGATTTCTCATACAACGATATTTATTTCCAATATGAATAAATATTGCATTGACAATAATAATTGTAATAAATAAAACTAATTTGAAAGATTTTATTCACTTTGGTTTAATTTTAAATTAATTTAAGTACAAATATATTAAACACCAACTGAATAATATTTGTCTCTGTTTGGTACAGAACACGTTCCGGTAATGTTCCTTGATATTTCTGAAAAATCGTATAATCACATCAGTATGGAACCTGCCTTCAAGGTTTTCATCCTAAAAACACTCGCATTACCCGACAAGACGACACTTCTGTATATAATAGCGAAAATATAGCTAAAAGAAATTCGTCAGAATCCAACTGGTCTAACTAAATCTCTCTTACTGTTGGTAGGACCTTTTGTGAGTCCGCACGGGTAGGTACCACTACCCCGCCTATTTCTGCCGTGAAGCAGTAATGCGTTTCGGTTTGAAGGATGGGGCAGCCGTTGTAACTATACTAAGACCTTAGAACTTATATATCAAGGTGAGTGGCGCATTTACGTTGTAGATGTCTATGGGCTCCAGTAAACACTTAACGCCAGGTGGGCCGTGAGCTCGCCCAGCCATCTTTTTCATCACAATTTAATTCTGTACTGAAATCCAAAAGGTTTTCCCAAATTATATCTCAATTGAATAAGTACAATTTGTACTGAATACATATTCACTGAACGAAAAGAACGAAGGAACTATTTCATAAGAACTGGTTCATTTTTCGGAACTGGGTTACCAATGTGGACAATTTTTCCCAAATCTAGTTTCCTTACACTCAGATACCCGCTTGTAGCAAATAAAACTTGCACCTTGAGATTTCCGTATGCGAGGTAAGGCACTTCGCAATTCAAACTTCTAAAATAAAAAGTGAATCTTTTTTGGGAAGAATTTGCATCCACGCTTTATAATAGTGGCCTCGATTTTTATTTTTATTGCTACAGTTGGTGGACGAGCTCACGACCCATCTGATATTAAGCGATTACCGGAGTCCATAGAAATCTACAACGTAAATGTCGCCACGTACCTTGAGACATGAGTTCTATGCTCTCAGTTTTCACTGTACAACGGCTGCCCCACCCTTCAAACCGAAACGCATTACTACTTCACAGCAAAAATAGACAGGGTGGTGATACCTACCCGTGCGCACTCATAAGACGTCCTACCACCAGTAAAATTACAACCAGTAAATTTTATATTAATCCACACCGCAACATAGCGCGATTCAGAGAACCAGTAACGCCATCTATCGAATACTAATTAAAATACATACTATAATTATAGCTACTTTTATTGAAAGACAAACTTATTTTGCGGTTAATTGAGTATAATACCGTAAATTTTCTACGTAAAGGTAGATTTTTTACTCGCAAACGTAAGATTGTAGAGCACAGTGACAAAATATGAATATTTCGTTCGATTGAAATTACTGTTAAACTTGAGATTTTGTGACCCAGACCCAGACAGATAACAAAGTTGTCCTACAAGTATTCCCTAAATTATTAAGGACCGAAAACCTAAAGGTACCCTCAAAATCGATTAACCTAAACGTTCCTGAGCCAAACCTTGGATTTTTTGTGTAAAAGAAGCCGTTATATCCCGTTGAATCACCATCACGTGATTATAATAACCTTTTTTTTGTAAGTACGCTACCGATCTTAAAATAAAATGCAACAATTTTCCATTAGCCCGAAAATTGTGAACCATAACAGAACATTATCTTAAGAAATGTAAATTGAGTTTTACGAACGCAAAATTAAAACAAGAAAATATTATTATTTGTATCGGCGACAGCGTCTAATTTACATATTAACAGGATGAAGGGAAGGAAACGCCGACGCATCTGTTCTACGCGGAATTTTCTTCAATTTCCCGCTCGGAAAATTGTTAAAATTATTTTTTATAATATTAATAAGCTCCGAAAAGCCTATGTAATAGGAAAGGTGCTCTGAGAAGGAATGCTACGAAGTGGTGGTTGGTGGTAGGACCACTTGTGAGTCCACGCGGGTAGGTACTAACACCCCGCCTATTTTTGCCGTGAAGCAGTAATGCATTTCGATTTGAAGGGTGGGGTATCCGTTGTAACTATACTGATACCTTAGAACTTATATCTCAAGGTTGGTGGCGCATTTACATTGTAGATGTTTATGCGCTCCAGTAACGACTTAACATCAGGTGGGCTGTGAGCTCGTCCACCCCTTAAGCAATAAATAAAAAGGAATACTTACGTCAGACGTCTTAATTAGACGTGAGGGATTTGTAATAGGCCGTGGCTTAGTTATGCTTCAGTCACTGTTGACCCCCCTGGGCGATGATCATCACTCATTATCAATTGGTATTCTTGTCTGTCCATAAAGGTAATAAGCCCATAAAATAAACCCGAAAAGGCGACGGTACCCGACATTAATCGACCTCAAATCGCTCAGCAGATGACATGCACTTAATTATCTCCGTCTCTTCGTCTATATTCTGGGTCATTTGTTGTGACCCGCATTAACCGGTTTTGACAGTTTATTACCAACGGCTATAACACAAAATCGCTTACCGCACGAAATGTAATTTTGTTAAACGAAGGAATGTTAGAGATGTTTTGAAAAAAAAAATTGCCTCACTATCGAGCCAGGCGGAGACGGGTCATTGCACTCGGATGGTCTCAGCTCATCCGCATTGACCTTCTTCACGGCATCTGGCTTTGAAGCTAATCTCCTGACATAGTTCAATATAGACTTGTTAAGTATTGGCCCTGGGTTTTTTTTCCTTGTGCAACTATAACTATTTTAATAAATAATATAAAAATTAATCGCTGTTCGTTAGTCTCGTTAAAACTCGAGAACGGCTGGACCGATTTGGCTAATTTTGGTCTTGAATTATTTGTGGAAGTCCAGAGAAAGTTTAAAAGGTATATAAATATGAAAATACTCGGAAATAACTAAAAATAACAATTTTGTTTTTCCTTTGATGTGTCCCCCGTCGGACGGATTTCTTTTGTTTGTTTTAAGTTTATTTTATACAAAAGTTTAGGTATTTTATTTATCGACTGAGGCACTACGAAGTCTGCCGGATCAGCCATTTTAAATAAATTTCTCAAGGTTTTGCTTCTTTGATTTTGTCTTATTTATTGCACGCTGTTCGAGGGTTTTGATACAGGTAGCTATTAATCAAAGTGTTACTATTGTGCCGATTTGTTTGTTGTTAACCTATCAAATGTACGAATTTGCTTTTGGTACCATACTGTAAAAGGCCGTAAGTAATGGAAGTGGAATGGACTGCCGTCCACGGTGCTTCCCGAGCGCTATGACATGTTCAAACTAGGCTTGTGGAAAGTATTAAATGGTAAGCAGCGTCTTGGCGCTATAGAGGCTATAGACATCTTCAACGTAAATGCCGCCACCGATCTTTCTACATGAGTTTTAAGTGTCAATTATGCAGTACAACGGCTGCCCCATCCTTCAAATCGAAACGTATTACTGCTTCACGGCAGAAACAGCCAATGTAGTAGTACTTTCCCGAGCGTACCCAAAAAACACCCTATCACCAGTCGTTAAGCTATTATATTTTATTCCAAGTTTGATTTTTATCACGCGGTGTTACTCCTTCACCGTGGATATCGGTAGACAGTGGCTTGCCTCTGCCCTTGGCATTGTTGATGTCTATGAGCGACGGTAACCACTCACCATCAGGGGGGCTGTAAGCTCGTCTACCTACATGAGCAATAAATAAATAGTATGAACAAGCTCCCGAACCATTTCACAATACAGACAGTGTCACGGTTAACGATTTGAATTCCTAATTTTGTAAGATCTCTTTAGACGTCAAACCGTAATAGTGTTTTGCAATGCCAGTGAAAACTGCAAGTTCTATTCTTCTCGAAGAAATCAAACCACGAATCGTTAGGTTCATGAATACTCGTAAACAATAATTACTAGCATAAACGAGGGTGTATTATCAAACCCGTGTTCAAACGACATGTCGTGCAGATGTCGCCTCTTATTACCGCCGCATGAACGCGCATTAGTGAGGCAGTTTTGGTCTTTAGTAGCGTTAATGTTTAGGCAGTAGGTTTGTAGCTACGATATCTGCGAATGTTTATTGTGAACAGATGTTTGCGGTATTATGTGGGTACTGGAGAGACCCGTACGAACTTAAAATATGCCTTAGGATCAGTGGAAAATAAGTAATAGACAGAGACGGAGACTTTACTGGTGGTAGGACCTCTTGTGAGTCTACGTGGTAGGGTACCACCACCCTGCCTATTTCTGCCGTAAAGCAGTAATGCGTTTCGGCTTGAAGGGTGGGGCAGCCGTTGTAACTATACTTGAGACCTTAGAACTTATATCTCAAGATGGGTGGCGCATTTACGTCGTAAATGTCTATGGGCTCCAGTAACCACTTAACACCAGGTGGGCTGTGAGCTCGCCCATTCACCTAGCAATAAAAAAGAAATAAAAAAAAGACAGTAGTATTTACCATTAGTAGTGTAGACATGAACGATGTGGTGGGTTGGTCAGGAAATTACATAGAAATTAACACTCCTAAAATGACCTGATGATTGCTAAACAGTTGCTCGATTAAGCCAAATTCACACCTGAAATCTTAAAGTCCTTGCGTTTCTCGAAATATAGAAGTAAATATGTTTCAAATCTTTGCGATTTTACAGGTGATATTTTACTCCTTCACCTTATCCCACTAGGTGGAGTTGGCACAGCAATTTTTTTTCTTCCATTCTCTTCTACATATATCAGCCGTCAGCTCAACACTCATTCCTCTCTCACTCGTCGTCATTCACACATTCCATCCATGTCTTCTTCGGTCGACCTCTTCGCCCTCTATATATAACTTGAACAAAACTGTTTACCTATAAAACAACAGCTGCGGTTATTTTATTCATTAATCTCCTAATGAATAGCCCTATCTAGTTTTTAGATGCCACTTAGCCAAGTTGAATTACTGAGCATTTCTCTGTGGCCACAAACGAGTGACGTTCAAGCAATTTCAGTTTACGACTTTCGCTCTTTTTATACGTCGATAAATTCTTAACGCATTCACATCTAGAAACGTTCATCTCGATCGCTCGAATGTCGTAAGATTCGAGAATAGTGTTGCTATTTTCGGTTTCTTTTAGTTGCTGTTATGCTTATAATTTAAGTTCAGTTTGTTTTTCTTTTCATTCGAGACTGCTTTTTAAATTGTGATTGCGAGATGATCCTATAGCTGATCAAGATCGTCTGGCTTTACGATTCCGATTCAGTGAAACGGCTTATCCCTTTAACAACCAAATGGAAAGTTTATGCTTAATCTTAACAAATGTAGTGTCGTCTAGGAATAATTTTAAAGTACCTTCTGGAAATCGATAGTTTGCTAATAATGGACGGACCTAAAGAGAGAGAGAGAACCTAAATCCCAAAACAAAACACTAAGACTTGTTGGAAACCGTCCCCAGCATACAACATACAATATATTATTATCTATAAAATTACTTCTTATTTTTTTGTTTCCGGCGCTTCGAATACTTTAAGGTTTATATAGTTAACATATAAAATTCAACCTTAAAGCAGTTTCGACAATGTCTACAATCAATTACAACCGAAAAAGATACAAGATACAAATATTTTAAGTAAAAAACATGTAAGACAGAAATTGGTCCTATTTCTATCCTAAAACAGCCTTGTATTTCAACTATGATATTTGAGAATCAAATTTTCAAGCAAGGTTCTGATACGTTGTGACGATATCCATTAAGTCCCCATTAGTTTTACCTAGATTACGATTTAATCTTCTTGAATTGATGGTACTTATAAATGTGTACCACAATATTAGGGAAAGACCCATTGACATTTAATTTTAATGATGTCAGAGCCTTAAAAGGGCCTTTAATCGTCCTTCGCTCGCGATCTTGACACCCATTCAAGCGAAAAACTGTGGGCTTATGAAGGGCCGCCGGCGCGATGCAAACCCTAAAACTCTTAAGGGTGAACAAGATTTTAGGATAAAAAGCGATTTCCTTGGCACTTCCATAACTCAACGTCAGCACTTTTCCTGTGTGGGCTTTTAATTAATTACTTTTAATTATACTGAGCTATTTTTCAACTTAATTAAATAAGGTATTTTGGCCATAAATTATTTTGTATACGGAGTGTGTAAAATGTGAGGTCTGTACTTTAAAAATTATCTTATTTTTTTGTCTCCGTTGAGGTCAGTGAAATTGATCAATAGTTGTAGAACATATAATCAACATTCCTCATTTCTGTCCACAGCCGTGGATAGGCAGGAGTGGCGCAGTATAATCCCGAAGCAAGTTATTAGAGGAGGCCACGACCTTCAGCATTGGGGATCATCAATGCAAGGAGGAGTAGAACGTAGATTAGTCAATATGACCCACTTCTGACCTACTTGTGCCATAGTCTTTAAAACCTGAGTGCCGCTAAATATAAATTTTATTAAATCACTTGTATCCCAATCAGGAATGGATGACTACTTCGCGACCAAAATGAGCCCGATAGTGGTACATACTGTCTGGTCGTTACTGTTACTCTGGTCTCTGTCTGTCTGTCTGTCCTCATGTCTCAAGGTGGGTGGCGGTATTTACGTTGTAGATGTCTACAGGCTGCGGTAACCACTTAGCTCTAGGTGAACCGTGAGCTCATCCACCCATGCAATAAATAAATAAAAAGCGGCAGAAAATATTGACTATTTGTACCGCCAACCAAAAATCCGATTAAGTGAGTAAGTCATAATAATGCAACAGAGGTCATGAGAGATCGTCGACCCTTTCGCTCTGAAACAAAAACGGATATTGTACTTTTAAATTAATGCTATTTTTTCATTTCCCGTCCCCAAAGTATGACGCACATTCGAAGCACGTTCCTGTGTTGGAATATTTGCAGGAGACATTTATTCTGCAGTGACGTAGACGATCTCATGTCGGTATCAGTGCTCTGGACCGTGCATGAGAAGATAAAAGGACCCTTTAATAAATGGATATCACAAATCATCGTGTTGATTGTAATGAGTTTGTTCTGTCGATTTTCTTCGCGATCGTGGCTGTAAATAAACGTTGTTAGTTTGTTTTGCAATTCGAGTACTCTAAATATATCCAAATGAAAACTTCAATTGACATTTTTATTGAGAAATATACTTACATAAATAGTTCGCATAACTGACACTAAAGGGTCATATTGCTTACAAATCCAGGAGCTACCAAGCGTGATACAAAAAATGGGGTCAATGTCACAGATATATTACACTTATATATTACCTATAATAAAAATCGGCGCACTTCATTCATATGTAATGTTTGGCAGTCGAGATAGGCAGGATCGTGGTTTTTCCTCGCGCATATTCATTTTAAATTACCGTAGCTCGGCGTCTCGAAATATCCCCAGACTTAAAAACACAATTGAAAAATTGGTACCTGGACATATCCAGTTAATACTAGCTAATCATTAAGAGCCGACGTATAAGATCTGGGCGACATACACCAAGAGGTGTACAAGGATTTTCAACAGAGAACATCAGGTCCATTCGCTGGGCAATAAACAAAAACAAGCTTGCTTTTCGACGGCCTACCCTCAATTCTGGAAATGCTAGTATAGGAAGGGTTACAATAATATTGTAGTGTGCGACAATGGCATATCTTACATTTTTTTATTAATTTTTTAGATGGCTGGACGAGCTCACTGCTCTCCTGGCGTTAAAAAGTAACTGGAGCCCATAGACATCTACAACGTAAATGCCGCCACACACCTTGAGATATGAGTTCTAAGGTCTCAGTATAGTTACAACGGCTGCCCCACCCTTCAACCGAAAAGCATTACTGCTTCGCGGCAGAAATAGGCGGGGTGTTGGTATCTACCCGTGCGGATTCACAAGAGGTCCTACCATCAGTAATAGCAGTTACGCAAATTATAATGTTATGGGTTTGATTTTTTTTATTGTTGCACTCGGGCGACACGCCAATTCCCGGATATTCAGGTCACGCGACACGCCAATCGATAACTTAACGTAAACGCACCTATTACCGCCAGCTTAAGCCAGGATCAGATTGATAAGTAAAAAATAAGCAGTTGTGCAATCACTGGCTTTATCTTTTTTTTTGACAGTTTATTTCTTCGTCCTTTTATTTTATATACTATATAAAATAATTCTCTTTTCGCTCGTGTACGTTTGGAACATTAGACGTATTTGTAAATGGTGAGTTTGACTTATTTCTCAGGGTAAACTACCCGCTAATGCACTCAAAAATTACAAAATACACAATTTCCTTTAAAACACATGAACCTTGGTAACCTTTCGTGAGATTCAATCGATGCTCTTTATTTTACAAGCTAATATGGTTCTAAAAAATACCCTAAAACCAAACATGTTCAAAGCTAAGGTTTTTCATTCGAGTATCTAAATAAATATTTAACTAAAATTGGTTCTTATTATAAAATATATTTCGTTCTGATTCCGGTCACGGATAAAAAACTAAACAAAGCGAAACCTGAATATGAAATGGACAAAAATTTCGAGAGTGCCATTTTCAACCCAAACCCTTTACACTAAAGCTCAACCCCTGGTCCCGAATTTTAGATACGACTTTTCGTTTTCGAAGCATTCAATATTATGGCTTTAGGCTTGCAACTAATTGTTTGCTAAGAAACAATATCGTGTTTACGAACTGGAACAGCCGTTGCTATTAAAACAATCGGTCGCGGAAATTCTGCGAGTACCATCTCGATAATGAATTCGGAAGTGCGCCTTGGTTGGTTTGGAAATTACGAAAAGCGAAGTAACAAGAGCAGTGAATACAGGAATTAGAGGAACGACTATTGTTGTCTCTTCCTTTGTTGAACTGCAATGCTATTGTTACGCCGGTAAGAGTAACGCCATCTATCTCCGAATAGCCGAACAAAAATCGAAGGATCTAGTAACATCTAGAACGCTAGAGAAGTTTTTTTTTTATTGCCCTTGCAGGCAGACGAGCTACGGCCCACCTGATGGTGAGTGGTTACCGTCTCCCATGGACTTCAGCAATGCCAGGGGCAGAGCCAAGCCCCTGCCTACCACTTAATACTCTCCACAAGCCTCGTTTGAAGAAGGACAAGTTATAGCACTCGGAAAACACCATGAAGGAGAGCTCATTCCAAAGCAGGGTGGTACGTGGCAAAAAAGATCTCTGGAAACGCACTGCGGATGAGCGCAGTGGCTCCAGGTAGTATGGATAAACTCTACTCCGGTGGCGGGCGGTGCAATGGTAAAAACGAGTATAACGCCCCCTATTGTCGGGTAGCGGAAACACACATCGAAGGTATTCGACTTGTGTGAAATGTTCACGACGAGTCTAGGGATGTCGTATCGACTATAAAAGCGTTGCAGATATGGCACGCAGTCAGAACAAAGAAGAGGCACAGTAAACACAGTCAGTAATCAGAACTACTTGACGCGAAACAACAAAGGGATCACCTGAAGCGAAGCGGAAGAAGTGAATTGAGAATTTTAAAGTGTTTTTGAAGTATTTGAAGTGTTCTAAGTGATACGGTTTCAATTTATACTTCGGTAGAATTTTATTTATCCCGAACCCCAGCGCGTAACACTATTATTTAATTTACGGTCATCGTTTTTTGATACTTCTTCTTTCTTCTTTCACTATAAAATATTAAAAACTTCTCCATCATTCCAATGCACGAGAATTTTATTACAATCACCTGTAACTTGGTAAGTTTTGTTCAAAAAATTAAGCTTCATAGAGAAGCAGATAGTCCTTAATTTCTAGTTTGCTAGTGATAGGTAGGATAGTCTTGTGAACCTGTAGGGATTGGTAACACCACCTTGCCTATACATCCCATGAAGTAATGATGCATTCTGGTTTGAGGGGCTGTCAGCTGTTGTACTATAAAACTGAGATTTGGAACTGATGTGTCAAGGTGGGTGGCATATTTAAGTTATTAATGTCTACGGGCTTAGGTAACAATTTAAAACCGAGTGAGCTATAAGCTAGTCCACCCATTTATGTAAAAAAATGGTTAACTTCATACATAAATTACCGCTAAATGCAACTGCATGATTAGTTGTATCATTGTCTTAATACTATATCTACTATATCTATATATATATATATATATACTCGATTAGGTATGTCCAGCTTCGAGAGAGAGGTCAGTAGGCGGATCCAACTCGGCTGGCCAGCGTTCGGTAAATAAAGAAATGTGTTTTTGTCCAAAATTTTGAAGTCGTCGTGGCCTAAAGGATAATACGTCTGGTGCATTCGTATGAAGCGATGCATCGGTGTTCGAATCCCGCAGGCTGGTATCAATTTTTCCTTATGAATTACGTACTCAACAAATGTTCACGATTGACTTCCACGGTGAAGAAATAGCATCGTGTAATAAAAATCAAACCCGTAAAATTATAATTTGCGTAATCACTGGTGGTAGGACCTCTTGGGAGTCCGCACGGGTAGATACCACCACCCCGCCTATTTCCGCCGTGAAGCAGTAATGCGTTTCTGCTCGAAGGGTGGGGTAGCCGTTGTAACTATACTAAGACCTTAGAACTTATATCTCGAGGTGGGTAGCGCATTTACGTTGTAGATGTCTATGGGCTTCAGTAACCACTTAACACTAGGGGGGCTTTGAGCTCGTCCATCCATCGAAGCAATAAAAAAAAAAAAAACCTCAGTGCCTGAAGACAAAGGTGTACAACCAATGTGTGCAGTGTGTGTGAACCAGGTGACAACGGACCGGCCGCACTGGACATCAGTTGGAGAGGCCTATGTTCAGCAGTGAACAGTAGAGGCTGAGATGATGATGATGATGATATATATATCATATTATTATCTATATTCTACTAGATCTTATGTATCTTACTATATCTTATCTACTCTATATTTTGGTTTTAGTGATTGTGGCTGATCATCTTTTTTCATATTAAGGTTTATTTTGGGTGTGCAATAAACCGCAGTCGTGTTCGTATTTAACTAAAGAAAAACAAACGGAACTGATTGTCCCGAGTTACGCCAGACCGTAATGCTTTTTAACGGCTTCTAAAAAGCTTTTACGATTATTTCTCACTTAATATCGACCGACCTTATTCCGGATCGCTTTTTTAAAGTCCGTTATAAATGCGAAACGTTCGTGATTGGATTAGGGATGTACTATGAAGCTTCAATTAAAATTGAACGAGGGCGAACTCAAGGGAAGATTGCGATACCGTATTTAGGTGAACCGCACATTTTTCTTAATTTAATTTTCTTTTTTACGTTAATTTGTTCGTTCAAGAGTCGTGCATATAGTGAGGACGAGTGATGAAAGTTTGCCGGAGAAGAGGTCTTTGCCGAAGGTCACTTAAATCACAAATCAAACACATGTACATAGGGACACGTTACTGTCACGAGTTGGGATTTAGGATAAAATAATAAACTCGGTTACAACCAAAGAGTCTCGTGATAAATCTAGAATAATCAGAATTATATAGATTAAAATCACGAAAGTGATCACAGAACATTGGTTCAGTACTTTGTAGTGCTCCACACGGATTTCCTCCCGGATTAGGAGGAGGAATCTCACACCCCCGATTACTCTCTTTAGACAACCCATACCCTGGGCCAGAAAGGTCAAGTACCTGGGCGTTACCCTGGATGCATCGATGATATTCCACCCGCATATAAAATTAGTCCGTGACCGTGCCGCGTTTATTCTCGGTAGACCCCCATGATCTGTAAGCGGAGTAAAATGTCCCTTCGGAACAAGGTGACACTTTACAAAACTTGCATAAGGCCCGTCATAAATTACGCGAGTGTGGTGTTCGCTCACGCGGCCCGCACACACATAGACACCCTCCAATCTCTACAATCCCGCTTTTGCAGGTTAGCCGTCGGAGCTCCGTGGTTCGTGAGGAACGTTGACCTACACGACGACCTGGGCCTCGAATCTATCCAGAAATACATGAAGTCAGCGTCGGAACGGTACTTCGATAAGGCTATACGTCATGATAATCGCCTTATCGTTGCCACCGCTGACTACTCCCCGAATCCTGATCACGCAGGAGCCAGTCACCGTCGACGCCCTAGACACGTCCTTACGGATCCATCAGATCCAATAACCTTTGCATTAGACGCCTTCAGCTCTAACACTAGGAGCAGGCTTAGGGACCTCGGTAACCGTACTCGTCGAACTCGACAAAGAGTTCGCCGTGCAACCTAACCCATGAATCAGCTCGCTGAGTTTCTCGCCGGATCTTCTCAGCGGGTCGCGATTCCGATCCGGTAGTAGATTCATTCGCGAAGCAGCTACCCTTGAGCTGTTAGGTCTCCTTCGGAGGCGCTCGGGTAGCTGTTAGCAAATCCCACCCCTCCTGGCTGAGCCTTTGCTCGCCCACCTGTCCTGGTGAAACTGGAAAGGCCTCCGGGCCACCAGTAATTCTTCAATCATAATAAAGCACTTTGTAGTATTTAATACTTATTAGACCTCATGTCTCAAGATGAGTGACGACATTCACGTTATAGTGTTTTTTTTGTCTAATACTAGTGAGCTCTTTCACCTCTGTAACCAAAAAAAAATGATATTACCTAATGACCTTTATGTCAATACTAATAACCATTTTTTTTCCAATTTCTCTTTCTTTTTTTAATCCTATTTCTGTTGAATGTCTAGAGGCGATCCAAATTAATCAATCAATCAATTCAGCAATGATTTCAGAGGTTTCGCTAGCGATTGAAACTCTTATAAGTGCTGTTAGACAAATTTACACAGAACAAAATTAAAATGAAGTGTACTTGTATTCCGCTGGTAAGACGTACTGCAAGCCCATACGGATGAGAACCATCATCCTACCTACCTCCCTGCTCCCTGCTATCCCATCCGTTGGGATATAAAAAAAAATACGAACGTATACTGATGAAGATACGGCACGTCTAGTTTATTTCAGTTATTTTCATAGTGTTATGTCCTATGGCATTTTGCTATGGGGCAATGCTGCCGATGTCGAAACGATTTTCATCCTGCAGAAGAGGGCTATTCGTGCTATTTATAATATGCACCCGAGGGAATCCTTGAGGGACAAGTTTAAGGAAATCAAAATTATAACTTTAGCGTCCCAATACATTTTTGAAAATTTATTGTACGTGCGTAAAAACATTGTAGAATTCCCCAGAGTCTGCGATTTGCATAATGTGAACACTAGGAACAAACATATGCTTGCGTTGCCGGCGGCTCGAATTAAGAAAATAAGCAACTCTTTCAGGGGGCTGGGTGTACAGCTTTTCAACAAGATCCCGCAAAACGTTCAACTACTACCTGTTCATAGATTTAAGAAAACTGTCAAGGAACGTTTGTGCAACAAGGCATATTATAAAGTTAAGGATTTTTTACTAGATGGCACTACGTGGGAATGAGGCGTTCGCTCCTGGCCTTTTCATTTTTCATTATTATTATTATTTATTTGAATTGTATTTTTTTGACTTGTTTTTTTGTATACTGTAAATATGTTTTCTTGTTTAAAAAAAAAAGAAAATAGTTGAGAAAATACAAAAAAAAAAAAAAGCCCGCTGAGTTTGTTTCGCCGGTTCTTCTCAGGACTGTGGCTTTTTTTGGAACCGGTGGTAGAGTTAACATTTTCTTTTACATTTTGACATTCAACAAGTGTGTTTTTGATGACATCCAAGTTGAAATAAATGATTTTGAATTTGAATTTGAATTTGAATTTGATAGTAGCTCTATTGTTGTATAATTGTAATTTGTGTATTTAGGCTTCAGAAACCTCTTTGAATAAAGTAAGCTCTGAAATTACTCTACTTGTTTAAAGAAATTACAAAAAAATATAAAAAATGTTGCTCATCATTATCCTTCTACTTCAACTTAAAGAATAACGGCAACAGCTTTCTTCAGATAAAACTTCATAAAGCCGCGCAGTACAGTAAGTCTTATGTAAATGTGTATAATATTTCTTTGAACGTGCGCGGCACGTGCGCTTCCGGAAGTTGACACCGTGAGCTACGTGCGAAAAAATGAGATTCTGATTACAGAAGTATCATATTTTAGACGGCACTAAATTATAATATAATAGATAATTGGCAAAAAATTGTGACAATGATACTAATATTAGGTGTTTATTTCTTGGTCTTTTTAGCTTAGATAGGTGGTCGAGTTCAAGGCTCACCTGGTGTTAAGTGATTACTGGAGTCCACATACATCTACAACGTAAATATCGCCACCCACTTTCAGACATGAGTTCTAAGGTCTCACTTTTAACCATACAACATACAAGTATAGTTACAACGGCTGCCCCACCCTTCAAACCGAAACGCATTACTGCTTCACGACAGAAACAGGCAGGGTGATGGAACCTACCCGTGCGGACTCGCAAGATATCTTACCACCAGTAATTTAAATTTAAAACAACACTAAACCACAAAACAGTGAGCACAAGTTGTATTAACCGATAAGTATCCAATCGTATTCTTTGTAATGTTATTAAATGAATTGAATATTTATTATAAGTAGAGCAGTATGTCTCAACTAGTGGTTAATTAGCCGATCTCACTATATGCTCTACCCAGATCCCCAAAGCGATTTGATAAAAAGCATTTAAAGACAAAAAGCGCTCATCAAAAAGCACTCAGTTCTCGCGCCAATAACATATTGGAAACTAATATTTCAAGCGATAGAGTCTCGGAGACATCATCAATCAAAGGATGTCATCAAAACCACACTGCTGAGGCTTCCTAAATTCCCTAGCAACCGAAATAAGCCTGTCTCGCTATAGGAACAAAGATCGTTTTTCTATTTCATATTATAAGGATATTAGTCGTTCTGATTGAGGATATATATTTGTATGGGGAATGTAACGTGATATGTTGGAGTATGGTAGATGCGTTATTCATATTGTGAATGTCGTCGAGCATATTTTTATATTTAGGCACACAAGCTCACTACGTCATACGTCATACGTCATACGAAGTTATTATTATTGGGACTCATAGTCCACATTGTAAATGTCATCACCTCATGTCATCGAAAATTCAGTTGTATTCTAAAATATGTCCATCAGAGGAGGAATTTCTTTTAAGGACATCTCCCTTCTTTGAACAGGAACACGTTTCTGCTTCTCGGCCGTTCGGCAAAGTGGTGGACTAAGATTTTGGAGGGTTTTATTGCACTATACGAATTTAAATTAAGGAGAAACCGTAAATTGAGCAGTTGATGTCATTGTGAAGTTAGCAATAAAGTAAGAAAAGCTGACCCCACCGACATGTTGGATAAATAGCTGAAAAGAGAGAGATGTGGAGCTAGCAGTAGAGTAAGGAAAGTTGACCCCACCACCATGTGGGGTAAATAGCTGGGAAGAGAGACATGTGGAGTCAGCAGTTGTAACTAGCCCGAGTTAAATATATTATCTGCTTACCTATCATTTACTTTAAAAAACACTAAACAGCACTCGTGTGAAAGCACATCTCTCGTCTAAGAGGTCGTCGATTCAATGACAACGGGCTTTAAGTTCGTTCAACAGTAAAAAGAGATGTCACTAACTAAATATACCAGTTGAGAAACTAAACGAATTGTCTCGTTCTCTCAATCTTTTGTCGATCTTTCTATCACACCTGCGTGTGACAGATTCGATCCCAGAAAAGATTCCTGGGTGCACCAAATAGAAAACAATTCGACCTTCTTCCGGGTCTTAGTTTAGTTGAGTTCATAAATAACACAGTGAGCTTACTTGGAAAGTTAACAACTAAAAGCTATTACAACCACGAGTATTAATATGTTAATACTAAAACTGAAATCTAAAGTGAAATTAAAATGAACCGTTTGGTTTTAAATTATTTTCCGAAATCAATAAGAATTGCAACACGACTTATATGTAATAGAAGTAGACAATAGTATTGGCACGTAACAAAAAAGTGTTATGCATTCGGTTTGTGAATTAAACAAATAATATAACCAAATAAAATTCTTAGAGGTAGGTAATTAGAAGAACATAATATGCATAGATGTGTGAGAAGCAAATTACGATACGCAAGCCACATCAAAACGGTAGGCGACCGTGCCGCCTTCATATTAGGACGTCTCTACCCTATGATTTGCAAGCGAAGCAAATTGTCCCTTCGAAATAAGGTGACACTCTACAAACCTGCATACGCCCCATCATGACGTATGCAAGTGTAGTGTTCGCTCACGCGGCCCGCACCAACTTGAAACCCCTTCAAGTCGTTCAATCCCGTTTTTGCAGGATAGCCGTCGGAGTACCATGGTTGCTAAGGAACGTGGATCTCCATGATGACCGGGAGCTTGACTCAGTGAGTGTGTATTTACAGTCGGCATCATTGCGCCACTTTGAGAAGGCTCGTCGAACCTGTCGCTTGCGACGAAGGGCTCGACGAGCGAATTAACCCATAGACACAGCCCACTGAGTTTCTCGCCGGATCTTCTCAGTACGTCGCGTTTCCAATCCAATGTTAGATTCTGCGAAGCACTGCTCTTGCTAGAGCCAGTGTTAGTAACACTCCGGTTTGAGCCCCGTGAGCTCACCTATATGTTAGGGCGATGCTGAAATAACCTTTCAAGGATATCAGCATAGGTAGGATTGAAAAAAAAAGATACACAAGAATTAATTAAATTAAAATTTAATAGCATTGCTTTGGTAAAATTCGCTTTAGTAACTCACAATGTAGTTTAAAATTTTTTGCAACGCAACACCAGATAATGTCGTCTTAAAAATCACAACCCTTCTTTAAGCATGTCATTATCGTGTAGAAATAATGTAAGTTATCGTCAACCCAACGTCATTGCCTTAAGTCGTAAGGCTTCATGAACTTGAACATTACAGTTAGGAGTCTAAGCTGTCTATTAAACACGGACTGCAAGGGCAATAAATAAATAAAATACATATTTTGAATATTTATAAGCCGGCTATAGTGATATCTTATGAGAAAGAATTTAATTAACACATGTTTTTGGTCCGAATGTTATTTTGTCGTTCCTTATACCCACATGCGCGGTTAAGAATGGTTTGCGCAAATTAACGGTAATGGTCCAAGGGACTTTGCGCCGGTGGCCCTAAACACATCTTCCCTCCCAGTTGGTTGAATCGGAGTTCTCTAACGCCACATACATCTCCCAATTAGTGAAAGTTGCGTAGGGTGGTCGCTGTCAAGGCTATTACCAAACAGCTCACGACCGTCCTGATGACGCCTAAAGCGAAAACGCCGTGTTTCCATGGGCATGTAAAACCAACCAATATAATTTTTTGTAAGGCGATAAATTGCCCTATTAAATATCCCTTCATGAATTACTGAAGCAATCTTTCTGATCCAGCGAATATAACGAATATTTCATGACACATAAAAAGATAGAACTCATCGTGGGACAGACAATGTGAAAATCCTCCCTTAATCCAGTTTGACGGTTACGCAGTCATCTGTAACTAGTACCAGTTATTGCTCGATCAACTGGTCATTTGGACCTGTCACCGATTTAGTGGCCATAGAAAATTGGATTGTATTGACGTGGCCGTAAATGTCTAATTGACATGATTTGTATTTTTGGACAATCTAACTAAGGGTTATCATGACAATTCATTTGCTATCGAACATACGTGTCAAGGAGTTAACAATTGCTCACGGTTGACGCCATTGACTCGAATATACATTGGCATTTAACTATGGAAGTTCACAATACTAGCATCCGAAGAAGCATGACATCCTTAGCATCTATACCGGTTGCAGGTAAACGGTCAAATGGCAAAAATTCCACATTTAAGAAAATACCAAATGAGCTCACACGGCGAAAATATTTCTGGCTATATAGTTTCATAAGAATTTCTAAGTTTTAAACTATTAAAAACGGAATAGGAATGTTTCCTACTGTTCAATAGGAGAAACATCTCTCTCACACACAGTACCGGTAGCATCAATTCCTCCTTTTGTTGTTGAAGAAGTTCTTGGGCCATCATCTTATAAAGGTTTCTACCTTACAAAATTCTGAATAAATTTACAATAGTATTTCTGTTTTGGATTTTGGAAAACATATTATAGATTTTTAAGAGGCATATTTAAAAAACGAAATCCAATTTCGAGTACCTTAATGTAACGACAACAATATCATCGAGCTAGTGTTCAGGAACAACATTACACAATAGCTGTGACCTTTTAAAACAAAATACACGTCGAGTATTATTCCGGGCAGCGATCCAGATCCAGGGTGGGATCCAGAATGACTTTGCATTAACCCCCGACTCTGGCCCTGTACGGTTCACTTATAACAAAGGGACTATTGTGGGCGTAATCAGGTAAAACTCGCGCTAACTCATTTTGGTTTCGTACGGAACACACGGGATTTAAGTTGGCTAATCCTTTTTTTAAATCTGAAGCACGCGGTATGAGCGATATAACGAGCTCTTTCAATTAAATTAGCAGAGTTTGTTTCGAGAAGTTAATTAATTCGTAATTTTTGTTTTTGTTTAAGCTTAGCTGGGCATATTGCCCATTCGTTATTGAAATGGCTGTTTTACCTTTCAAACGGGAACACATAAATTGCTTTCTGGCAGTGAAAGGTCGCACGTGCATATCAGCTTTAAAATTCTCTACCTCAAGCACCTAGGAATGTTATACTCTAATCTATGTTTGATGATACTATGAGCATATTGGACATCTGATCTGTTAGTTGCTCAATTACCTCGTTTGCCGACTAAAAAATAACTTACACAGTATCGCTGTAGTATCTCGAATATAATGGCAGATCAAGAATTTATTGGGAATTAAAGGTCTGCTATACACTCATTAATAGAACTGATAGTTTCAATAATTACTATTAGTAACTACTATAGTTCACTCCTGCATTTATCTCTTTAACATTTATTGTTTACGTTAATTTCTTGGTAACCGCTGACGTCAATAGCTGTAGAAATAATAAAAGCGAGACTAAGTCGTAAAATTAGTTTTAATTAATAGTTCCACCTCACCATTTCCTCACTATTTCGCTTACCGTGTGTACCCAACATTCAAAAACTCAATTACATATCAGTTAGTTAGCGGTGGGTCGGCCACTGTGGCGAGGTCGACTCGACGGCTGGAGCTCTCGATTAATTTGCATATTTTTCAAAAGACACCGTTTTCATTAAGGTCCGCCTAATTGGCGATCACGTGCACCGAACCGTGACGGCTATTTTCGTGTAATTAATTAGTAATTTTGATGTATCTTATCTGAGTGTGGGGATTTGGGCACTTTAAGTAAGAAAACCGTGCACACGTTTTACTGTTCATATTATCAGAAGAAAAACATCTTTAAGTTTAATATTTATTTATTGTCCCTGTAGACAGATGAACATACGGCCTACCTTATGGTGAGTGGTTACCGTCGCCCATGTATCTCAGAGGTAGAGCCAAGCGGCTACTTGCCATTAAGTAAAGGATTTGAAGTATGGGATGAATGTAAGGATGTCATCAGGTGTGATCTTAGTAACTCATTTTTCTATCGCAAAACGACCTTGCACTGCACTTTTAGCACACTTTATTTCCTTCAAATACTACGATATGAGCCCTATGAATATCGTTTAGCCACTATTTTAGTACAGTTTTAACCGGGAACGACATACGTATCAAAAGGCATAATAACGTCAGGGCAGACATAGCCAAGCCTATGATATTAACTCACGTAAACCTACTCCTCCACCAGCTGATTCTTTATGCTAAAAAAACAGATAGATCATAAAATCACGCAAAACTATTTCGTTATTGAATGAGAGGAATACCAAAATAAAACTGTAATCTAATTAAACTTTAATCTAACACTTTAATCAATTTTTGGGTGTCAAATTTGTAAAACGCCACTTAAGTTATGTAATACCACTCAACAGAATCCATACGTGTGTTTGAGACGTCCTGAAAATACGTCAAAATGTCATTAACCTCGACTCGGATCGACACAGCTCCTCCGGGAATCGTTGACAAAATAATTTTCGTACAAACATAACGCTGTAGAGGAAAAAATCTTGTAAGTGCAAAATTATTCCTGCGAGAATATGAAATATTTATTTCAATGTGTTTGACCCGGAGCGCCAATGCCGGTTCTTTGCAGGGAGGGATTCAGTTTAGTTTTATTTTGTCCTATTCGATTTTTGCAACTCTTATTTTGTGACTTTCTGCATTCGGAGAAATGTACCTTTCAGTGAAGTGGTATTTGAAGTTGCTTTTCTTTCCCTTTCTTTTACTTCTTATCCTACTCTTTTAGCTTCGTATAAATATGAACCCATTTAGTCATAACCAAAAGCTGAGAAAAGGTTATCAACATCTTATCTTACTAATCAAGGGCCTGAATAAATGATGGGCTCAAAATTTCGATTCTCCTTTTAAAAAATCCTCTTGCGTCATTCCTCCTACTGTTATTCTTTTTTTTTTGTTGCCTTTGTAGGCAGACAAGCATACGACCCACCTGATGGTAAGTGGTCACCGTCGCTCATGGACGTCTGCAATGCCAGGGGCAGAGCCAAGCTGCTGCCTTCCATTAAATTTTATCTTATATTCTCTACTGTTCAAAACACTAGTCTTGTGAGATTTATAACATTTTGTACTTTAAATGGTTTTCCTGTTTTAAAACTAAATGCATCGTTACTTAGCGGCAGGATTAGGCAGGCTACTTACCCGCGCGAGCTCATAGCATCATTAGCATAGCATGTACTCTATGTATTAACCTGATAATTTTATTTTGACCCCCATCAGGAACCCCTTGACCCAGACTCAGCTATAAATCTTACCCTGCAGCATAAACAACTCTGAAAAAATGTCAAATCTCTCACCTTAAATAGAATTACTTGGTTATTGTCCTGAAACAACCTTTGACATTCACCCTAGCGCCTATACAAGGGTTTTGCGAATGTTGAATTAACTCTCGAAAATTCTTGATGAAGAATATACAAAACCACTTGAAAATATTTTAATCAATGAGAACGTATTCTTCGTTTATCTTCCATAGAAAAAATGCTTATCACTCAATTAGATTGAATGCCAAATGAAATAATTTCTTTTGAAGCCAATTTCTTTACATTACTGACTTTTTTTCGTTTTCTTTAATAGCCTAATTGTATTCGTATTTCAATCGTTCTACTTAAATTCAGCAACTCAGATACCACAGAGTGAGGCAAAAAATTAAACACAATTTTTAGCACTGAGCTGCATTTATTTCGGAAAAAAATATTTTGTTATTGCCGTGTTCTATTGCCTATTCTATATGTGTATAGCTCTTCAAGTATTAATTTCAAAATAAGTTATTACTCACAAACGATATGAAGAAATCGTATGAATCTATGCACAAATATCCTGAGAATATCAAACTATGTAGGTACTCGCAGGGCTTTATCAAATATAAAACAATGCGATTTACTGTAGTTATATAGTTATATAAGAGATTATTTATTAAAATATGCAATGTTTACAGCTAATATTAGGTAAAACTAATTTCTATCACTGCCACCAAATAGCAAATGAGTTTCTTAGCTCTATTTTATTGACCCTTGTAGTAGTAGATAGAGGAAGCTGCGGTGACTATATGGCGTGATTTATGGTTATATATAGTTATGGAAGATATGTCTCACAATAAAAAAAATACAGTGGCCACATCTCGTCTCATCTTGAGAAGCATACTACACTAAGGCTAACAAAATAATCAATTTAATCACTCTTATCCCGCGTCAGAATTTCACTTCTCGTTAGTGGCAATTGATTAACATCGGTCAGAACCCGAGTCTGGAGATAATCAATACAAATGTTGAATGTCTCGTAATCAATCTTTGCGGTCTTGTGTTTGAAATGATTTAATACAAAATGGAATTATTTAATTACCACTGTTGGTTGCTTTGCCGAAATCTCAAAGTAGCGCACGTCCATAGCAATAACAATAGGAGCAGTTGATGTTTATTGCGATAGATAGATGACTTAATTCTAAACGGCTACCATAGTCCTATCTACCACAATATTCCTAGTTGTCTTGTAAGATATATTTAATAAATAATAAATTGGTACGTGTACTAATGGTGTACCTTTAAGCTGTGTTATAATTGGTGGATTATTATCAGTTTAATGGCGAACTAAACGTGCTACTTAAAGATCCTAGCAGCCCTCATTTAAATGAAATGGTTAGGTCTACAGCAGGCTGTATACAATGTTATACTGTCCATAGCGTTTGTACGGATGAGTTCACGTTCTATGGTGTGAAATGGTTATGGGACACTATATATATAGATACGAAATGAATGCTGCCATTCACCTCGAGATACTCCATGTTATGTAATTCTTTTTAGGCATCAGAAGTGGAATGTTATTAAGAAATTATGAAGTTAACAAACGATGCGTATAATTACAACTCAGATCATAAAATCTAACCTATACAAGTACAATCAACACGATTATTACTAAACCAATTACTGCAAACTTCTACAATCAATTTACAAAAATAATAACGAAATGGCTTACGTGACCTTGCTAGCAACCAACACTGATTATCGCAAGTCGTCCGTGCACTGCGAGTGTAACGAGCAGAATGTCCAGAATTATCTAAGTACCCTCTTTATATAGGTTTGCCGAGTATTCGATGACGATGTTTCGGAGGCTCCTTACACTATAAATTAATAACTTTGAAAGCGGGGCTAAATTGGCATAACATACATTTTTCGGCACGCGGACTTATCACAAGCAATAGAATGGTCATTGATGTAGTGGCAATTACTCTGACTGCCACGTCATTGGAGTTCGATTCCTAATTTAAATCAATGTTTTTGTTCAAATAATATAATTAGTGTTCTCGATGTTCAAGGAAAGTCTAGCACAAAATAAAGGGTAAGCAATTTACAATACATAAACAAATTTAAATATTTTTCCTGTTAGCGACATACAACTTTATATATTACTCTATATTTGGATACATGCACCTTATTTTGTTTATTTATTGAGGCATAAAACAAATCACAATCACCACAGTAACTAAATCGTGCAATTAGTACTCACATATTAACTAAATCGTGCAATTAGTACTTAAATCTGATCTGGATTGCAATCTAAACAATATATGAACTTAGCAAACCCATATTAATGTACATAGCGAGCAAGCCTCCAAACCTGTTATTGAAAACAAAATTACAAATAAATAAATAAAAATACAAGATACTCCCACATATGTAGATCACCACAATTACCACCAACACAAATAATCCATGACCCCAGCTGCAGCCGTACCTTACACCAATGCAAATGCGATACACCAAACATTCACCCTTTTCCAGGGTATGATGAAGATTAATTCTCACACATTCAATATCGACATCTAGCCATTGTTAAATAGGATATCTTATCACACTATCCACGCATCTGACAAATTTCTTGACTCTACTTTCAAAAATATCAAGGTCACCGTGACATTTAGCCAAATCGTTTTACTGCCTGACCATTCTTACCATAGGGTTGTAGTAGGATATATCATTTTTATATGTCCGTAACGCAAAAAGGTCTAATGCGAATTTCGGGCTCTGAAGTGGGTGTTAATAACAATATTTTAGAGAAGTTCCATAGAATCTATATGGGAGTGTACAATTTTTAACAAAAATATCAAATCAAAATACCTACGGCGAGCTTCCAAAGATTGGACATGGAAAAGAACAAGTCTGGATTCATAATTTATGTGAAAACGACCTGGCCGTAGACGATAGATTAATATTCTTAAGAATTTATTCTGCACCCTATTGATATCTTTGCTGTGAAGCCTGTAGTACGGAAACCATACCGGACTTCCAGACTCCAACACACTCCCAAAGATAGCAAAAAACAGATAAAGAACACTTTGCGGCTTCTTGAAGTCCTTAGTCTATCTAATCACAAATCCTAAAAGCTGATTAGCCCTAGTGGATTGGTAATGAGGTCGAAAGGACCTTTAATAAATATCAACCGCCACCGTCAATGTCAAAGTTACATTAAGTTTTAGCTTCTCTAGAAGCATTAGCCATTAAAAGATTTCCTGTTTTCGTTATTTTTATTTTGGTTTTTATTGATGTTAGATATTTTTTGTTATTATTAGTGCATCAACTAGCACTTGATGCTAATAGATTACCAAAACCTATAGACATCACTACGAGAATGCCGCCTCTCGTCTTGAAACATAAGGCCTGAGTCTTAGTATAACAACTGTCCTAACCTTAATACCGGGACCCATAACTGCTGCGTGGAAGAGATAGACATGGTGGTGACACTTACCCCTGCAGCCTTACTAGACCCGCTATGACCACTACTCATAACAAATATACTTTTTCCAATATATTTTTTTTAATTACACCATGTTATTCTTTCATCGCGACATTCGTAAATTTATGTCAAGTACGTATTTCTTTAAAAATAGCTATTTGTGTGTTAAGTTTGATCATCAGCATAGTCGCATCACGCAATGTGATTCAACGTGGATATTATACTGGAACACAAAGCAAAACCAAAACCTGTTGATCAATATTTGCTTGAAGTGGAAATTCACCAGCCTCACAAATTGGTCCACCAATCAGAAGTGCTGGCAACGACTATACACCCTGGTCTATTTAATTTGGATATTTTTGACTAGGTTTAATAATAAAAACAACATTTTGATTAAAAATCACATCCACAAAATAACATAAGAAATTCCGCACGCAAAATCCTCTTAAGAATAAATTGAATGTTTCTGGTTCGCCTGTTAGAGATGTCACGACAAGTACGTATATACATCTGTTCCGAATAGATTTTGTGTCATGTGTGCGATCATGTGTTCAATGATATTTAATTTCATCATTTTATTTACGAGTATTTTTCTGTATTTGGATTTTGTATTGTACCGTGACGGATAATGCACGAATGTATATTAAAATAATGCAATTATTTCTAATTTCCGATGAAATTTCAGTTTCCGCTCTTCTTGTCTTTATTGTGTTCCAAATAGACATATTGCTTTGAGTTATGTTTTGATTAGGTTTAGGTGGTAGGACCTCTTGTGGGTCCGCACGGGTAGGTACCACAACCCCGCCTATTTCTGTCGTGAAGCAGTAATGCGTTTCGGTTTGAAGGGTGGGGCAGCCGTTGTAACTATACTGAGATCTTAGAACGTATATTTCAAGGTGGGTGGCACATTTACATCGTGGATGTCTATGGGCTCCAGTAACCACTTAACACCAGGTGGGATGTGAGCTGGTCCACCCATCTCAGCAAAAAAAATATATTCGACGGACCTCCCTCATATCCCGTCACTGCGAATGGAATCCGTTTTTTGGAAAATAAAGTGTATTTTGCTAGTATAGGCATGAAAAACACAGGTCAACAGCGTGTTTTATAAAAATACTATCTAACATTTTATTTGGCATATCAGAAATGGCATAGCAAACCGAGTGCCCAGCTGATAGACCATAGCTATAGACTGAGCTGCATCTGTGTGAGTATAACGTACCTTTCTGCTGCCTTCTACTATTCTGCCTGTTTTGGCGGTGACCTAATTATACATTTCTATTAGAAACACAAAAGTTCGGTTAATGAGATGTCTGGTCTTTAAAATTTTTCTGTATGAGGCTGATTGAGATTGGCGCACTGGAAATTTGTGTTGAAGACGTCTCCTCAAAATTCTGAGGACCACGTATCATACCAACGTTTTGATCCTGAAAGAGCTCCACGTCAAGAAGAGACTATCGTCAACAGTACAAATACGAATCTTCAAGTTGTTCGGACACATCCCCTGTCAAAAGGACTCTATTTAGCGGTTGGTGGTGCAAGGGAGAATCGAGGGCAAAAGATCTCGCGGACGATCTCCAACATGATGAACCGACCTCATAAAATCTGTGACTCACTCCAATATAAATGATTGCTCTCACTCTGCGAAAAACCGTGCCACATGGCGTCGCACCGCGAGAGCATCGGTATCGCAGGATTCGACTGGTGCATGACCACGACCACTCTGTCAACAGTGTACGACTAAGTAGAAGAAGAATTAGAAATTTTAAAGATACAAAAAGATGAAATCTCATTAAAACTCATTTCTAAATGTGATTAACGGACATTTTACGTTGTGGATGAAGTCTATGAACTCTGATAGCCTTTTAACTGGAGGTAAGCCAAGAATGCGTCTAGACATTCATTCCACTCTAAAACTGTTGTACGATTATTTATTAAACGCTTAACTCACATAGTTGGTTACATAACTGTGGATTCACTCACATTAAACATATTTAAGATATTTTTTCTCATGTTCGTATACAGAGCGACATGATATTTATCTACTTTGACATGACATCTGTCAGGTCAACCTGTCGATACATTAAACCTTATTATTTTCGTTACCACTAAATACATAGTAATCTATTGTCATAATAGAATTAAAAACATCTTCATTTACTACTAATATTCAAATAAAGTAAACACATTATTACTAAGTTTTTTAAGTCTTAGAATAAACTGATGTTTTAAAAAATAAATCTATAGAAGAAAGGATATATCCGCATGATATCTTTGACGATCACACCCAAGAGTATCTTTGGAAGGAACTGTGAAAGCTATCTTTTGTAGTTCGAGATAAATCTAGTAAAGTCGTTCGGGGCCCCTCGAGTACTAGGATGAAGAAAAATGAAACTTGTGAGTTTTCTTAAATATTGTTGAAATCGTTATTTAATGTTTCGAATGTTTTGCTAAGAAATCGTGTGTTCTTAATTGACGATAATTCGATAGGGGATGTACTTTATAACCCACAGGGAAAATCAAAGCTCTTGCCGATGCCCATGGGAAGCCTTCAAAGCAGTAGATAAAATAATTCCGAGAATAGCAATATTTTACATTAATTACGTTAGCATTGGGGTAAATCAACTTTTTTATTGCCTTTTTAGGTAGACCATCATGCTGCCCACCTGATGGTAAATGGTTACCGTCACTCGTGGACGTCAACAATACCAGGGGCACAGCCAAGTCGCTGCCTACCATTAAGAGCAAAGGACTAAAATGTAATAAAAAAATTCAGTATACTAATTGACATTTATTTTTCTAATTAGGATAAGTATTTGAAAAATTCTGTGCGATCAAACAAACGCTATATACCTACACTGCAATAATTTAAATACTCTTTATTCGAAGTCGGCTAAAAACTATTTATTAAAATTCAAGTTGTCAATATAAACTAATAGTGAAAGGTGGTTAGTGCTGAAAATTCATGAGCTGAGCTGGCTAACATTTATTAAAAAAGTTAGTCCTCTGGGAGTGGCAACTTTTTGACTAAGCTTAGTGGAAACACAAAGAGAAACCACGTTGGTATATCCAGAGAAAGCTCTGCCACTTTATAATAAAAGTTTTAGTCTTGCTTCAATCAATTTATGGCTTCTATTTTTACATTTTTTGTTGTTTCCCAAGAGCTTATGACTGGAAGTTTTTTTTTTATTGCCCTTGTAGGCAGACTAGCACATGGCCCACCTGATGGCGAGTGGTTACTGTCGCCCAAGGACTTCAGCAATGCCAGAACAGAGCCAAGCCACTGCCTACCGCTTAATTAATACTCTCCACAAGCTTCGTTTGAAAAAGGACATGTCATAGCGCTCGAGAAACACTGTGGAGGGGAGCTCATTCCATAGCCGAATGGTACGTGGTAAAAAAAACGTCTGAAAACGCACTGTCGATGAACGCAACGATTCCATATAATATGGATGAACTCTGCTCCGATGGCGGGAGGTGCGATGATAAAGAGGAGATGAGAGGATCATCTCAAGCAATTCCTCAGAGCACTCCCCATGGAACATGTGGTACAAAATACAGAGTGGAAATAGAGCTTACAGTCCACCTGATCGTAAATAAATGAGTTTTGGCTGTGCGGTGATGTTTGACCGAGTATAGCATTGCCGCATCTCTCGTGGGAGCTGTAAAAGGCAAATAAGAGTTTTACTTGTGGGAGGTACTTAGTGATGGTAGAGCCTGTTATAAAACCACACGAGTAGGTATTACTAGCCTGGTAACCGCGAAGCAAACTGGTATTCCGGTTTAAACGGTGGGCAGGCGTTGTACAATGCAGTTGTCATTTCGACCTCAAAGTGAGTGCCGACAGTCGCATAGTAATGTCTATGAGCTCCGGTAACCACATTCCACCAGATGGGATGTGAACATTCACTCATCTCCGTAATATCTATACTAATATATAAATCTACAGTGGTTTTTACGGATGTTCCGTTATAACTAGTGAACCGTGCATCCGATTGACTTGAAACTTGGTATCCATGTAGAAAATGCATGTAGTTATTTATATGAGTGTTGGACTCCCTACACCGGTTGCGGCGGCGTTAATGATGAGAATTCTTGTGGGGGTGAGAAATAAAATGTTAATTTTAAATGTCCAAGCGAAGCGGCCGGGTACAGCTAGTAAATATACATAAAATTTTATATTTATAATTTTTATATAATTTTTTTTTGTGCTTGGCTGGGTTTACGAGCTTACGGCTCACCCGGTGTTAAGTGGTTACCGGAGCACATAGACATCTACAACGTAAACGCCGCCACTCACTTTGATACATGAGTTGTGAGGTCTTACTTTTAACAGTATTAGCCCTTCAAACCGAAACGCATTATTACTTCACGGCAGAAATTAAGAGAACAAATTATGAAACTAAAAAGATAATAATAATATGATATACTCTATTACACAAAGATGACAAAAAATGGTACTTATGTCCACGGGCCTTAGTTTTACGAAACTCAACCGATCAATAAAACAAAGCAATCATTAAAAACACAATCTTATTTATTCACTTCGTTAAAATAAGGTACATACATTAATTTTACATAATATTTATATTTTTCTAAAATCATGCATCTATTTTATTCTATACGATAATACATTTCTATGTAATAATATAATTTTCTATATAAGCAAGTTACAATAGTCTTCACATGTTTGGTTAATGTTTTGATATGCAGGTATGCTTAAAGATATTTATGTTGATGGCACACAGTCTGATTCATGATAAGGTGATATTGACGATGATGAAAACTGTACTGAAATTTGATTCTTGCAATGTTGGAGAAGCTTCAAAAATACATCATAATAATATACACTTATGGTACAACAGACTGACTATCTTTTGATAGAAATGAACCTTAAATTTCAGACCATCAATAATGCAAAACAGTAAATCCACACTTCAATACTAATAATTTTATAAATGTGTCAATGTGTTTGTTTGTTTGTGTTTGGTTGTCTTTTTTTTTTCGGTGGAAATAAAGTAAGGGATTGGCAGGTTTTTTTTTAGAGTGTTAGTATTATAATAGCTTAGGAGAGTAACATAGGCTATCTTTTATCCCTCTCATGACCCTTTTTCTTTACCGCCGGCAAAACCGAGGGTAAAAGCTAGCTTATCTCGTGTTTTTTTGGAACGAAATTCCTTATGGGACCATGCGGAGGGGTCCCCTAACCGGGAAAAACGTCCTTAACGTAAGATTTTTATTAGTAATGCACACAGTGTACGACTTAACTTTGTAATAACGTACAAGTTAGTAATGCACACAGTGTAGGACTTAACTTTGTAATAACGTACAAAAAAGAACATATTTTTTTATCATTCATTGACCACGATCTCAGACCGTGAATGAAGTGCACCACAATAAGTTCGCACGTTACCGAATGACCGTGGGTTATTGCGAAACTTCCAGTTTTATTTTCTTTATACTCGAATAGACTTAAAATTAAATTTTTTTTAATAAGGAACTTCGTTCCTATCCGATGTCCTACGATCTCAAATATATTAAGTGTATAATCTATGTCCTACGACGCCACACATATTTTTTTAAATTATTTTTATTAACGTCAGAACGCAGTTTTCACAATGCCCTAATGTCATCAAGGATATGAGTTTAGTCGTTCGTGACAATGAAAACTGTATTCGAATTAGTTTAAGAATGTATTATCCTACATTAATACTCTCAGAATCAAGATTAAGCTAATCTTGAATTGTACATAATAACATTGAAACTAAAATAAAATTTGGTGTAATGATGAATACTCGAACTCTATTATGTTAATCCATCAATGAAAAGTAATTTATTCAAAACTAGCGACCCGCCATCGCTTCGCTTCGGAAACATTAAATTTTATTATTGATAGCTGAGCCCCGCGATGTTACCCGCGGTTATTGTCGTACCGCGGGTGACGCCGCAGGGCAAAGTTAGTCAAAAAAGTAGCCTAAGTTACTCCTTATTTCATCAGCTACCTATTAATGAAAGTCTCGTCAAAATCGGTCCAGCCGTTCCAGAGATTAGCCGAAACAAACAGACAGACAGATAAAAATTGTAAAAAATGTTATTTTGGTGTAAGTACCGTATATATACCTATATATTCATATGCATGTAGTAAAAAGCGGTTATTTCAATATAACAAACAGACATTCCAATTTTATTTATATGTATAGATTGGACGTCCGATATACACATTGGCTATGCAGCAGACTTCTGGACAAATAAAAATATTGTGAAATAAATGTGCTCAGATTGGACTGGTAGAAAATTATCTGATACAACAAAGGTAAGTTTGACGATACGTTTGGTTTTACTGAGTAAACCCCGTGTGGCCATAAGAGACCCGAACAAACTCCCTTACCAATCACCGAATAGCGATCAATTTTCTAGAAACAATTTTTTGTGTTCGTGTATTCCTGATACGACAACACTAAAAAGAGACAAGACTACGAAAAAATATATTTTATCAACGGATTTTCTATTGAATTTTCTGGGTGAAGGACCTTATGGATCAGCTAACACTGAGCGGCTACACAATGCTATTCAAAGGTATCATACCAGTCTCCCGTTTTACTGGAATACGAGATTAGGTCACGGCCGAAATAAGTAGGATGCTATTACTTAATCCTGAGGGCTCATATATACGCACCATCACCAGCACCCCGGTCACGGTCCTCGCCGAACCCGTCGCTTGCGACGAAGGGCTCGGTGAATAAATTAACCCATAGACACAGCCCACTGAGTTTCTCGCCGGATCTTCTCAGTGGGTCGCGTTTTCGATCCGGTGGTAGATTCTTCGAAGCACTGTTCTTGCTAGAGCCAGTGTTAGCAAGTTAGCAAGCAGTGAGCTCACCTACACGCTAGGGTAACGCTGATATAGTCTCTGAAGGCTATCAGCATAAGTAGAAAAAAAAAAAACACCAGCACACGATGAGCATTTATACTCACGTGCAAAATCCCATTATTCCGTGAGCTATCGTTATCTGACCCATTGCACCTTACCATTGCACTAACTAAAACTGAACATTCTATTCAATTAAGACAACCATTGAGGTGGATCACGGCCTGATCAAAATGGTAGGGATTGCGAAAGGCAAAAGACCAGAAAGAATGGAGTGCATATGAAGAGACCCACACTCAGATTGGGAGGACAGGGGTTGAAGAAGGAACATTAATTCATAACCTAACAGTAGTTTTATGCCCTTTGGGCTTTCGAAGCTCCCTTCCGGCTTGCGAAGTCACTGCTTTGCATTATTGCGTCAATCATTTCCGATCCGGAAAAAGATATTAATATGTAATGTACGATCCATTAATCTTATATATAATTTTCGTATCAAAGCCGTTTAAACGTATCAATGTTCCCAATAACCAATAATTCATTTTGTTTCACTTAAAGTCCCTACTGTAAATCAGCACAGCGATGGAATTACGATTATGGTCCGATTGATTTAAGGGACTGTTTTGTCAACTTTGTCAGCTTCTAATAACCTTTGACCTTAAGAATGCCAAAAATTTGGCAATTTTATAGGTAAAAAAATTGTAGAAAGAGAATTAACTATATTATATAATTTACCATATTAGATAAAGTCGAAAAGAAATTAATTCTCCAGGATTCGTCTTTAATATTGTTCCAATATACTATGCTATTCCCATGATATTCTTAATTGGGAGCTAAAGTATTCGAAATATTTTTTAAAGCAAATTTGATATTATACTCTACTAGACCCTATTAAAGCAATTAAAATTCCAAAGCTTATAAAACCTTTAAAAATTTCAATACATAGCGATGATAAAGGTTTTTGTAATATTATTTCAAAACGGGATCTCTACGAAAGCCCAGTGAGACTGTGAAAGCTCAGGTCAAGGATGTCAACGTGATATAGCGAATACCTTATAAATATTAGAATCCTAATATTCGGTATAATATGATAAGTACGTCTTCTGGGAGAAGATTGAATTATTTTACTGGCATTGTTGGTTATACGTATGCATTATTGGTGTGTGACATGTGACAATGGTGTGAGTTAGGTGGCATTAGGTCATCCTTTGCCTATCTTGGTTACAAGACAAGTTGCAAAGACTTACTATTTTGGATATAAGATGGTATGTAGGATGAAGGCCCTTTTATCTTACGCTATTGAACAATGAATATACGTATAATAGTATAGTAGTCGTAGAAACTTATCTATATATGACTGTGTCAATAGTGCTTTCTCATTTAAAGGGTAAGTACACTAATATTTTTTATTTTGTATATTAATCTGAGTTGAAGTGCCCTGACTTCTGTACCGAGGGTTGTAGGGTTGATTCCATGTACTAAACAATTTTTTTAGCCCTTATTTAAACGTATAAAAGCTTGTAGACCTACCTGTCTCTGGTTCCCGCAGTACTGAGACTCCTAGTTTGGAGGTGTGCTATTTCTCCCTAATTATCAATTCAGTTATTTTTAGCATAAACACTGAATGCTCTCTATACCTTTAACATATCAGAGATGTGAGATAAAAACTATTTAAGAGGTTTTATATTGCTGGACGTAAAACTGTTTAAATCTTCTATAACTTTAGTGAATTAAATAAATAGAATACACAGAGTACCCTTTATCAGATAGCGTAAAAGGTTATTGATGTATCAATTAAGCATCGACTTGGTTTGGTAATCTTATTTTAATGAACTCTTTGTTCTGTAGGTCTGATTTGGATCAGCTATTGTTTGAAAACAGATATTAACATCGTTACAACGCTATATCCAATAAGTTAAACGAAAAATGTTTTAATTTGTGAGGAATATACTATTATTTCTATTGCGATTTTTCTAATAATTTGTCATGAAATTATTTGGTGGTTCTAGACCAATATCGCGAGCTACGAATAAAGGATTAGATCAATATATTATTGTTTAGTTAAAATGCGATGCAGCAACACGTAAAGCCGCCGTAGGTGGAGTACGGATTGCGAATATTATTCCAAATACTGATATAGAGTTTTCAATCTTATCCCATACGACATAATGTTTTTTTTAATACAAAAGGGATTCAACTTTAAAAAACAATTTTTTTTCGACAATGTAGTTTACGTCAAAACTTTTGATTATTATTTTGATTATTGGTTATAATTTCTGTTGCAATAATATGAACACCAGCTTTTCGATACATGGAATACTAATATAATATTATATATATATATATAAGTAATATACTTTCAAACATGTTTACAATTGTTCACTCACTTAATTTGTCATTGATAATGTCATAGACGATCGTCATATCTCATTTCTACCGCTTTAAAAACATAAAAACGCACTGTTAGTTGAATCCTTTTTACATCTGATCAAAATAGTAATATATTTTGAGTAATATATAGTATATGATAATTTGCATCTAATACAAATATTTATCTGTTAATACTAAAAGATAATATTCCAAAAATATCTACGTTCTATGTTCCCATATTCATTTGCTGCTAAATTCTTACTTTTATATCGCACACGTTGGCAGTTCCACAAACATAATATGTGTCGTTATTAAATCGCTGCCACATGTAAGCGGTTATATCTACGAATAATATATATAATATATCTATAATATATAATATTAGAAAAGAGTACAATATTTTTTATAAAGTTTCTAAAACAATTTAAATATTTGACTATATTTCTCTAAAAGATTAAGTACATTCAAAATTTTAATCTCAAATTAATACAATACAAATGTGTAGATACTTTTTTTTGTAATTACTCTCATATTACATTTAATCTAATTTTCTACATTATACATTAATTAAATCAATTCTATGCGCATTGCTCAAATTTTAATTTACATATACTATAGTATACATATTATTTTATTTAAAATACTATTATTATAACTCATTATTAACTTTTTCTGTGCAAGTATATTAGAATATAATATAATAACTTATACTATTATATATTAAAATTAAGTACTGTAAGTGTTTTTATTCATAAAAATATTTAGCACAGTTAAATTAACAAATTCTCAGGAAACGTTTTGATTTAAAAAAATGTGATTTACATTAGAAATACTAATAGTTGAGTATTATATTGCTGAACCCAACATACATACATATTATTATATGCATTTTTAGACGAAGCTAATAATACTTATGTATTAAGGATTGGATTCTTTCATGATTGGTGCTTATTTTTTTGTCATTTTCTCTGGGTGTCGATCTGTATATAGACTATGTTTTCTAGATCTATTATGTCCTATTATTAGAAAAATTATATAATAAAATAAAATTAACAGTCACTAAGATATAAAATGTTCAATCAGAAATGTTTTAGTCGTGATTGTTCAATGTTGTTTTTTTTATCGTTTCGAGATTTGGATCTAATTATTTTTCAATCAAGAACTAGATTTTTTAAGACTGCTTTAAACAAGAATTAGTTATTAGAGGACATCCATCGATTGATCGATTTTAATAAACGTTTTCTCAAACAAAATAAACATAAAATAAAGTAGCATTAGATACTACTATGATACTCACACGATGCCACGGAATTCAGTATCGGCGGCGCAGACATCTAAAGAGACATTTTCGTTATTTACAGAAACTTAAATACTATTTACAATCTTGCAATACACATTTTCAAACTTATTATGTTTAAAACACTCAACTAAATTTGTCCAAAAGGTTCAGGGATATTTTTTTTTTGAAACTATGTATCTATTTGGTAGCCTTTCGAACTTTTTCCAGTCGTTTTTTAATGATCTTCTTAGTAAAAAATGACGTGGATTTACTGAAATTTTAATAAAATTTGTAGTGCAACTAGAGAAGCGATTTCCAGCGATTTAGTGCTTACCAACTTCACACTTGGTATCTTTGTTGATAAATTATAAGCCCTAGCTCTCTACTTAGTCAATACTACTTGAAAAATATCAACTGGTGGTAGGACCTCTTGTGAGTCCGCGCGGTTGGGTACCACCACCCTGTCTATTTCTGCCGTGAAGCAGTAATGCGTTTCGGTTTGAAGGGAGGGGCAGCCGTTGTAACTATACTTGAGACCTTAGAACTTATATCTCAAGGTGGGTGGCGCATTTACGTTGTGGATGTCTATGGGCTCCAGTAACCACTTAACACCAAGTGGGCTGTGAGCTCGTCCACCCATCTACGCCATAAAAAAAATTAAAAAAGAGTAATTTGTTTCGAATTGTTGAGATACTTAAAATGACTTTTACGGTTTAATTTTATTTGACAATTTCCGACCTTTCTAATACAAATTTCGTTGTAACAAAACGACTAGGGTTTCTCAAGATTTGAATATTGAACTAATTCTAATCAGGAATCTAATCGGAATGAATTACTAATATTATCACAAAAAAGCGATATTAAACTAGTTTTAATTAATTATAAGCAATATTTTATTTTCATTTTACTTAACGACAATGGGAAGATCTTCCGCCAAACGGGTAATATTGCTCGGTGGACCAACGGTCCGAATGTTGTTGTTCGATACTTGTATATATGCACTGGTGAGTCTCCTCGATGACCTCTTGTGAGTCCACCGCCCTGCCTATTTCTGCCGTGAAGCAGTAATACGCTTCGGTTTGAAGGATGGGGCAGCCGTTGCAGCAGTAAATCGTGAACATTTGTTGAGTACGTATTTCATTAGAAAAAATGATAACCGCCTGGGATTCGAACACCGGTGCATCGCTCAACACGAATGCACCGGACATCTTATCCTTTAGGCCACGACCTCTTATTGTGTGGCGTTTATTAATATCCTGCCTATAGTTAATCAGTCATGCAATTTGTTTGACTAGTCGTGTTTCTTTTGCAGCAAAACATGGTATTTTTTAAGGGCTTAGGTCGTAGTTGTTATGGTTTACGGCTGCCCCGCTCTTCAAACCGTAATGCATTACTGCTTCACGGCAAAAATTGTCAAGGTGGTCGTACATACACATGCGGGCTCACAAAACGCCCTATAACCAATCATTACGCAATTTTTTTTACTGATTTGATTTTTATCTCACTATTCCATCACCGTGGAAGTCTTCTTTGTAATATCAACTGATGCTGATCCAATATTTGATATATAATACCTGATATAATAATATAATACCTGATATATTATAATACCTGATAAGCAATAGCTTTATTGAGTGTTTTAATGATAATAAGTTCCCAAAGCATCTATATATAACACTGAATACATAACACATTTATTTACATTATATAAATTTACGATAATACTTTTTCATTACGACTACAATAATATTTTATACACAAAAACCTTTACTATTAAAGCCTGATCCAAATTGTTCTATATGTATCTAGAATGCTTTCAAGACTCTAATTTGTAATTAGCTTTTTAATTTTAGACTTTTTATTCAAACAACGTACTCTTAAATATAGCCCATGCGTTTTTTTATTGATTGTGCTTTATACGACTCAAGATTCCCGGCAAAAGATCTCGTGGCCGCAATCCAATACGCTGGTCCGACCAAATCCTCTGGATACCGTCGAGGATAGAGGAAGATCGCGAGACATCATCCAGAGAAGGATAATGGGAGGAGATGGTCACGACCCGCAGACATGAGGAATGCGACTCAGGGAGGAGGTTTGTGTACCAGTGGTATTTTTATTATATTATTATACAGCGTATATGTAATAAAAACCATTATAATATTAATCAAATTTCTTCAACAGTTTTTTACTTAGGCTGTAAATATTTTATTATAGAGTCTTGAATCACATTCCATCTATTACCATTTTAATTAATCCACACAATCGTGTCGGTACATCTAAATGTGCATATAAATAATATTTTTATTATTCTAAAAAGCTTATTTTCCCTCATGCTATATGTTTTATTTATTAATGAAACATTTTTTTACTCGTGTGACTAGATCGAGATTAATAATTTCTTTCGAGTTTTAGATATTACTAAAATTAAATAATGTCACCTCTTGTTTATTTTTATCTAATTCTTAGTTTGACGTTACGATAACTCAGTTCGCGTGGTAATTGCTTGCTAAAGATAAAATCTTTGTGTGAAGTTCATGTGTTTATGTGTACCTAATCGAACCCGGTTTGCTGGCTGAGATTTGATCCAATTACTACCAAACTTCACAGGTTCACGCGCTGAACCAATCTGTAGACTTTCTAAAAAATATTTCGAAATCAGTCCCGCCGTTAGACTCCGAGACTAAATGCAATATATTGACACATTTTCAAATATATAAACATATTACATATTGTCATTATTTAATGCAATGCACGTAGGATGCATTATGAACTCGTCCTGCCTACTTCTCAGAGCAATCCTGCGCTTCGATTTTAAGGGTAAGACAACCGTTATATACAAGAGAATTTACTTCGACCTCACGTATTGAGGTGGGTCACGGCACCCGTTGGTATTCACGTCCATGGGTCTCATAAACCACGCGTGGGACCATAATTCAAATAACAATATACAAATAAACGTGTTATAACTAAAGCTAGAGATTTCAAAACGTAGAATTAAGAAATAATATGATATGATATAATATGATTTAATATAATATGTTAATTAGAGATTAAATTGTGAATCATTTATTTACGGCGCTTCCAAAAGCTTTAAAGCTATTCGGACTTCAACAAGCAGAAAAGCGGTAGCTTACGATACTATAAATGTACTATAAAATCCAAATTGCGCTAGTGTCTTTATGTCCATTGCCTTTTCTATGCTAACGATTTTATCTTGGGAATTATTTAATCAAATTAAATGTTATTTTAGAGCTTTACAATATTTCACTAAATGTTAGAGACTTTATTAATTCACTAGTTAAATTAGTAGGACACTATAATACAATGATTGCAATTTATATTATGTTAGGGTAACCGTTTTCATAGTATTAAGACAATAATAAATACGACATACTATATATTATTATATATTACACGTGCTACATTTAATGTGCTCAATAAATTCTAATTTTTCGTTGTTTCAAGGAAATTTTAATCACAATATTTTCATTTATTTGAAAAATGCACTACCATTACAAAATTGATAATATAATATTGTTGATAAATAGATTATGTATATCTAAGTAACGTGCGGACGAAGGGTGCTTTTTGAACATCTCCTTGTTAATACCAATATAATACCAAGGCTTGTTAGGTTGAGATAATTAGTAGGTATAGAGTGTCGCCATTAGATGCGTTAGGTATTTGTTTTCGAGACATTAATGTATTAACGTCTCGAAATGACTGACCATATTAACTTTTTAATAAATATGGATTCCAGGTACTACTTAACATCAGATGGGCCTTGAACCTGGTTGTTCATCTATAAATCACTGCTGGAAGTAAGCACCAAAACCTTAAATTTTTTCGCCACTTCAAAATGGCTCTCTCGTAGAGTCAACAAAATTTAACGTAAATCACCCTTCGCCTTTAAAGTTCATCTTGTTTCGCTAACGCTTCTACAACGTCTACTTTATTATTAAGAAATAAATCATTAAAAGGAACTTTCAGATCCAATTCAAACATTTTCCGAACACTTCGCGTTATTAGATAAAACAATATTTGAAGCTTTTAATAACTTAAAGAGCTTGTAGATTCAACTTCCTAATTAAAAGCTTTCAAAACGTTTCTTCTCGGTTAGTTTTACAAACACTCAACAAAAATTAATTCACAACATAATTTTTCAGAAAATCTTCTTTAGAACGATTATTATTTTCGACTTCTAAGCTTAGTAGATTTTTAGAAGTAGTATACTTTATCGTGGGCTTCGAAATGTACGTGTTTCTTGCTGTGCGGTGGTAGCACGACAAACAACCATCAGGCTTGGTTCTGACTGCTCCCATACTTTGCTCCATGAGATATTTCACTCCTCACTTTATGATTAGCACTTTTACCGCCAGACACTTTAGCATTATTCTCTCTTCCAATACTTCTAGAACTACCATTAACATTACTAACACACCTAGGAGTTTCGCCTAAATTACTAGAACTCACATCGTCACCGTTTTTTGGTTCATTGATTTCTGGTATAGGGTTCTTGCACTTCGATGGGTCTTCCCTTTCGGCCTGGGTCAGGACTTCCTGAACGTGGATGGTGAGTTCAGGCCTGACGACTTGGGTGAAGGGAAGCAGCGCGCCCGCTACATCCATGGTGTTGTTAATGTTTCTGTGCCATAACTCCAGCACAACGCTGCGCCGTTGCTACTTGTAGCGAGGCGGGCCCAGCCAGCCGCAGCCGAATACCTGAGAGGTGTTTTATTTATTTATTGCTCTCGTAGGCAGATAATCATAAGGACCACTTGATGGTTAGTAAATACCGTCGATCATAGACGTCAGCAATGCAAGGGCACAACTACTTGGTTCATAGGTGCTTAACTACCCCTACATTTTGAACCGTTTTAGTGGGGCTGGATTTGGACGTGACTAAATGTCCTACTGCGTATCAGTCACACGGTCTATTTTGAACAATAAGAACCACCGAACAATAAAGCTCTCCAATCTAAACCAAATTTACTAGTCTTAGGTCTACTTTGTCTTTACCTATAAAAAGTATCTGATAAGAACAGTTCACGGTAGGCTCCTGCATTGAAAGGTATACACCACTAGATACCACACCCTACTTTGATTCCAACAAACGAATCTACATAAAATACGAAACACGAAACAGCAATGGCAATTAATTAGTTCTGACTTTGTTGAGTTAACGCGATCCAAAACTGTTTCATGGATGTGGAATGCGCTAACAAACAGTTGCAGTATGCAGAGGACGAATTAGTTACGTCACAAAAGTTTTCGTGTGATGCTGATAGAGTTTCAAACAACAATATACTTGTTTGAGGAGTACGTTTTGTAATCTCAATTTTAGGATAACTGTTATTACCAGAACAGATGTGACTCAATCAGTGATGAGAATCTTGATGGAAGAGAGCTAATTGTGGTGTCTACGACTTCTTGTAGCCTCGCCGGCTAAATTCCTCATGACCATCTTTTTATTTATTTATTTTTTATTGCCCTTGTAGGCAGACGAGCATACGGCCCACCTGATGGTGGGTGGTTACCGATGCCCATGGACTTCAGAAATGCCAGGGGCAGAGCCAAGCCGCTGCCTACCGCCTAATACTCTCCACAAGCCTCGTATGAAGAAGGACATATCATAGCGTTCGGAAAACACCGTGGAGGAGAGCTCATTCCATAACCGGATGGTGTGTGGCAAAAAATACCTCTGGAAACGCATTGTGGATGACTGCAGTGGATCCAGGTAGTGTGGATGAACTCTACTCCGGTGGCGGGCGGTGCGATGGTAAAAACGAGATGCCGGTATCATCTCGAACAATTCCTCAGAGCACTACCCATGGAACATACGGTACAAAATACAGAGATGGTAGATGGTAGATTGTAAGAAGCACTTCTTACCTGGCAGATGACTAAAGCCAGAAGTAAGAGGACTATAAAAGCCAACACGCCCCATACAACACCAAGCTGGGTCAGCGCGAACACGTACAAGGTCTTGTGACACCACTGGTTTGGTTCGAAGAGCGTCGGGGAATAGTCGGGCCACATTATGTCTAGAGTCCAGTAGTTTCCGCACGCAAACCTGTTGGAAGAAAACATATTTTACGTTTACATATTCGAAAATCGCAGACGATAAAGATAAACGACCTTTTCCCGAACTTTTTTTTTATTACTTATACTGGTGGACGAGCTCACAGTCCACCTGGTGTTAAGTGGTCACTGGAGCCCACAGACACCTACAACGTAAATACCGCCACCCACCTTGAGATATGAGTTCTAAGGTTTCAGTATAGTTACAACGGCTGCCCCACCCTTCAAACCGAAACGCATTACTGCTTCACGGCAAAAATAGACGGAGGGGTAGTACCTACCCGTGTAGTCTCACAAGAGATCCTACCACCAGTAAATATCAATAAACCACATATTATTATCAATGCTGATGCACTCCCTATTTCTGCCAAAAAGTGTAATGTGTGTTCAAGCCTGAACGCTAGAATAGGATAGATATTCCCAAATCCCCAATCGATCAACATCTAAAAGTGTGAGTACGGTTATCATTACTGTTGAATGTGAACAGAAGTTGTTTAAATTTAAAAACGAATCCACCAAATTTAACAGTCCCAGAATTCAGTGGGTTAGAACACAAACCACACAAGCATAAGTGTATCAACAAAATTACCGAGTTCTATTAGAAATTAAAGTATTCTATTAGGGGTTCTGTGATACAGTCATTAGGATCGCTAATCGCTAGACCAACATCGTCAAAAGCGATATTATTTAAACATGAAATACACACTCCAGATTTTAGACCAGTATTTAAGTACACGCCGCCAGATATAAGTAGACCAGTTGTTATATGCGAAAATATGCGAATTGAAAACCGTTCAACGCTTTAAAATTAGATTTTTTAGATTAAAGCTGAAATTACGGTAATGACTTCAAAAGATTTGAATTAACCATCCAATTTTTCCTTCTTTTATCCTCAAAATTAATAGGATATATTTTCAAAGGGGAAAGATTTTTCAAAGGTTTTCAATTATGGTACAATAAATGTCATCGTGATCTCGGTAATTTTTCTTTTCAACGCACAAAATAATTCTGTTTTTAGATAGGTATATATATGAATTAAATGTGTATGTAACATTTATTTCAGATAAAACATTAGCTATTTTTTAGTTTGAGTAAGTTTGTGAATTAAGGAAAGTGAATTGAGTTTTTCAATTAAGAAACCAAGGTTTTTGGCAACTTTTCTGTGCCTTCTTATGATACAAAGTCAGTGAGAGGGACTGAATCAAATGATAAATCATTAGAATTCTGATAAACATCACAAGTCATAGCGTGACTGGTGCCGCCGAGCTTAGGAGATGATATTAATTCCCAGCTTTATTGGAATATCGGCTCAACTTCGCTAGAATGGATAATTCTTGGATGCTAAGAACACGCAGAAAGGCGATACAAACATATGCCGTCTCATCTTTCGTGTCTCAAAACTCTCGCCGAGTACTCATTCTCAAGCAGCTTGGAGTCGTTCGGGCGATTCGTTTTGAAACGTGGCCTAAATTAAAGACCAAATTTTTTTTGTGCACGTGGGAAGATGAGCTCGGGGACTGCTTGGTGTTAAATGGTTTTTTGTATCCATTCAGCCAAAAGAAAACCTGTAGAATAAAGGTAAAAAAGAAAAAAATCTTGACGCTCCCGATAAAGTTTTGAAAAATTTATTAGGGCACAGACCCAGTTCAGTAATAAATTCATTTCAGAGAATCCGCGCGTAATCCTCCGTGTATTTATAGCCAGTCCCGGGGCCTAGTGCTACGAAATATGGACTTATTGTGCTCCAATATTTACGTTTTTGCATCGTCAATAAACAAATAAATTCTAAAGAAGCATGTAACGGCCCCGACCTGGAATTTGCTCTTATGTAGCCGGAACTCGACGAGACAAAAACAAGTTGAGAACAAACACCCTGAATATTAAATGTCTTACGGCTGATTCCGGCAAGAAAACGATCTTGGACCTCTCATTTCTTCGGTTTTTGAGAGTCTGATACATCACGACGATTTACGACTCTGTCTCGCTTCTATCAGAATAATTATTCAAATTTTATGCCCAAGCATTTAACCATAATTTTAGATCATAATTAAGTAATTCTGTACAAGTTTCAACTAAAACCGAAAGCTCTTAAAAAAGGTAAAAGAGTAAAATTTAAGCACAAACTGAATCGAAACACGATAGGTACTCTCAATAATTATTCGTTTGTGGGTGTTTTGTTTCCAACAAGTAAAGTTCACGACTGAAACTTGGAGCTTTTGGAAGCTAATCAATTTCTATCGGTGTACCGATGAATAGATACTAGATGCTCTAGAAATTTCCCAACTAACTTATCTTGATTGAATACATCTAATTCAAATTCTAGTATTTTAATTATAAATGTTGTAACTAATCTTTTGCTATAATATCTTTAATTTTGTATTGATTTTTCTGTTTTATTGGAGATATTGTAAGCACGTATATATAGCTATTCAAGAGTTTCTTATATGCGAATTGATTTGGAAAATTAACAAGAATTCATATTTTAAATCTTGTAATAATAATAAAAAATATATAAACTGTAAGCATGAACATCTTTGTCACACTACTAATACGTTTTATGTAGAAAAGGTACTGACAAGCTTGCGACCCGTAGCTCAACCCTAAGCGGTCGCTTAAGATCAAACACTGCCCTTACGTACCGAGAGGTGTCATATCTGTGAGCTGCACTCGCGATAATTCGGGCATAGTCCATACTTTCAGCTAGATAGATCTATTTATTAATTAATAAAAAATGAACTAAAGCCTATTATAATAATATATACAATAATTGTACTCTAATATTACACGCTACAGAAAGTCAATTATATTTTCTTCCAATTATATAATATGTTATTCTATCTTCAATTCATTATGTGCTATGTCTCAATGTATTATGTGGTGGTTTCAAGTCAAAGGCTTTGTTCTACCTCAGAACGTCTGGTGTGGTACCATTATGGCTGGAAGAGGAAGAAATCCTGATCCACATAATGAATGTATGTTATGATTTAAGCAGTAAAATAAACTAATTGGTCGGACGGTACACTCAAAGCCCGGAAAAGGTGAAAAATATCTGTTTAAGAAAATCAGTCCAGTCCATGCTAGATTTGGGTCTAGACAACAATATTTGATACTTCGAGATCATGCATCGATTTTATTGCAATTATCGATGGAAATAACGGCTCCATTGCCCCCATAAATCCAATAAAAAGATAAAAAGTTATCGTTGTAAGATTATATTTCGTGATAAAGACATATTGCAATGACAGCTGCCAGAATTCGTTTATATTGGATTCGTGTCAAATCGCAAGTCAGTACCTGCATTGGAAATAAAAAGTCTAATTAAACTATTTATACCCATTACTTTATGTGTTAGAAATTGTATGCGCTACAACGAAATTTTTCTCTTTCGATTTCTTAACATTTCCCGAGAAATGTTTTCCGGAAAATTTTCAAGATAATACAGTATAGTCAAACGAAACTTACCAGCCCATCAAGAAAACGGTGAGAGTGTACGCGAGGATAGTCTCCGGTACGCTCGCCGACGAGTTGGAGTTCCTGCTGGCCAGCTGAGCCCAGAGGAGCCAGCAGATACCCGCTCCACCCGCAGCGCCCCCCACGACCATGTACACTGGAATACGAGGCTCGGCTGGGCAGTCTCTGATGTATTGTACTCCTGGTGACACATTTAATGTACACACATAATTATTATTTTTTATTGCTTTTTTGGGTGGACGAGCTCCAGCCGGTAAGTCTCAGCGTACCGGTAAGCGCAGCGTTGGGCGTCCCCCTGCCCGCTGGACCGATGACTTGCGGCGATATGCTGGGAGAGATTGGATGCGGAAGGCGGAGGAACGTTCATTTTGGCGGACTATGGGAGAAGCCTACATCCAGTAGTGGAGAGATGCAGGCTGATGATGATGAGCTCTCAGCCCACCTGGTGTTAATTGGTTACTGGAGACTATAGATGTCTATGACGTAAATGCGCCACCCACCTTGAGATATAAGTTCTAAGGTCTCAAGTATAGTTACAACGGCTGCCCCACCCTTCAAACCGAAACGCATTCCTGCTTCACGGCAGAAATAGGCAGGGTGGTGGTACCCACCCGCGCGGACTCACAAGAGGTCCTATCACCAATAAAAAATCCAAAAAATCTAATAATCTCAATATCCGATGTTGGAGTTCCAATGCATTAGTTAACTATTCATTCACCGTCTCTGCACGTTATAATTGGTTTGCGTCAGTATAAATATTCTAAGAAACATCCTCTTAAAACGCTAATTACAAAAATCGTTCTGATCCGTAAATTTCTGTCGAACAACACTAAAGCCTGTAGTGAAACCTGCGTATCCGGAATTATCCGGTCTCACGGATTATGTCCGGTTCACTACTGATTAAACGGCGCGCGAACCTGTCAATATTTGTAATGTATTTGCGTCCGTTGAATCGAGCACACCTACGTTGTTCGTGTAAATAAACATTTAGATTGTTTGATACGATCAACAATAGCATTATCTCGGGATCTTTTTCTGTTTGTTTATGCTCGGAGCAATTATAACTTGGATTATGACAAAATGGCGACGCGCTTTGCCGTGATTAGGTGGTTTGATTTTCAATTGTTTGTCTTTGTTCCATATATAAGGAGGTTAATAAGAGCGAAGTTGGATCATCAGTTTTATTAACTGAATTGTTTTAGCACTTACAGTATTGGAACGGCGCGATTAATGTAATCTTTAAAATCGCCCAGATTAATTGTTGCTTCGCGTATTTTGCTTCTGATGACAAGGCAATCATAATTATGCTAACTTCAAGCTGCTCTAACGATGAACTTAAGCAGATTACAAAACCCTAGATATTCACTTCAGACTCATTAAATTTGCTTTAAAAAATACAAAAACAAAGCGTTTTCGTATTTTTCGGATTTTAATTATCGTTATTAGGTTGACAGACACAATCGCGATGGTCTGTCTTCGTCCAATCATAAATTTAAATGTCACATCCGGACCCGACAAACGAAGCGAAAAAGTGCTACCTAGTGGATGCGAGCCAAAACTGTTCGTGAAACATCGGCACATTTCGGGTGGTGTGCTTCGGCAGAGTCCATAGTTAATACACTTAAATTAGTTGTACGAGGGCGGCACTGAAAATTTCGGGAATTAACGAAGTGACACAACATTACTATTTAAAAATGTATTTATTGCTTTTCGAAGTATTCTCCGCGAAATTTGACACATTTTTCCATACGATGGAACCAATCATTGAAGCAACCATTCCATTCGGAAGTTGGCTCTCCAAAATGGCCGTTTTGTAGGCGTCCACAGCTTCTTCAGGTGATGAAAATCTCTGTCCACGCAATTTATTCTTTATTTTAGGGAAAGTATAGAAATCATTAGGGCTTAGTTCGGGGCTGTACGGTGGATGGTCTATAAATTCTATGTTTTCTTGCTCTAAAAACTCTTTTGTTCTGTGCGCGGTGTGAGAACTCGCATTGTCGTGATGGAGGATGATGCGGCGGTTGCAGTTCTCTTTACGGAGTTCAGAAATGACCTGTGGCAAACAAACGCTAGCATACCATTCTGCATTAATCGTTCTTTGTCCCTCAAGAGGAATAGTCGTAACATGGCCGGTTTTGAAGACAAACGTGGCCACCATTTTTTTTGCAACACTCCGTGAACAAACAATTTTTGTTGGCTTAAACTCATTTTCGAACACCCAAACTCGTGACTGGTTTTTTGTTTCGGGTTCGTACGCGTGTATCCAGGATTCGTCACCTGATACAATGTTGTATACAGCATTTGAGGATCCTGGGTGGAATCTATCGAGAGTTCTGACGCACCAAGTAACGCGAGCCGCTTTTTGCTTTTCACAGAGCGAATGCGGTATCCATCGGGAAAACAACTTTTTTACACCTAATTGTTCATGCAAGATTATTTGTATTTGACTCATGCCAATGTCTAAATTTGCCTGAATTTCGCGGTATGTCACATGTCGATCTTCCTCAATCAGCTTACACACAGCATCAACGTTTTCTTGGGTGACTGCAGTTTTTGGACGACCTTGATGGGGATCATCACTGAGCTTGACACTTCAACGTTGAAACTCAGCAAACCAGCGATAAATTGTGGTTTTGGATGGGGCTTCATCACCAAATGCAGAAATCATCCTGTCAACACACTGTTTTTGTGTTAAACCACTTCGAAAGTCATAATAATTTTTTTAAATAAATAAATAAATGGTATTAGATTTTTAAAACCAAGGAGTTTTCAATTAAAAAGATTTTAATATGACAGGAACAGTGGAAATATTCCATTCCCGATACTTTTAGTGCAGCCTCTGTAGATAAGCAACTCAAGCACTCAACAAAAAAATTTACGGGTGTCGGCCACTAGATGGCTTCGCTTCGATTAGTTTCTCATTGCTCCTGTAGATGGCAGTAACATATTACCTATCCTATATTTTATTTCAATGAAGGATTTTGGAAATTTTCTATAACAAATTGGTATGATTTTTTATTATTTTTATTTTCTGTGTTTAGTTATGCAATAATGAAATGCCTTAACTTTAACAAAATATATGTTTAGGGGCATCCGCTACAAGATGTCGCTAGTTTCCATACAAAAAAATATTTGTTTTAAAGTATCACAGTTTCAGAGACCTAGCAGAGTCGAGGTGTCATCCCTCGAGTGGAATCAAACCACATTCGTTGCTTGACTTAGGAAGAGTGAAGTCGTCTCGGAACTGTCATCGTTTCGTTCTGCGCAATCTCTGTGCACGACTACCTATCATACGCCAACCATATTAGGACATAATGAAGATATCGGCCCATTCTGCGACATAAAGTTCTGTTAATGATTGACGTGTACGCGTGTATCCCTATATACTTCTGCACGGCTGTACATATTTCAATGAAATTTAGAAAATCTTCTTCCACTTCGATAAAGCGGCATGACACGAGAACCCTCTCATCGTGGCCGCCGGTAACTACATTCCCGATCCTGCGGACAGAATGGAAAGCAGTCGACGTCGCCCAAAACACGTCATCTCGGATCCTCCCGATCCACTAACGGTGCTTTTAGGTACTTCAAGCACCGGTCACCGTTCTCGTCGAACCCGTCGCTTGCGACGAAGGGCTCGACGAGTAAATTAACTCTCAGACACATCCCACTGAGTTTCTCGCCGGATCTTCTCAGTGGGTCGCGTTTCCGATCCGGTGGTAGATTCTGCGAAGCACGGCTCTTGCTAGGGTTCGTGTTAGCAACGTCATCAGGTTTGAGCCCCGCGAGCTCACCTACTAGCCACGGTTACGCTGAAATAGCCCCTAAGGCTATGAGCTTAGGTAGAAAAAAAAAAAAAAGGAAATCTTCAGATTGACTGAGCAAAGATCGATCAGCAGGGCGAACCGGGTTTGATCAGTAGATACTTTACATACAGTATGTAATTATAATTTTTTAAGTTCAAGGCTATATATTTCGGAAAAGTTTAGTTTAATCTGTGTATTTGTCACTGGTTACCAATCACCGTTCTCGTGAATTAACCCACAGACACAGCCTACTTAGTTTCACGCCGGATCTTCTCAGTGGGTCGCGTTTACGATCCGGTGGTAGATTCTTCGAGGCACTGGCTAGGGCCAATACTAGCAACACTCCTGGTTTGAGCCCCGTGAGCTCACCTACACGTCAAGGAAAATATGAAATAGTCTCTCAAGGCTATCAGCATACGCAAAAAACCACTGGGTGTCAAAAAAAAATGTCAGACGTAAAACGTTCCGTGGTTAAGGCGAAAAATAAAATTAATTGCGAAACACTTAAGTAAGTGTTGTTTTATTCTACTACCCCATCCCACATATATGCTAAAAATGAATTTTAAATATAAAAACACCAAAAGATAAAACGGCATGCAGGCGATCTCGAATTTGATTCGAAACTCAATCAGTTCGGAGCGACACACAAGTGATCCACAATTGTTTTCTTTGTCGTAATAATAATTTTTCGACCCACTTTTATTTCGGCGAAAGCACGACACAAATTTAAACCGATTCAAATTGAAAAAAGCTTTGTGGAACATTGAACGGGCGAATGCGGGAGACGTTACGTTGATGTTAATTTAGATTGACGTCCTTCGGCGCTGGGAAAAAAACTGGGAAGACGAGAAAAATTAAATTTCAGAATAACGATTAAGATTTTTATGGAACAGATGAGGTTGACAAGCTCAAAAGATGTCTAATGCTATCCTACATTTAAAAGCAAACAGTATTTTCTCTTATCGGTGCAAATTACTGGTGGTAGGACGTCTTGTGAGTACGCACGGGTAGGTATCACCACCCTGCCTATTGCTGCCGTAAAGCAATAATGCGTTTCGGTTTGAAGCGTAGGGCAGCCGTTGTACTGTTAAAACTAAGACCATAGAACTTCTATCTCAAGGTGCTTTTAGGTACCTCAAGCACCGGTCACCGTCCTCGCCGAACCCGTCGCTGGGACGAAGGGCTCGACGAGTAAATTAACCCACAGGCACAGCCCACTGAGTTCCTCGCCGGATCTTCTCAGTGGGTCACGTTTCCGATCCGATGGTAGATTCTGCGAAGCACTGCTCTCGCTAGGACCAGTCTTAGCAACACTCCCGGCTTGAGCCCCGAAAGCTCACCGACATTTTAGGGTAAAGCTGAAACAGCCTCTCAAGACTAAAAAAAAAACAAGCTGATGCTTAACAGAGTATTTTAAAAGTCGATTGTATATACAATATTGTTTAAGGCATATCTGTAACGAAGCAGGCAATTTATAATCAGAAACGATCAGTGCCCTAAATTCAATCTAGTAAGGAACACAAATCATAGTATTTTCTTCGTTTTTCTCGAGTCGTTGACATAATGAAAATTACTCTAGAGCCGTGCGTGATCACGAAAACTGTAAAGTAATATAACAGTATATCGAAAGGTGAAAGGTTATTTGGTATAAGCGATATTCCGCTTAATACGCGACATTTATCTTTGTCATTAAAGGTCTGTTTAATTTGGTATCAGCATCAACAGTTCGATGTTTTTAATTGAACTTCAATTAAGTTTACTCCATTCAAACAGCTGACGAAGTTTTTTTGTAATGATATTATTTCCAATTTATTTTACTTTAAATGGCTCTCCTGTAAAGATGCAAAAATATCGCTTAAGCCGAATATCGTTTCACCCCTCTCTATATTGACTATATTTTGAATTAAAACATTTTTTTTATTGCGAAATTAACATTTGGCCCGCGTTTTGGATTTATTATAGCAAGGCGCTTAGAGAATACAAATTGACAGGTAATCATCTTCAAAGCGAAATTATGACGTCTCCAATAAGGAGTTGTGCCGAGTGGCGTTGAGCGACAGTCTAATGAACTGTCAATACTACACTGGAACAGAGTACTGGCTAAGTGGCCGGCAGTATAACGTCATAACTGACATTTATGCTAAACAAAAGCAACTATAAATACAGAAATCAAAAGGGCCAGTTTTCTTTGCACTGGCATTAGATTTAATGCGGCTAAATGGTTTCGATAAGAGGGTATTAGACTACTTGAGGTTGTAAGCCGTCAAGTGGTGTGTAAGGCGGATTGTTTCTGACGTTGTTTGTTTCATTAAATTGTAAGACGCTGTCTGCCCTTTGTAATAATTAGACAAATTACGCGTACGACTAGTAAAGCCCTATCCTACATTTATTTCTGTCTATTATTTAGTTTCATTTTAATATCACAATCCTATCACAATTGATTTTCGTAAGACGTATATCTTTGTCTCAATATTACTTCTGTCCATGACTGCGTCGCGTTTATTCTCGGCAGAGCCTATCCTATGATCTGTAAGCAGAATAAAATGTCCCTACGGAACAAGGTATCTCTTTACAAAACTTGCATAAGAGCCGTCATGGCATTCCCGAGTGTGGTGTTCGCTCACATGGCCCGCACACACATAGACACCCTCCAAACTCTACAATCCTGTTTTTGCAGGCTAGCCGTCAGAATACCGCGTTTCGTTAAAAACGTCGACCTGCACGACCTGGGTCTCGAATCGATCCGGAAAAACCTGAACTCAGCGTCGGAACGGTACTTCGATAAGGTTATGCGTCATGACAATCGCTTTTTTATTGCCGCCGCTAACTCCTCCCTGGAGACAGTCACCGTCGACGCCCTAGACATGGCCTTACGAATCCATGAGATTCAACGACTCTTTACTCTCTAACGCGAACTTAGACGCCTTTTACTCTAACACTAGGAGCAGGCTTAGGGACCCCGGTAACCATACTCGAGGAACTCGGCAAAGAGTTCGACGTGCAACCTAACCCCTATATCAGCCCGCTGAATTTCTCGCCGCATCTTCCCAGCGAGTCGCGATTTCGATCCGGTAGTATATTAAGTTGTTAGGTCTCCTCCGAAGATGCTCGGGCAGCTGTTAGCAAATCCCACCCCTCCTGGCTGAGCCGTTGCTCACCCACCTGTCGTGGTGAAACTGGTAAGGCATACCGGCCACCAGTAATCCTTAATTCATAAAAGAAGATACGCTTTGCATATTATCGCGTTGCCAAAACTATTATTGCTAAATATAACCTAACCTTTCAATCCCACTTTTATGTTATGTTAGTTAGACGGACCATAGTCCGCCTGGTGTCACATAGTTGCCCAAACTAATAGATACCACACCCTAATACCATACTACACCATACCACAATATGAATGCTGGCTTAATATATGGAAATAATAGTTTCGGTTGTAATTTAAGTTTCAAAGAGGGCATTTTAAGTCGCCGCGTCCACAAGACCTGTTGATCGCTCACCAATTATTATTAATATTCGATATTTGCCTATATAAACTTAAAACACGAGCGTGATTTCGAACTCATGTCTTAATATGACCACTCAACATGGACTTGACTCAACAAATTCCAGTAATAATAATGTTAACACTAAAACCATACCACGTTCTTATCCAAAGCTGTACAAAAATAAACACAGCATAATATAACACAATATAACAAAGATAATCTTACGCCTTAGTTTTCGGAATGATCTCTGAAGTGCTTCCCACGGAGAAACTTTCAAGCTTTCACGGAAAAGCTCACACAGAAAGTTCATCTTCTCGTTTGTTATGAAATTTTATTAAGAAAATACTTTCATACCTTCCTGTATGAATAGCTAAATGTTTTGTTTCATGAAAATAATTATCAAGCCTACATTTAAAGCTTACGCTCCGCTTAATCTTAAGTGCTTATTGAAGCGCAAAGGCACCGTAAAGCAAATGTCCTGAGACTTTATACATAAGTATCGATTGGATTTTAATACCGGAAAGAATGACGGCCAGGAATATTATTTAACGGCCGTCTGGTGTAGTGGTAAGTGACATGGTCACTACACAAGGGGGTCGCGGGTTCGAATCCCGCCAAGGGAAGATATTTGTATGATAAATATAAATGTCTTTTCCAGGGTTATGGATGTACCTTAAATATATGTATGTGTATAATAAAAACCTTACATTTATTTCCGTTATCTGGTACCTGTAACACAAGTTCTTTACGAACTTATCACGGGACCAGTAGCCCAAGCACGAAAATTTTACGAATTCGTAACGTTAATGTATCGAGCCCTCGATACATTAACGTTACTCCGCAGCACGAACAACATTTTGCCAACTATCGTAAGCTCGATTCGAATACGTTAGTGACGTCATCCTAACGTAAGTAGGGACGGTCCTTGTGGAATGAAATGATTATCATATGGAATTAATGATTCGTTCGGAAACTTAACCAAGTTGTCATTTTATTTTAAACTTTTGAATTTACGGTTTATTTAATTAAAAAATAATTAACTAGTGCATACAAAGTGAAGTACATATGACGAAAGATATTTAAGAACATGCTATGACATTAAAATCGAAGGATTAGTGTCTTGGATATCAAAACAAAAAAATTCGGATTCCGAACGAATCCACTTGATATCGGCCAAGGCTAAGTTTGTTTATGTTTGCTTTAGTTCTTGTGAAGAGCGAAAGTGTTTCATTGTTTTTATTAATTTAGTACTTATTTTCAAGATTTACCTATTTAAATATGAGAACTAGCCACTCACAGTATTTAACAATGGTGGAATTTATGGAAGCGTAAGTACTTATAAAGTTCTAATTTATTAGAAAAGTTTTATTAACTCAAGTGTTTCAGTCAATATTATTTATGTAATGTGCCATACAATTTATATTCCAGAAATGGAGATTTATCAAAACCATCAGGCGGTCCACGAGGTCGCAATTTTATACAGATGAAGTGGAATGAGTTAACGGGATTACTAAATACCGATTCTTCAGGAGATCCTAAGAGTGAGGACAAATGGCGTAAGGTATGTCAAGTGTTAACTCAAGGGACGCTATTTTTTTCTGCTGAAGCACTTGACTGAATCTACTAACTTTATTATTAATCTTTCTTGTTTAGAAATTCTAATTTAACGTTTGTTTGTTAATGAAGGTGTGGGAGTGATTATAAGAATAATTGCAAGAAAAAGTGTGCTAAAATTAATAGAGCTGCTAGTGGCACTGGTGGCGGACCAGCGCTCCATTTATTATTGACTGACCAAGAACAAAGGGTCATGCAGATAATTGGAGTGCAGGCAGCTACTGGCATGGAGATAAAAGAAGCTGGGTTTCCACAAGTTAGCTATACTTTACATTTCAATTGTGCAATAAATATTGCATGTAGTAAGTAATCTTTTTTTTATTTCAGGAAGAAATTTCAACTGAGAGGCCAAATACTCAAATTATTTTAAAGGAACCGGAAATAGGTGCGTAGCCCTTTTAATTTTAGATTTATTGAAGTTCATTGTTTCTTAATACTGTATCTTTATACATAAAATAAGAAGGATATCACAGCTATGATATCTATGAACCTAAATGAGACTAATTGTATAAACTGGCTTATTACATATTGGAATAATTTATAGATTGGAATACTCCTAGCACAAGCAGCCAACCAACAGTGGCTCCACCACCACCAACTGAGGCTCCCCCTCCAGTTATTAACGAGGAAGAGGAGTGGAACCCTCCGCCACAGAAAAAAAGAAAGAACAATTTAACAAAAATGTTTTTAGATATAGACCGAAAGGCAAGGGAGTATGCTTCAGAGCGTGATAGGGTATATGAGGAATTAGAAAGAGATCGGTTGAGAGTTAGAGAATTTGAGGTACGTGAAAGAGTAAGACAGAGAGATGAAGAGCTACGGATGCAGGGTCAATGGCTCGAATTTATGAAAGAGGCAATGGAAGCTTTTGTGAGGTTTATGGAGAGAAAGTCTTAAGTTAAGCTTAATTACTATATTTTTTTACCAATTACTTAATTATTTTATTTTATTTTATTTTACCAATTACTTAATTATAATTACCAATTACTATATTTTTACAAAATTAATAAACAAAAGTAAAATTATGTATGAAGTCTATTAATTTTATCCACTAAAATACTTCTTATAGCTCTACCCCTAATTAACCCATCTCCTGTAGTATTCTCTTGAAAAATATGTTCAGATATTGTCATAGTCAAATTGGGGTTTTCAATCTCTGCTGGTTCTGGTTCAGGTATGTTGAACTCAATGGCTAAGTTGTGCAATACACAGCATGCTGTTATGATTTTTGCACATTTTACTGGAGCATAGTGTAATGTGCGATCCTTACACAAACAACGCCATCGGTTTTTTAGTCGCCCAAAAGTATTTTCAATAGCTACCCTGGTCCTTCCATGAACTACTGTATATTTATAAGCTGGAGTTCCCTCAACAGCATCTAAAATTGGTGTCATTAACCAGGGTCGCTGTGGATAACCAGAATCACCTGGAAATAATAAAAAAAACCTAGTTAAAATAAATTAAACTTAGTCTGAATATTTGTAAAGGTTATTAATAAAATATTACCTAACAACCACACTTGCTCGTTATTTCGATGTAAGCTCTGCATATAATTGTTGACCACGCTATTTTCCCAAATAAAAGCGTCGTGGGTGGCTCCTCCGTATTTCGCATTTACGTTTAAAATACGACAATCACTATCACAAATCTAAAATTGAAGAAAAATCATTACATCAGTTTAATTTTCTATTTTACTTCATTTGGACACGCCGGCGGAGCTGCGCTTACCATTTGCACATTTAATGAATGGAAATGCTTTCTACTATAATACAAATGTTCGACTTCTTTTTTGGGTGTGAAAATATGGAAATGACATCCATCAATGCATCCTATAACTCCTGGGAAACCATACTTTGCAAAAAATCTGTAAGGTAAAAACAAACAATTGGTACTGGTGGTAGGACCTCTTGTGAGTACGCACGGGTAGGTACCACCGCCCCGCCTATATTTGCCGTGAAGCAGTAATGCGTTTCGGTTTGAAGGGTGGGGCAGCCGTTGTAACTATACTGAGACCTTAGAACTTATATCTCAAGGTGGGTGGCGCATTTACGTTGTAGATGTCTATGGGCTCCAGTAACCACTTAACAGCAGGTGGTCTGTGAGCTCGTCCACCCATCTAAGCAATAAAAAAAATAAAAATAACAATACTACTTTTTAGTCATAAGTTTACGCCAAATCGTGATAATATAAAAATGAATGTTTGTAATAAAATTATATCGAGGGGTGAAAGGCTATTTGGTTTAAGCGACATTTTTGCAACTTTACACGAGAGCCATTTAAAGTTTAAAATTTTGGAAAAAATTTCATAACAAAAAAACTTCTTCAGCAATTTGAATGGAGTAAACTTAATTGAAATTCAATTAAAAACATCAAGTTGTTGATGCTAATACCGAATAAAACGGACCTTTAATTACAAAGATAAACGTCGCTTAATACAAATTGCCTTAAGCCCTTATTTTTCAGAGTATGGAATAAAGATTTAAGTGACTTCATAACCACAATTGGCTACAGGGAAAAAAAAATAAGCGACGCTGCGATATATTTTCAGAGTAAGCCAAAAAGCATGAAGTGACTTAGCCCAAAATTAATAGTAGCAAGCTATTTATCTCAACTACCAATTTAGATTAAAATGACTGACAGGCGAATTTACTTATGTGACATATAATATTGAAAATTTACCGTTTGATGTTACATTTTTTTACGTCTAATACTATCAGTGGCTGTTAAAACAACCTAAATATATCGCAATCACTGAAAATCTCAGGTGCTTATATTGAATAAATAAAGAAATACACAAAACACAACAACAGTTAAAGTATTTATTTAGAAAAATAATTAAGTAGATCAGTCTCAATGTGGGAACATCAATTATATTTATTTATTTTTTAGTCTTAATCAACAACATCAGTTAAACTATTAATATTTTGTATAATAATCAAGTAAAATCAGTCTGACTGTAGGAAAATCATCTATAATTATAATAATACTAGCTGACCCGGCAGACTTCGTAGTGCCTCAATCGATAAATAAAAGACCTAAACTTTTGTTTAAGATAAACTTAAAACAAACAAAAGGAATCCGTCGGACGGGGGACACATCAAAGGAAAAACAAAATTGTTATTTTTATTTAATTCAGAATATTTTTATATTTATCTAACCTTTTAAACCTTCTCTGGACTTCAACAAATAATTCAAGACCAAAATTAGCCAAATCGGTCAAGCCGTTTTCATGTTATGTCGTGACAACGGAAAACGGGTTTCATTTTTATATATATAGATAATAAATAATTATAGTTGATTTTCCTGCATTCAGATTGATTTTACTTGATTAATATACAACATATTAATTAACAACATCAGTTAAAGTATTCATGTTTCGTATAATAATCAAGTAAAATCAATCTGAGTGTAGGAAAATCAACTATAATTAACTCATTATACATGATTTTCCTACATTCAGACTGATTTTACTTGATTATTATCACATCAGTTAAAGTATTAATACGTATTAGTATTTTGTACATTATAAAGTATTATTACTTTTACTGATGTGATATTAGGTATTATTTATTCAGTATTACTTGAGATCGGCTGTCATAAAACTTACTAAGAGTATAATTAATCACAACCGATATTGTTTAATTATAACTTAAACTAATAAAAACAAAATAAAAATATCAAATCAATAAACAAAACTTGTAGTAATTATAAAATACAGCCAATGCTTGATAATAATCATAATGCAATAAGAAATAACGTATTTAATAATCATTTTCTTCGACTGTATCTTCTACATCAGTATCCAGTAGAACATCTTTGGAATTGCAGTGTTGTAGATTTATGTATTCTTTATGAAATATCTTGGGTATGACCCCAGTGTCACACAATTTCTTTAGGTCCATGTATTTGGCTTTGGTAATCGGCAAACTTGAATTATATCTTCGATTGATAGCTCTAGGTTTCGCAATAATTTGTATAATCTCTTCGGATGCATTATCTTTCATTGAAAATTTCACTTTCATTTGATTTGGATGAGATTTTTTAAATGTTGCTGTACGGGTTTTACTAATTTTATCTACAAGGTTACCCTTAAAATATTTTTCAGACATATCATCAAAATTTAAGAAATCCTCGTGTGTCAGATTTTCAACATTATAAGGTGCTGGTTCTTTTCTTGCTAGCTGGCTTATTGTAGCCCATTGCGAAGGGGCCCATAGAGTAATATTTCTTGCGGATTGTTCGATTGTAGAGTGTATGCTGTCTACCGACATTTCCGTGTGGCCAGGGAGAAGGTAATTCATTTGAATTGCTTGTAAATTGTTCGATTGCAACAAAGCATTATGTATTGTTGCAAGGACTATTTTATTTTTGTTTTGTCCAGGGCAAGAATCTGAATACAAGATCAAAGATGTAATGGTACCCCGAGAATCCACATTCTCTATGTATTTCTGTATAATAGTAGCAATTTCATTTGCGCCCCTCTTTGCTTCAGATTCTCCCCAGATAAAACAAAAACCATTCCTTGTGATGCTTTCATAAAAACATAAATTATAAACAGCATACTTTCCAGAATAAAATAGTAACATGTTATTGCCATGAGGCGTATTGAGAACTTTTTGGAGGTCAAAAGATGTGCACAGAATGGAAGGATTTTCTTTACCTAACTGTCGATGACATTCTAACCGCTTCTTTGATGCCTTCTTTTCCTCTAAATGATCTTGAAATTCGGCACAATCCTCTGGCTTCTGTCCTTCAAAACGTAGGCATTTTATGCATTTATCCTTCTTAGGCACATGAAACCCAATGTTAAAATCAGTAGTGAATATTTGACGGAAAACTTTTTCACTTACAACATCGACTCCTTTACTAATGAGGTCTTCTTTATAACAGCGGTATAAATTTTTTATATTTTTAAATTCAACAGGCAGATATAGTTTTGTGCTATCCTTTCGGCAGTAGTGCGATGGTATTGCAGGTAACCTTTTGATAAAAGATTTTACTGATTCTTTGATTGCGTTAGATGTTTTGTTGGGGGGAATGCATTTTCCTCTTCCATCTTCTTTCGCCATACCAAGTTCCTGTGTTGTTAATGTATAATAAATGTATCTTTGAGTGACATCAAGAGTATTCATGAGGAACTTTAAACAAACTTGTCGCCGACCCTCTCCATCATTTATGAAATAACAGAATGTGTTATTTCTGTAATTAGAGTCTTTGGATCTCTTCCTTTTTATGGATTGCTTAGAGGACATAGATATTATCCACTGCTTTTTTCTTTCCGGAGATAATTCCCAAAAATGTTTAAATATGGCACTCCTTTTTTCTGAGGTTATTTCTTGACACTTGTAGGGACAGTTTTTTTCTAAGCAAGGATTCGGTTTCATATTTCTTCACGTCACTCCTCGATGCACTCTGGAGTTCGACTGAAGCGCCTGCGCGCGGCAGTCCGGTTGAAAGATCACGATTTTTAACTCCCGGGAGATTGAATAAATATGGTATCATGCGACATAAATGAAATGTATCATATTAAAATTTAATGATTGAAAGACCGACCCGTATTTTTATTTATACCGAAAAAATGTTTCATATTGCATTACTTCATTTTATTGTCTGTATTAAGCGACATGCATTTAATAAAATAATAGGACCAAAATGTTTTAACGGCTAAGCAAAATATCTGAAACAAAAGAACTACTTGATTTAAGTAGCACGCTGCATGGAAAATAGATGCAGCTGAAAGAGCTTAAGCGACACTCCATGTCGTATTTGGGTGACGGACAAATGGTTTAAGAGACATCACACCATGTAATTGGTAGAAGTCAAAATGATTTAAGTTACTGCTTAATAAAAAATTGAAACAGGAAACACGCTTTAACTCTTATTGGATTATTTTTCTGAGAAAAGGTAACTGGTTTATGTCTCGTCTCTTAATATCATTGTATGGTTTAAGTACATTACTAAAAAAAAAATTCAAAATCAACGTTGGATAATACACTGCCACTTTGGAAACAACCCAAAAATAGTATTGTTTCAAACGCCAAAAAAGTGCTCTGATTTTAATAAATCCGGCATCATTCGACGGAGAAAAATTCGCTGATTCCGTATATATATATAACTCAATATCACCCTAGATGTCGCTTAAACCAAATAGCCTTTCACCCCTCGATATAGTTCACACTTACTTGTTTCTTATTACATCTCTATCAGCTCTGGCATAAGGAAATTTTATGAAAGTATTTAAAATTGCAGGAGTTACAAGAGCATCTGTTACTTCCTTCACACATTTGCTTACAGTCGTTTGGCCCAAATATTTAGCCATTCCCACTAAGCGTTGGTAAGATCCAGTGGCATAAAAAGATAGCGCGCAAAGAACCTGAAATGTTTGAATTTTATGTTACATTTAAGCTTTTCTCACAATAGAGACTTGGCACTGCCCTTAGCATTGCTAACATACATGAGCGAGCGAGCGAGTGAGTTACCACTTACCATCATGTGGGCCGTATGTTCGTCTACCTACTGAGATAATAAAAACAAACTTACCTTAAGTTCCAAACTTATCCTGGACTTGCTTTTAAAGATGTTTTTTGATTAAGTTGATTACAAAGAAACTTGAATGATTCTTTATTCAACCGGTATCTATTTTTGAATTCCGCGTCATTTATGTCCACAGGATTATTTTTCTTTCTCAGAGCAACTCTGCGTGTAATTTCTCTATAAGTAATAAAACCAATTGATTCTCAATTAATTTATGTTTAAAAAATATTAGAATATAACACGATTGACTGAAGTAGGTACTTACCTAACTTCTCTTGATGAATATTCTTCATTTTCAAGTAAACTTGCAGCAACAAAATAATATAAAGGACTACGCTCGTACAACGGTGGTCTTTGCATTTTGAGCAATTTATTAAAATTAATTGTATATAAGAACTAACTAAAGTGATAAGAAAACACTATTATTTATAAAAAATTACTTAAAAAATAAAAACATGGATAAAATTATATTTAAACACGTTACGAAACCTTTCTCACCAACAAATCTTAAGTGAATAAAGTTTCGACAATACTCGATACCCAGCCTTCGAAATTTACTTTACCGTACGTCAAAACAGTGTTCGTGCTCGCAATTATAGCGTTTCATTGTTTATAAGGTTCAAGTATCGTTTACGTGACGATACGATTACGATACGAAATTTGTTCGTGCTACCAAAATTAGTTCCTTTTACGTACGATAGGGGCGCTGTACAAATCTCATACAAATATAATTCGATAACGTTACGAATACATTTTCGCAAGTTATTCGTGCTAGGGCTACAGTAGCCCAAGCACGAAAATTTTACGAATTCGTAACGTTAATGTATCGAGCCCTCGATACATTAACGTTACTCCGCAGCACGAACAACATTTTGCCAACTATCGTAAGCTCGATTCGAATACGTTAGTGACGTCATCCTAACGTAAGTAGGGACGGTCCTTGTGGAATGAAATGATTATCATATGGAATTAATGATTCGTTCGGAAACTTAACCAAGTTGTCATTTTATTTTAAACTTTTGAATTTACGGTTTATTTAATTAAAAAATAATTAACTAGTGCATACAAAGTGAAGTACATATGACGAAAGATATTTAAGAACATGCTATGACATTAAAATCGAAGGATTAGTGTCTTGGATATCAAAACAAAAAAATTCGGATTCCGAACGAATCCACTTGATATCGGCCAAGGCTAAGTTTGTTTATGTTTGCTTTAGTTCTTGTGAAGAGCGAAAGTGTTTCATTGTTTTTATTAATTTAGTACTTATTTTCAAGATTTACCTATTTAAATATGAGAACTAGCCACTCACAGTATTTAACAATGGTGGAATTTATGGAAGCGTAAGTACTTATAAAGTTCTAATTTATTAGAAAAGTTTTATTAACTCAAGTGTTTCAGTCAATATTATTTATGTAATGTGCCATACAATTTATATTCCAGAAATGGAGATTTATCAAAACCATCAGGCGGTCCACGAGGTCGCAATTTTATACAGATGAAGTGGAATGAGTTAACGGGATTACTAAATACCGATTCTTCAGGAGATCCTAAGAGTGAGGACAAATGGCGTAAGGTATGTCAAGTGTTAACTCAAGGGACGCTATTTTTTTCTGCTGAAGCACTTGACTGAATCTACTAACTTTATTATTAATCTTTCTTGTTTAGAAATTCTAATTTAACGTTTGTTTGTTAATGAAGGTGTGGGAGTGATTATAAGAATAATTGCAAGAAAAAGTGTGCTAAAATTAATAGAGCTGCTAGTGGCACTGGTGGCGGACCAGCGCTCCATTTATTATTGACTGACCAAGAACAAAGGGTCATGCAGATAATTGGAGTGCAGGCAGCTACTGGCATGGAGATAAAAGAAGCTGGGTTTCCACAAGTTAGCTATACTTTACATTTCAATTGTGCAATAAATATTGCATGTAGTAAGTAATCTTTTTTTTATTTCAGGAAGAAATTTCAACTGAGAGGCCAAATACTCAAATTATTTTAAAGGAACCGGAAATAGGTGCGTAGCCCTTTTAATTTTAGATTTATTGAAGTTCATTGTTTCTTAATACTGTATCTTTATACATAAAATAAGAAGGATATCACAGCTATGATATCTATGAACCTAAATGAGACTAATTGTATAAACTGGCTTATTACATATTGGAATAATTTATAGATTGGAATACTCCTAGCACAAGCAGCCAACCAACAGTGGCTCCACCACCACCAACTGAGGCTCCCCCTCCAGTTATTAACGAGGAAGAGGAGTGGAACCCTCCGCCACAGAAAAAAAGAAAGAACAATTTAACAAAAATGTTTTTAGATATAGACCGAAAGGCAAGGGAGTATGCTTCAGAGCGTGATAGGGTATATGAGGAATTAGAAAGAGATCGGTTGAGAGTTAGAGAATTTGAGGTACGTGAAAGAGTAAGACAGAGAGATGAAGAGCTACGGATGCAGGGTCAATGGCTCGAATTTATGAAAGAGGCAATGGAAGCTTTTGTGAGGTTTATGGAGAGAAAGTCTTAAGTTAAGCTTAATTACTATATTTTTTTACCAATTACTTAATTATTTTATTTTATTTTATTTTACCAATTACTTAATTATAATTACCAATTACTATATTTTTACAAAATTAATAAACAAAAGTAAAATTATGTATGAAGTCTATTAATTTTATCCACTAAAATACTTCTTATAGCTCTACCCCTAATTAACCCATCTCCTGTAGTATTCTCTTGAAAAATATGTTCAGATATTGTCATAGTCAAATTGGGGTTTTCAATCTCTGCTGGTTCTGGTTCAGGTATGTTGAACTCAATGGCTAAGTTGTGCAATACACAGCATGCTGTTATGATTTTTGCACATTTTACTGGAGCATAGTGTAATGTGCGATCCTTACACAAACAACGCCATCGGTTTTTTAGTCGCCCAAAAGTATTTTCAATAGCTACCCTGGTCCTTCCATGAACTACTGTATATTTATAAGCTGGAGTTCCCTCAACAGCATCTAAAATTGGTGTCATTAACCAGGGTCGCTGTGGATAACCAGAATCACCTGGAAATAATAAAAAAAACCTAGTTAAAATAAATTAAACTTAGTCTGAATATTTGTAAAGGTTATTAATAAAATATTACCTAACAACCACACTTGCTCGTTATTTCGATGTAAGCTCTGCATATAATTGTTGACCACGCTATTTTCCCAAATAAAAGCGTCGTGGGTGGCTCCTCCGTATTTCGCATTTACGTTTAAAATACGACAATCACTATCACAAATCTAAAATTGAAGAAAAATCATTACATCAGTTTAATTTTCTATTTTACTTCATTTGGACACGCCGGCGGAGCTGCGCTTACCATTTGCACATTTAATGAATGGAAATGCTTTCTACTATAATACAAATGTTCGACTTCTTTTTTGGGTGTGAAAATATGGAAATGACATCCATCAATGCATCCTATAACTCCTGGGAAACCATACTTTGCAAAAAATCTGTAAGGTAAAAACAAACAATTGGTACTGGTGGTAGGACCTCTTGTGAGTACGCACGGGTAGGTACCACCGCCCCGCCTATATTTGCCGTGAAGCAGTAATGCGTTTCGGTTTGAAGGGTGGGGCAGCCGTTGTAACTATACTGAGACCTTAGAACTTATATCTCAAGGTGGGTGGCGCATTTACGTTGTAGATGTCTATGGGCTCCAGTAACCACTTAACAGCAGGTGGTCTGTGAGCTCGTCCACCCATCTAAGCAATAAAAAAAATAAAAATAACAATACTACTTTTTAGTCATAAGTTTACGCCAAATCGTGATAATATAAAAATGAATGTTTGTAATAAAATTATATCGAGGGGTGAAAGGCTATTTGGTTTAAGCGACATTTTTGCAACTTTACACGAGAGCCATTTAAAGTTTAAAATTTTGGAAAAAATTTCATAACAAAAAAACTTCTTCAGCAATTTGAATGGAGTAAACTTAATTGAAATTCAATTAAAAACATCAAGTTGTTGATGCTAATACCGAATAAAACGGACCTTTAATTACAAAGATAAACGTCGCTTAATACAAATTGCCTTAAGCCCTTATTTTTCAGAGTATGGAATAAAGATTTAAGTGACTTCATAACCACAATTGGCTACAGGGAAAAAAAAATAAGCGACGCTGCGATATATTTTCAGAGTAAGCCAAAAAGCATGAAGTGACTTAGCCCAAAATTAATAGTAGCAAGCTATTTATCTCAACTACCAATTTAGATTAAAATGACTGACAGGCGAATTTACTTATGTGACATATAATATTGAAAATTTACCGTTTGATGTTACATTTTTTTACGTCTAATACTATCAGTGGCTGTTAAAACAACCTAAATATATCGCAATCACTGAAAATCTCAGGTGCTTATATTGAATAAATAAAGAAATACACAAAACACAACAACAGTTAAAGTATTTATTTAGAAAAATAATTAAGTAGATCAGTCTCAATGTGGGAACATCAATTATATTTATTTATTTTTTAGTCTTAATCAACAACATCAGTTAAACTATTAATATTTTGTATAATAATCAAGTAAAATCAGTCTGACTGTAGGAAAATCATCTATAATTATAATAATACTAGCTGACCCGGCAGACTTCGTAGTGCCTCAATCGATAAATAAAAGACCTAAACTTTTGTTTAAGATAAACTTAAAACAAACAAAAGGAATCCGTCGGACGGGGGACACATCAAAGGAAAAACAAAATTGTTATTTTTATTTAATTCAGAATATTTTTATATTTATCTAACCTTTTAAACCTTCTCTGGACTTCAACAAATAATTCAAGACCAAAATTAGCCAAATCGGTCAAGCCGTTTTCATGTTATGTCGTGACAACGGAAAACGGGTTTCATTTTTATATATATAGATAATAAATAATTATAGTTGATTTTCCTGCATTCAGATTGATTTTACTTGATTAATATACAACATATTAATTAACAACATCAGTTAAAGTATTCATGTTTCGTATAATAATCAAGTAAAATCAATCTGAGTGTAGGAAAATCAACTATAATTAACTCATTATACATGATTTTCCTACATTCAGACTGATTTTACTTGATTATTATCACATCAGTTAAAGTATTAATACGTATTAGTATTTTGTACATTATAAAGTATTATTACTTTTACTGATGTGATATTAGGTATTATTTATTCAGTATTACTTGAGATCGGCTGTCATAAAACTTACTAAGAGTATAATTAATCACAACCGATATTGTTTAATTATAACTTAAACTAATAAAAACAAAATAAAAATATCAAATCAATAAACAAAACTTGTAGTAATTATAAAATACAGCCAATGCTTGATAATAATCATAATGCAATAAGAAATAACGTATTTAATAATCATTTTCTTCGACTGTATCTTCTACATCAGTATCCAGTAGAACATCTTTGGAATTGCAGTGTTGTAGATTTATGTATTCTTTATGAAATATCTTGGGTATGACCCCAGTGTCACACAATTTCTTTAGGTCCATGTATTTGGCTTTGGTAATCGGCAAACTTGAATTATATCTTCGATTGATAGCTCTAGGTTTCGCAATAATTTGTATAATCTCTTCGGATGCATTATCTTTCATTGAAAATTTCACTTTCATTTGATTTGGATGAGATTTTTTAAATGTTGCTGTACGGGTTTTACTAATTTTATCTACAAGGTTACCCTTAAAATATTTTTCAGACATATCATCAAAATTTAAGAAATCCTCGTGTGTCAGATTTTCAACATTATAAGGTGCTGGTTCTTTTCTTGCTAGCTGGCTTATTGTAGCCCATTGCGAAGGGGCCCATAGAGTAATATTTCTTGCGGATTGTTCGATTGTAGAGTGTATGCTGTCTACCGACATTTCCGTGTGGCCAGGGAGAAGGTAATTCATTTGAATTGCTTGTAAATTGTTCGATTGCAACAAAGCATTATGTATTGTTGCAAGGACTATTTTATTTTTGTTTTGTCCAGGGCAAGAATCTGAATACAAGATCAAAGATGTAATGGTACCCCGAGAATCCACATTCTCTATGTATTTCTGTATAATAGTAGCAATTTCATTTGCGCCCCTCTTTGCTTCAGATTCTCCCCAGATAAAACAAAAACCATTCCTTGTGATGCTTTCATAAAAACATAAATTATAAACAGCATACTTTCCAGAATAAAATAGTAACATGTTATTGCCATGAGGCGTATTGAGAACTTTTTGGAGGTCAAAAGATGTGCACAGAATGGAAGGATTTTCTTTACCTAACTGTCGATGACATTCTAACCGCTTCTTTGATGCCTTCTTTTCCTCTAAATGATCTTGAAATTCGGCACAATCCTCTGGCTTCTGTCCTTCAAAACGTAGGCATTTTATGCATTTATCCTTCTTAGGCACATGAAACCCAATGTTAAAATCAGTAGTGAATATTTGACGGAAAACTTTTTCACTTACAACATCGACTCCTTTACTAATGAGGTCTTCTTTATAACAGCGGTATAAATTTTTTATATTTTTAAATTCAACAGGCAGATATAGTTTTGTGCTATCCTTTCGGCAGTAGTGCGATGGTATTGCAGGTAACCTTTTGATAAAAGATTTTACTGATTCTTTGATTGCGTTAGATGTTTTGTTGGGGGGAATGCATTTTCCTCTTCCATCTTCTTTCGCCATACCAAGTTCCTGTGTTGTTAATGTATAATAAATGTATCTTTGAGTGACATCAAGAGTATTCATGAGGAACTTTAAACAAACTTGTCGCCGACCCTCTCCATCATTTATGAAATAACAGAATGTGTTATTTCTGTAATTAGAGTCTTTGGATCTCTTCCTTTTTATGGATTGCTTAGAGGACATAGATATTATCCACTGCTTTTTTCTTTCCGGAGATAATTCCCAAAAATGTTTAAATATGGCACTCCTTTTTTCTGAGGTTATTTCTTGACACTTGTAGGGACAGTTTTTTTCTAAGCAAGGATTCGGTTTCATATTTCTTCACGTCACTCCTCGATGCACTCTGGAGTTCGACTGAAGCGCCTGCGCGCGGCAGTCCGGTTGAAAGATCACGATTTTTAACTCCCGGGAGATTGAATAAATATGGTATCATGCGACATAAATGAAATGTATCATATTAAAATTTAATGATTGAAAGACCGACCCGTATTTTTATTTATACCGAAAAAATGTTTCATATTGCATTACTTCATTTTATTGTCTGTATTAAGCGACATGCATTTAATAAAATAATAGGACCAAAATGTTTTAACGGCTAAGCAAAATATCTGAAACAAAAGAACTACTTGATTTAAGTAGCACGCTGCATGGAAAATAGATGCAGCTGAAAGAGCTTAAGCGACACTCCATGTCGTATTTGGGTGACGGACAAATGGTTTAAGAGACATCACACCATGTAATTGGTAGAAGTCAAAATGATTTAAGTTACTGCTTAATAAAAAATTGAAACAGGAAACACGCTTTAACTCTTATTGGATTATTTTTCTGAGAAAAGGTAACTGGTTTATGTCTCGTCTCTTAATATCATTGTATGGTTTAAGTACATTACTAAAAAAAAAATTCAAAATCAACGTTGGATAATACACTGCCACTTTGGAAACAACCCAAAAATAGTATTGTTTCAAACGCCAAAAAAGTGCTCTGATTTTAATAAATCCGGCATCATTCGACGGAGAAAAATTCGCTGATTCCGTATATATATATAACTCAATATCACCCTAGATGTCGCTTAAACCAAATAGCCTTTCACCCCTCGATATAGTTCACACTTACTTGTTTCTTATTACATCTCTATCAGCTCTGGCATAAGGAAATTTTATGAAAGTATTTAAAATTGCAGGAGTTACAAGAGCATCTGTTACTTCCTTCACACATTTGCTTACAGTCGTTTGGCCCAAATATTTAGCCATTCCCACTAAGCGTTGGTAAGATCCAGTGGCATAAAAAGATAGCGCGCAAAGAACCTGAAATGTTTGAATTTTATGTTACATTTAAGCTTTTCTCACAATAGAGACTTGGCACTGCCCTTAGCATTGCTAACATACATGAGCGAGCGAGCGAGTGAGTTACCACTTACCATCATGTGGGCCGTATGTTCGTCTACCTACTGAGATAATAAAAACAAACTTACCTTAAGTTCCAAACTTATCCTGGACTTGCTTTTAAAGATGTTTTTTGATTAAGTTGATTACAAAGAAACTTGAATGATTCTTTATTCAACCGGTATCTATTTTTGAATTCCGCGTCATTTATGTCCACAGGATTATTTTTCTTTCTCAGAGCAACTCTGCGTGTAATTTCTCTATAAGTAATAAAACCAATTGATTCTCAATTAATTTATGTTTAAAAAATATTAGAATATAACACGATTGACTGAAGTAGGTACTTACCTAACTTCTCTTGATGAATATTCTTCATTTTCAAGTAAACTTGCAGCAACAAAATAATTTTTTTTTTTTTTTTTTTTTTTTTTATGATTGAAAGTTTACTGGTGGCCCGAAGGCCTTTCCAGTTTCACCAGGACAGGTGGGCGAGCAAAGGCTCAGCCAAGAGGGGTGGGATTTGCTAACAACTGCCCGAGCGCCTCCGAAGGAGACCTAACAACTCAAGAGCAATTGTTTCGCGAATGAATCTACTACCGGATCGGAATCGCGACCCGCTGAGAAGATCCGGCGAGAAACTCAGCGGGCTGATGCATGGGTTAGGTTGCACGTCGACCTCTTTGTCGAGTTCGACGAGTACGGTTACCGGGGTCCCTAAGCCTGCCCCTAGTATTAGAGCTGAAGGCATCTAATGCAAAGGTTATTGGATCTGATGGATCCGTAAGGACGTGTCTAGGGCGTCGACGGTGACTGGCTCCTGCATGATCAGGATTCGGGGAGTAGTCAGCGGCGGCAACGATAAGGCGATTATCATGACGCATAGCCTTATCAAAGTATCGTTCCGACGCTGACTTCATGTATTTCCGAATTGATTCGAGGCCCAGGTCGTCGTGTAGGTCAACGTTCCTCACGAACCACGGAGCCCCGACAGCTAACCTGCAAAAGCGGGATTGTAGGGATTGGAGGGTGTCTATGTGTGTGCGGGCCGCGTGAGCGAACACCATACTCGCGTAAGTCATGACGGGCCTTATGCAAGTTTTGTAAAGTGTCACCTTGTTCCGAAGGGACATTTTACTCCGCTTACAGATCATGGGGTAGAGTCTACCGAGAATAAACGCGGCACGGTCACGGACTGATTTTATATGCGGGCGGAATGTCATCGATGCATCCAGGGTAACGCCCAGGTACTTGACCTTCCTGGCCCAGGGTATGGGTTGTCTAAAGAGAGTAATCGGGGGTGTGAGATTCCTCCTCCTAATCCGGGAGGAAATCCGTGTGGAGCTTCCCCTCTGAAATAGCACCGCAGTACTTTTCGCTGGGTTGATGTCTATGCGCCATTTTCGGAACCACTGTCCTAGGGCTAGGGCTGCGCTCTGAAGCTTCTTCGCGATTAGGGACTTATTTCTACTAGAATAGTAAACAGTCGTGTCGTCGGCGAATAAAGCTAAATGGGTCGGCGGCGACCGGGGAATATCGTTGACGAATAAGCTAAATAGGAGGGGTGAGAGGACAGAGCCTTGCGGGACTCCAGCTGTGAGAGGTCGTGGGGAGGAGCGGGTTCCCTCGACTCGATATCGAAAAGAGCGGTTCGACAAGAAGTCCCGTATGATGAGCACGAGACTATCCGGCACGCCCATGTTGAATAGTTTGAAAATCAAACCATTGTGCCAGACTTTGTCGAACGCTTTTGCGACGTCGAAGAAGAGAGCTCCCGTGTATAACGGTTTTGGTCGATTAAGCCCCACAAGAATGTGCTCCGTGAGGCGGTGCACCTGTTGAACGCATGAGTGATTTGTACGGAATCCGAATTGTTCATCGATGAGAATGCCCTTGGATGAGACGAAGTCTCTGAGGCGTTTGTAGAGCAGACGCTCATACAGTTTGCCTAGAGACATGAGGAGGCTAATCGGGCGGTAGCTCGTCGGATGATTTTTTGGTTTACCGGGTTTATGTATGCCGATAACGTCCGCTTCTTTCCACACCGCGGGAAAGATACAGTTCGCCATAGCGGCATTGAAAATAGATGCCAACATCACGATGAGTTGGACGGGTAGAAGTTTAATAACGCGGTTAGATATACCGTCGGAACCGGGAGCCTTGCGAGGACGTAGGTCTTTGATCAAGTCTTTAACTTCTATCGGGGTGACGGGTGGTAACGCATCCGATGGTGGCAAGGAGGCTCTGCGTTCTACCTCACTGTCTACTAATTCTACATGAACAGGGTCCACGGATTGAGTGCTGGGCGTACACTGGGTTTGCAATGTATCGGCCAGCAGCTCTGCTTTTTCGTCATCATCGAACGCCGCGAGTCGGCCTGAGGGGCCTACGAGGGGGGGCATAGTTACTACCGTATCCGATTTGAGAGTACGAGCTAAGCGGTAGTAAGACCTTTGGGAGGGCGCGAGTCCTTCTAAGAAATCAGACCATCTGGCATCTCGGACTTCGGCGATGCGAGACTTAACGTCGCGTTGTAGGGCACGCATTCGAATACGATTTTCCGCGGTAGGATACCTGTCGTAGGCGCGTATCGAGGCGTTCTTAGCTCTAAGGAGTTCCCTAATATCGTCGGACATTTTGAAGCGGTGAAGGAAGTCCTCCGCTACAACTTGTTTCGATGACCTATCTAATGTCGAGGTGATGTGTGACGTTAAGATGTCTATGGCTTCAGCGGTATCCTGAGGAGACGGGATAGAGTCCGGGTTAAACGGGAGCGATGGTGGATCAGATTCAGCCAGGCTGATGCCCAGCGTGTGCCAATCCACCACAGTCCTCGTGACGGGAACGGAATCGAGAGCGCGACCGAGCTTCATAACGACGGGACGGTGGTCTGAATCTAACTCTGAAACTACTTCGATCGAGTGTAAGCGCAGAGTTACGTTTTTTAATAACGCTATGTCGAGTATATCCGGGCGATGCGTGATATTTAGCGGGTAGTGAGTCGGGGTTAGTGGAGCGACGATATCGAAGGCGAGATCATCGACTAAGGCGTCAAGCCGCCTGCCATTCGGGGTTGTGGTGTGTGAGTTCCACCTGATGTGTTTACAATTTAGGTCGCCCGCCAGAATGACAGAGCTCCCCATACCGAGCAGCGCCTCGATATCACTGCTTAGAACGATCTTATCCGGTGGAAGATAAACGGACGCGATAACGATCGGCGCGTGTCCCGTCAGTGAGATTCGGCACACTGATGCTTCGATATTAGCGAGCGCGGGAGGATCGAGCGGGACGCAATGCAGGGCTCTTCTATAGTAAATGACGGTACCACCACCACGGGCAGAGAGCCTGTCGTTCCTGACCATGTTATAGTTCGCGATTTTAGGGTCACGGCGCGCGGGCTTAAGTAGGGTCTCCTGCACTAAAAAGATATCAATTTGATGGTCACGCAAAAAGTCAGAAACCTGATCACGTTGATTTGCGAGACCGTAAGCGTTAAAAAATCCTATCGTTACGGATAGGGGCTTTATTCTACTTATATACGCCATTGATTACCGGCGGAGTGAGGGGAGGACGTACGTATTTAATGACGCGTATACGTCGGCGTATTCCTGCACAACGGCGATAAAGTGTTGTGCAGTGGAGGCAGCGCGAATGGCGTCGCCCAAAGCGTTAACGCGCTCAAAGTTGATCGACTGAAAGAAGTCGATCGCTAAAGCGAGATTTTCGGACGCGGTCGGAGGGCAAGTCGCGGGAGAGGGACGAGTCGCGGGGGCAGGACGAATCGCGGAGGAGGGAGTTGTAGCCGTGTTCGTGTACGGCAGCGGTTTTGCCCAGGCCGAGACACTGGGCACCGCCGCCGGAACGAACGCTGGCTTAGCCTGCGACGCAGAGGGTGCCGAGGCTTTGATGTCTGGGCCGGAAGCTCGGAGGCGATTTTGGCGGGCGACGCGGCGATTTATTTTAGGGGCTCGGGGGCAACCACGGTAATTCGCGGGGTGACCCTGTGTTCGACACAGGACGCAGCTAGGCGGTTCCGTCGCGGTTTTTTGGTCGCGAGCGCAGAGGGCCGTGGCGTGATCGCCCAAACACTTAACACATCGGGGGCGCGCGTGACAGTTACGGGAAGAGTGCCCGTACAATTGACAGTTATGGCACTGGCTAGGAGTGCCTTTTTTATGGGGGGCTTCGATGGCGATACCGGAGAGCCTACAGACGGTCTGTGTGTTGAAGATTTTCTTACCCTCGGGGGTAGGCTGGAGGGTGACTAGAACCATATTATATGGCTCCCTACCGCGACCGGTGTGCATACGGTGCACAGAATTCACTGGAAAGCCCTGTTCTAACAGATCGGCCTTGACGAGCTCTACATCTAACTCTTTAGGGATTCCGCGTATTACAACGCGGAGTTCGCGCTCCTCCTGGAGCGTATAAGTATGGAAACTTATACGTTCCTTACGGAGGTAAGAAGAGAGGGCCCTATGGTCGTCGGGTGTTTGAACCTTAATTTGAATGCCGTTCGCGAGGTTACGGGCATTCGTGAAATTTATATTTTTGGCCTTAAGGGCCAGGCAAACTCGATCCCAAGCTGCCTTCTCCTGAAGGATAACCGGGGGAGGGGTCTGGGTTTTATTTTGTGCCACCGGACGCGGGGACGGAGTGGCACGGGCTGGGGGCGCAACGGGAGTCTGAGGGCGGGGGCGCGACGCGTTCACGGCTTTGCTAATTTTAGCGGCCGCGGGAGCTCGAGACTCCGCGGCACGCTTCTTACCCTTCTGTACCAGGGTGAATCCATCCGTCGATGAGGCGGGGGCGAGGTCGACCTCCATGTCCGAGTCAGAATCGGAGCACGAGGAGGCGGGTGCAGGCGACCTACGAGCAAGTGTAGGTGTTTTAGAGGGCGCGACGGAGGCCGCGGATGATCGCTCAGCTGAAACGATGGTCACGGCGGACGACGCAGCAGCTTTTCTCGCCAGTATAGGCGACACGGGAGCGGCAGGCACGACAGAGGCTGCGGTGCTCAATGCAGAAGCTCTGCACGCAGGTACAGGCGACGCAGGAGCAGCGAGCGCGGCGGAGTCCTCGAGAGGGCTCGCAGTGTGATTGGCCTTGAAGGCCAGAAACTCTGAGGCGAGCTGTGGGTGGCGAAGTCGGAGGAATTCCGCGAATACAGCGTCCATGATCGCTGAGTACCCAGGTGGGGCGGCCCCGGGTCTTGAAAACACTCGCCTTGCGGCGAGGCCCCAACTTCTCGGACCTGAGCGGTTCTATTGAACACAGGTGGCAATGCGGCGCGATTACTACAGGACAAAGAAAAAGCACAACAAAAGAGAAATTACAAAAAGAAACAAAACAAATAAATACTTGCAGGAAAACACTTTGTCGGCAAATGTTCCACGAACACAAAAATAACTAAAACAAAACAAATAAAAGCTTCCAGGAAACACACTTGGTCGGCAGATGTATCACGAACACAGGCCGCGCGAACAATGGCCGGGCTAACAAAAGCCGGGCGAACAAAGACCGAGCGATCGAGTGGACGATGAGCACGTCCGCACGTGACGGGTGCCTCTATCGGAATGAACAAAATAATATAAAGGACTACGCTCGTACAACGGTGGTCTTTGCATTTTGAGCAATTTATTAAAATTAATTGTATATAAGAACTAACTAAAGTGATAAGAAAACACTATTATTTATAAAAAATTACTTAAAAAATAAAAACATGGATAAAATTATATTTAAACACGTTACGAAACCTTTCTCACCAACAAATCTTAAGTGAATAAAGTTTCGACAATACTCGATACCCAGCCTTCGAAATTTACTTTACCGTACGTCAAAACAGTGTTCGTGCTCGCAATTATAGCGTTTCATTGTTTATAAGGTTCAAGTATCGTTTACGTGACGATACGATTACGATACGAAATTTGTTCGTGCTACCAAAATTAGTTCCTTTTACGTACGATAGGGGCGCTGTACAAATCTCATACAAATATAATTCGATAACGTTACGAATACATTTTCGCAAGTTATTCGTGCTAGGGCTACTGTAATCTATACTAACATCATAAATACGAAAGTAACTGTTTCTGTTACGTTTTCGCACCATAGCCACTAAAGTAATTGTGAAATTCGGTATAGTAATAGTCTGAGCCCTGAGAAAAATTATAGGCTCCTTTTCATCTCGCAAATAAGCAGGGCTCTTCGCCTACGCGATATGAAATATAGTCCAAACGCGCGTAGCTGTAGATGGTAAACTAGAATTGTAATTTAATGTATTTTTTTTTGTACAGGACAAAATCACCGGTCCACCGAAACCACCGAACCTCACCAAAAACTCCTGCCGCTCACAACTGGCACCTGACCGCGGACCGAGCCGGATCCCAGTCGGGGCTATTGAGACGGCGGGACAGGGTTGACGCAGAACATATTATACCCATCCCGCTGTCTCCTAGACGCCCGCCGGCCTGCGCCACACTGCACCTTCCCCGGAGCGGTCGAGGGAACGCGGCCTACCATCACCCGGCTTCCTGTCACGGGCGAGCGTGCCGGGTATGCCACCCCACGCATTGGTCTCTTCCTCCACAAAGCTGGTGGAGCCCGAAGATCTTAAGGGGCTGGGTCACTGATGGGACCCGGTCTCGACCCCATGCTCGGTGGCGGGAAAGTATGCAATGTGAGGAGAGCTTTGCCTCGCTCACTTCACCACCGCCTTCCGCGAGATGGCGTACTCGCAAAAGTCGAGCATAGCTTTCCAGGACTCGCAGCCGCCAAGCAACGACGCTACGATGCCAGGCAGCGACAAATCCGGTCCTATCTTTGCGACCAGGACACGGCGCTGCACCTACCAAGCGGGGTAGGCTGCTATATATGTAATAAATACCCTTTATTCCAAACGTTAGAATAAATGCCGATTTCATTGATTTTACATTAATTTACGACACATTTCCGTAACCTAAATAATACTCAAATCATCGCTTTAGCGCTGAATCCGTAAGATAAGGGAAAAGCATTAAAGCAGCTTAAGCCGCTAATCGCCCGATGAAAGAGATCGAGAGAAAAACCCCTGTATGCATTAAAAACGACAATCTTAACAGTTATTTATGAAAAATGGGTTACAAGTAGCTCCAAACAGAATTAAACTACAGAAGAACAGCACATTGCAAAATAGTTTTCACCAAAGATAAATTCTCAGAATTAACTGTTAATTTAAAATGCTCTTTAGGTTCTGCACATGCTATATTAGAGCTGATCATCAATATTATGGCAGTATCCATTACATTTTTCTGTTATTTGTTAGTTTTGTTATTATACAAAGTAAAGGCGTACCAGGAAAGTAGTAGTAGTAAAAGTGTCCATCAAACTATTTTACATGGCTGGTTTTGTGCAAGTCTAGACTTAGAGCTTCTCGCAGTTTGTAAGACAAATTACAAAAGTATATTATTACATCTTTGTCTTTACCATACTATACTATATAATATAATATACTGTAATCAATTTCCTACAGCAAAAATCAATTATTTTCAAACCCAGGGAAGCTCTTTTAAAAGAGTTGATCTCACCTTTAATATCCTAACACTTGATTAATCTTTCATTACCTTGGTGAGTTTTTATATCCGTATCTACTCTGTAAAGAAAATAGTGTCTAAGTTGCTTTAACTTTCCAAATGGGGCTAAGTACATTCCTTACTTAAATTCTAAGTTATTAGGTAATAGAATGTGATAAACAGATAATAGTAATAATAAAAATAAAATGGTTAGATATCCTGACGGCCTACCCGATGTAAATACATATTTTTGAAGCCTATAAACATGACAATGTGAATGCCACTATTAACATTGAAGCACGAGTCTTAATTGTGTTTCGTGATAACAGATAAATCCTTCAAACCGATAAGTTCGACTGCTTTTCCGTAGAAATGGTCTTGGTGGCACAGCCGCACGTGCTCAGGATACACCCTGCTATTACTAAAATGGTAGTTTCTGAAAGTGATCGTAGCCCCAAAAACTAATCAAGAAAACTTCGATTGTCCTAATCGTAAATTGAACGCGAGCAAAATAAGTAAAAACATTTGGTAACTCGAAACAATTAAAAAAAAATCGTTCTATAATTGCCTTCAAGTTAAAAGAAGAATAGATATTTATAGCAATGGAACACATTTAGTACAATGACAGCTAGGGACGCACTCATTTCACGCTTGTTGACCGACTAGATTAAAATACCTAACGAGAGGCTGTATGAGGTATGAAAATAATAATATGGTATTTTGTGTATCAGTATCCCGCTAATCTAGATTAGCGGAATTATGTCCAGAAACCACTCAAATGAGTTTGGTATTGATGAAAAACAAGCGTAAAGGAACCCAATTAGTATAATAATATGTTTTCTACGGTTCGAAGAATCAGCAGCCTGTATAAGTGGGTAACGTTGTTGTAACGTTTCTATTAATCACTTACAATAGGCAACAGATCAAAAGTACGTTTGATAAATTTACCTATCTGGTAGCTAATAATGTTTACGCTACCTAACACGATAATGTTAAAAAGTCCGTAAAAAGGGTTATTAACTAAACTGTGTTGGTTTTCATATAACATAAAATTGAAGATCAATGGACGCGTTGGGTATGGCGTATTGAGAAAACGCAAAGAGTGTCCGTCAGAAGTTTTTGCGTTCACAAATGTTAAACATGAGGTTTAGTAAATGAATATCACTACCCATGTACGTATTATATGCCTGGTAGTGGTTTTTAGCCCGTGCGATTTTGGGCTCTCATCGCAACCTATTGCACGCACCCTCCGACGTAAGCTGGCGAATATCAAATAATTCAAGATTCCCTGATGTTTTTTATAGCCTTGATGGGTGGACGAACTCACTGTCCGCGTAGTGTTAATCGGTAACCGGAGTCCATAGACATCTACAGCATAAATGCCGCCACCGACCTTGAAACATGAGTTATAAGGTCTCAGTTTTACCAGTACAATGGCTGCCTCAACTTTCAAACCGAAACGCATTTCTACTTCACGGCAGAAATAGGCCGAGTGGTGGTACTTTCCCGTACGAACTCATAAGACGTCTTGCCATCAGTAATTACGCAAAATAAAAATTTTACGTGTTTGATTTTTATCACACGGTGTTATTTCTTCACCGTGGATGTAAATCGTGAACAATTGTACGTATTTCATCAGAAAAATTGATACCCGCCTGCGGGATTCGAACACCATTGCATCGTTGTCTTCACGAATGCACCGGATGTCTTATCCTTTTAGGCCATAACCACTTTGAAATGTATGCAGGTAAACTATTGAAAACTGTACTCACCCATGATAAGCATGATGACGGGCAAAGTAGATAAGCAAGCTAGAAACACTGTCATCAGAACTGCAACAAAATATGATTGAAGGTCACGTCAGTACGCGTAAGAATTTTGAAAAAGAAGAATCAAAAGGCAAGACATATACATCTCCCTCCTGATCCCCAAGTTCATCCAATAATCCTGGCTAAGCAATAATGTCTCCAACATCAAAATAAATCCTTTCATCGCAAAAAAATGGGACTGCTCCTCAGCTGATTTTTAATTAAGATCTGTGTCTCAATTGTAGAGCATGGCTATTTTCTCACTCTTTCACGGCAGAAACAATTAGGATTGCGTTATTTAACCGTGTGGGCTCATTCATTAACCATCCCGCCACCAGTAGTGACGCTAGTTATAATTGATATTTATTACTAGATGTTAGTCCTTCACTGCGGAAGCTATTTGCGAACATCTATTAGGTACATATTTCATCAATTTGGTACCTACAAGCGGTATTTGAACACCGGCTCAGTCGTATCACTCGGTATGCGTACACCGGACCTCTTATCCTTTAGGCCACAATGATTTCAGACGTACACTGTTGTTGACCATAAAGATTATTATGTCTGAGTCACGATACTGCCTGACTCTAACTTGTATGTCTATATGCGTAATCCACATTGTTACCACCTTCACTACCGCTAGCTACCTTTTTTTTATCTTAACAGATATAGACACGAAATAAGACGCAGATCGGTATTTAGAAAACTAGTAGAGAAATTTTAAGCCATGTTTCTGGTTATCCAAAGATAAATGAAACATATCCTATTAATGAAATAATTGAACGATTAAACTAAAATTGAATATTGATAGCACTTTTTCTGAAAAATCCATTTGAAGCAGTAATCGAATTAAAGACCACAGAAATCAGAATAACTAATTTGAGTACTCAAGATTTCAACACATGATTGAGTTTTTTATACAAAATTACCATTAAATTTGAATAATTTAATTTAAAACTCACTAGTTCTATTCATAATCTTAGCGGCCCGACAGACGAAGTCCATGGTGCCAGAAGCTTCCATGTTGGCGTCTTTGAGCTGATAAGCCACAGATCCATACGTCGTGAGCCCCACGCCAAGACCAAGACCAACTCTCTCGTTGTATTTTGCCTGCTCTCCGCATAGCCTTCGTTGCTCATCTCCTGAGACCTGATAGAAAACAAAAAGCTAGAAGAACGAATATGTTTTTTTGAAATAAATCAAATGAACATATTATGTTTAATTTAGTGCTATCTATTCACGAGTTTCTCTATACACCTTCCGGGCTCCTCATAGTAGCTTGACCTACTTGAAAAGTTAATTCGGCTCATAAGGCTAGTTCATTTTATAAATCACAAGTAATGCTCATTGAAGTCTTAAATAGAATAATTAAAAGAGAAGTGTTAATTTTAAAAAGCACTTTTATTGTTTAATCAGAGCCTAATGTACTAGTACCTACTGTAGTGGATTGTTTTCTTCCATAGTCTCACCATCACTTCTTTTTGTTTGTCAGTAACTCTTTACTATTATTTTGGCATATGGTGAGCAGATGAACATCTTATAACATACAAAAGTGGAAACTGCAACACCCAGGTGGATTATTTTTTGATCCGACGACATAAAATTACTTCTGTTAAAAACTGCAAAATTATCCCAGGTGAATCCTTAGCTCCTCAACACCGTTTATTAGTATTGGACTCTAAGCATTACATACGCAAACAAACAAGCAATTCCAAACCGGTCCCGAGAATAAAATGGCATATGATTGGGAACACAGAATGTGGTGAAAAATTTAGAAAACAAGTAGTAGATAAAATGATAGAAATGAAAGATTTGAGTGGACGAACGGTGAATGAATGTTGGAATGAAATGGCTGAGTGCATAAGGAATATGGCAAAAAGTGTGTTTGGAATGTCAACGGGAAAGAAAATTAAAGATAAAGAAACTTGGTGGTGGAGCGACGACGTTCAAAAAGCGCTTAAAGAAAAGAAAAAGACCTTTAAGAAATTCCAGAACACAGATTTCCCAGATTTGGTGACGAAAGAGAAGTTAAAAACAGCATATAAAGAGAGCAAGAGGGCAGCAAAAAAGGCTGTAGCTATTGCCAGGGCCAAGGCACAGGATGCTTTGTATGAGTCACTAGAAAGACCTGAAGGACAAAAACACATTTATAGGATAGCCAAAGCAAGAGAGAAGGATGGAAGAGATTTTAACCACATTAAGTGCGTGAAAGATAGTGCTGGAAGAGTGTTAACAAATGATGAGGAAATAAGAGATAGATGGAAGAGGTATTTTGAAAGGTTGATGAATGAAGAGAATGACTGGAGTGGTGAACTGCAAAATGTTCCAATAAATACTGGGGTAGTAAGGGAAATAAGTATGCAAGAAGTACGAAAGGCTGTACAAGATATGAAGAATGGAAAATCTATTGGACCAGATGGTATTCCAATAGAAGTGTGGAAGTTTCTGAAAGCGGATGGATGCACGTGGCTGACTTTATTCTTCAATAAATTGTTTCAAGAAGAGGTCATGCCTGACGAGTGGTGCAAAAGTTCACTCGTGCCTGTATTTAAGAGCAAAGGTGACATACAGGTATGCGACAATTATAGAGGAATAAAGCTCATGTCACATAGTATGAAAGCTTGGGAGAAAGTGATAGCGAGAAGAATGAGAGATGAGAGTGAGGTATCACAAAACCAATTCGGGTTCATGCCGGGACGCAGTACAACGGACGCCATTTTTTGCCTGCGCCAATTGTGCGAAAAATATCGCCGTGCAAGTAAAAATGTGCACATGGTGTTTGTTGATTTAGAAAAAGCGTATGATAGGGTTCCCCGTGAGGTTTTGTGGTGGAGCATGAAAGTGAAAGGAGTGCCAGGGAAATACCAACGGCTTGTTCGAGCTATGTACGGTAGAGCTAGTACGTACGTACGCTCCGCAGCTGGCGATAGCGACGAGTTCAGTGTGGCGGTAGGCTTACACCAGGGATCAGCTTTAAGCCCTTACCTGTTCATCCTAATAATGGATGCCCTAACATCGGACATACAGGAAGAGGCGCCTTGGTGTATGCTGTTCGCCGACGACATTGTTCTCGTTGGAGAGGAAGGGCCTGAGATACAGAGGAGATTGGCAAAATGGAGAGAAAGGTTGGAAAACGTGGGTTTGAAGATCAGTCGAACAAAAACCAAGCACATGTTTTGTGATTTTGGTGGTTCTTCAGACTTCACGCCAATCGCCTTAGATGGTGTATCCCTGCCAGTCTGCTCCGACTTCAAGTACCTCGGCTCTATACTCCAGAACGACGGCAACATAGACCGGGACGTCACAAATCGAATAAACGCTGGTTGGATGAAATGGCGACAGGTCTCTGCAACAGCATGCGATCGTAGAATGCCCCTTCAGCTCAAGGGTAAAATTTACAAAACGATCATTAGACCTGTCGTGCTGTATGGATCTGAGTGTTGGGCGACGAAAGTTAAGCATGAAAGAGGAGTGCATGCGGCCGAGATGCGAATGTTGAGATGGATGTGTGGAATGACAAGAATGGATAAGATAAAGAATGAGTATATCAGAGGAAGTTTGAAAGTGGCCCCGGTAAACAACAAATTAAGGAGCAGACGGTTAGCGTGGTATGGACATGTGATGCGTAGAGAGAAGATGCATGTGACTAGGAGATGTATGGAAATGGTAGTGCAAGGTAGAGGGGGAAGAGGTCAACCGAAGAAGACATGGATGGAGTGTGTGAATGACGATATGAGAGAGAGAGGAGTGAGTGTTGAGATGACGGCTGATAGAAGAGAATGGAAGAGAAAAATTAGCTGTGCCGACCCCACATAGTGGGATAAGGTGGAGAAAAAGAAGAAGGTGAGCAGATGAACTCATGATCCACTTATTTTTAAGAAACTATCGGATGCCATAGATGTCAGTCACAAATTCATGATCGCCATCCACCTTGATACATACTGGTGGTAGGACGTCTTGTGAGTCCGCACGGATAGGTACCCTGCCTATTTCTGCCGTGAAGTAATGAGCTCACGGCCCACCTGGTGTTCAGTGGTTACCGGAGCCCATAAACATCTACAACATAAATGCTGCCACACACCTTGAGATATGACTTCTAAGGTCTTAGTATAGTTACAACGGCTGCCCCGCCCTTCAAACCGAAACGCATTACTGCTTCACGGCAGAAATAGGCAGGGTGGTGGCCCCTACCCGTGCGGACTCACAAGAGGTCCTACCACCAGTAATTACTCAAATTATAATTTATATTAAGGTAGTCAACGGAATGGCCCTCGCATTGCTGATGTCCCTAAGCCACGTCGACTACACGCCATCAGATGAGACGATACTCATCTGCCTACAAAGGCATTATTCAGATAAGCAACTGACCTGACTGACGGAGCTAGATGCCCTTCGAGACCCAGTATCTGACAGAGCTCCAGTGCCGCTCTGTCGTCCGCCGAATGACGCTCTGTACGGAGAGACGCTTCTTCCTTTACCTGCATCCAATACCGTTACTTGTATCAAAAACCACATAAGTAATGCTTTACATCATTAGGCCTCTCATGGTATTCTGTTATCGAAAAGTCACATTGATAGTGGATTGTGCGTTCGTGAGTGCTTGGAAAGTTCATGACATCAATGACTACTTCGAAATACACCACATCACTACTGTCAAAAATCAGACTAACACTTTATGAGGTTTTAATTAGATAATACAATAAAGTTATTAATTAGCACAGCCACTACAAAGTGAATATCATTTTCGATTATGAGATAGAAGCATAGGCAATTTTTTTTTATTCCTTAGGTTAGTGGACAAGCTCACGACCCACCTCTGGTGGTAGGAGCCTCTAGTGAGTCCGCGCGGGTAGGTACCACCACCCTACCTATTTCTGCCGTGAAGCAGTAATGCGTTTCGGTTTGAAGGGCGGGGCAGCTGTTGTAACTATATAGAGCGGCGGATAGAAGTAGGCACTAGTGCTTGCAACATAACCTACCATCGTACTGAAAATAGAAACCAGTCTTTGCTAAATAACTAAAACTTACACCTCTTGTCAAAACGTGACACATTACAAGCTCTCGAAAGCTTTTTCGTCTGATATTTAGTCTTCAAACTTTTAAAACGAAATAATATGTCACCTATTCTGTTTATTCGTGATGTCGCACGGCATGCTTATTGACATCTCAGTGAAATATTTTTTTCATAATACCACCAAAGAATATAACTCTTAAAGCGCCCGAGTTATATCAACAGAAAGGTACATTTTATATGTATAACTGCGACCCGCCCTCGCTTCGCTTCAGAAACATTAAAGTTTATTATTGATAGCTGAGCCCCGCGATATTACCCGCGGTTACTGTCGTACCGCGGGTGACGTCGTAGGGCGAAGCTAGTCTTAAAAAAGTAGCCCAAGTTACTCCTTATATCATCAGCTACATATTAGTGAAAGTTTCGTCAAAATCGGTCCAGCCGTTCCAGAGAATAGCCGGAACAAACAGACAGACAGACAGACAGACAGACAAAAATTGTAAATATGTTATTTTGGTGTATGTACCGTATATATATTACCGCATACACCGCATTCATATGCATGTAGTAAAAAGCGGTTATTTCAATATTACAAACAGACGCTCCAACTTTATTTATATGCATTAATTTATATAACAAACTTCTAAAAACTTAAAACAGCAAATAGGTTTTATGATATTATGAATAGTGCATAAATTAATATCAAATATACGTTTCTAAATACGATAACACTGAGACACGCCGTGAATATTTAATGCAATCTAAACAGAAGTTACGCTCGTATTGCATTCATCTGTGTGCGGAGGAAAACTATAATTGCAAGAGCAGAAATTGCTATCATTTCATAGAATGTTCTATTTGGATGCGGGTAGACGAGATCATGTCCTCTGCCGGTGCAAAGTGGTTGGTTGAGTCCATAGACATCACAGCGTGTCGCCATCCACCATAATAATGATAACATAAAGTCGAACTTGCATTTGTATTGTAAAGTATATCAAAAAAGACTGACTGTGTTGTAGCAGAAATAAATAGAATATACCGGGACGCTTGGGCTTACAACAAATCTTACTTTACTATTACACGACATTATTCTTTCATCGTGGAAGTCATCAATAAACAAATACTCGATAAGTGTCTAACACGTACGTTAGAAAACTGGTGACTGCATAATGTAAACCCTGGTAGAGTCGCATCATTCGATACATGTACACCGGACGCTTTATCCTTTACGCCCTAACGACTTGTACCTTGAGCTTGTGATTCATCTTTGACATACTTTGTTATCCATTTTATTTCGAATGAAAATATTTCTTACCTGGAGCCTGGCTGTCTTCGCTAGGTCTTCTTTCTTTCGATACCAAAGGCTCTTGAAATGTCAATGTAAGACTACCTCTGGGACTAACTCTTGCAGCTTCATTTTCAATTGCCACAAGACTACCTCTAGCACTTCTTTCAGAGGGAGCAATACTACCTCTCGGACTCCTCTGCGAGTCCGGAATCAAGGATCCTCTGTGAGTTCTGTTTATTTCTTCTTTTTTCAAATTTAAGTCAGGACCGACACTTCCACGAGGGCTCGTTCGTGGACTAGGACCTAAATCCTTTTGAGCGCGTGCTGGATCTAGCTGGATGCTGGCCACGGAATGCCTTGGACTTCTTCCCACATCAGGCACCAGCGAATTCCTAGGCTGGTTCCATAATGTACCTTCAGGCACCAAGCTTCTTCGCGGGCTTCTAGCTGACACGTCAGGAGTGATACTATTTCTAGGGCTCCTATTGAAATCTTGAGGGTTCAGACTTAACCTCGAGCCATAATTAAGATCGACACCTAAATTGTTTCTGGACGGCGCGAGACTGTTTCTCATCGGCATTGCAGTGTCAGGCGTTATGGAATTCCGCGCTGATCTGACTTCGGGTGTTAAAGAATGACGCGGGCTTCTGTGGTAGTCCATGATTGCGTCTGGTGCGAGACTAGCTCTTGGACTTCTTTGAGGAGTTGGTTCCATTTCCTCGTCAGTTTCTGCTGTAGCTAGTGAAGCACGTCTGGAGGGTAGAGCTGAGTTTCTTGGTGATCTTGTCTGCGGCGATGTGGCGGCACTTCTTGACGTCCTACGTCGTCTTGAAGACGAAGTTCTATGTAGCATATTTATAAGCTCATAGCATTTGATCCAATCTTACTGCCTTATTGAGACTCGTTGAATTCTTCATTACCTGTTAAAAGAAAATGATTTGTCATTTGAATCCGGGTTTACCATCGTGAGTTGTTCTGATATTTTATAATTATTGGGAGGTTTTAAATATTTAACATTCTAAGTTTCGGTTTTATAGTGAAAGTTTTCTTACATTAATATTAAATAGAAAAGACAGAGAAGAATGTGTTCAAAACATAATATTTTCGCGACAACGTAAGTGTGAACCGTGAACTCCCGAGGCGCATATAAAATTTACTGCTATTTCTCTGAGCGAAATTTTCTATTTTCTCACATATCTCAAAAAGTATTCAACATTCTTCTGTTTCGTAGTTTCGGATACTCTGATGTTTTCGATACGAAGATTAATTTTATGCTGTACTGTTTTCAATGATTTTTTTTTAAGATAAGAAAAGAAACTCTGGTTACAAATTGGAGCTCATACCGAAGACTATAATCAACGTAATACGCGATCGTGGACAAAGCGATGAGACGCTGGTCGATTTCTTGTACGGAGGTTCGAAGGTTCCGAGGTTTATTGGTGATAGAACCTCTTGTGAGTCCGCGCGGGTGGGTACCACCACCCTGCTTATTTCTGCCGTGAAGCAGTAATGCGTTTCGGTTTGAAGGGTGGGGCAGCCGTTGTAACTATACTTGATACTTAGAACTTAGAACTTATATCTCAAGATGGATAGCGCACTTACGTTATAGATGTCTATGGGCTCCAGTAACTACTTAACACCAGGTGGGCTGTGAGCTCGTCCCTCCATCTAGGCAATAAAAAATAAAAATAAAAAGCTTCAAAGCGTCAAAGATCATTTAATTTTGTTTTTGAAATCTTAAATGGTTCGACAGCGGAACGAACGAATCAATTGCTCATTTCCACAGCTCTGTTATCAGAAAAAAGTTTTCGAACTCACGCAGTCTGAGTAATGAGGCTCGTAACTGAAGGATAAAGTCAGACGTCGCCATCGCAGTATCATTAGCTGACAAATTTATCTTAAACTCTCGAGATATCTTTGATTTGCTTTGCTTATCTGATTTCTATTAAATCTGCACGTATTTCTAGGTAGAACGGTGATGATCTAGCAAAACTACAGTCATAACCGGCAAAGTAGTAGCTAGGTAGTCCCATGTGCTGGTCCGACCAGATTAAGACGACATTGGACTCCGGCATCAATGTCGCTATCCACTGCGCAGAGGGCAGGAAGGAATGGAGGAACATAGTCCCAAAAAAATTGCTCCCTAAAAGTCACGACCCTCAGCATTATAGAACACGATGCCAGGAGGAGTAGGAGTACGTATTAGGCAGTCTGTTCACTATTTTCAATAAATACGTGTTAAATTAAACTAGCTGAATCTACATTTGCAACAAACTTTAAAAAATGCTTTGTTCTTGCTGATTCGTGGCTCAAAATCGAATTTCATTGGCGACCGGGCTGAGTTCCTGTAAAATGTATCAGGCCCATTTTATTCATTCTAATTCGCGGCTCTGTGGCTTTTTCGATTCGTCACGAACATTTTACGGGAAAAATTTGTTAGGTAATTATTTGATATTGAATATCGTATTTATTCGTAATCGAAGTGTATTTTCGGAAAGAGCTTATCGACTACATTGAATTGGAAAGCTTGAGCAAAAAATACTGCTACACCAGTAAGAGTAACGCCATCTATCGCCGAATAGCCGAACGAATATTGAAGGATCTAGTAGCATCTAGAACGCTCGAGAAGTATAACACCATCTATTGTCAGATAGCGGAAACACGATACTCGACTTGTGTGGAATATTCTCGATAATTCCAGGAATGTGGTATCGGCTATAAAAGCGTTGCAGAGATGGCACGCAGTATGTCAGTAATCAGAACTACTCGAAGCGAAACAGCGAACGGATCACCTGAAGCGAAGCGGAAGAAGTGAATTCAGAATTTTAAGGTGTTTGTGAAATGTTTTAAGTATGTTCTAAGTTTTCAGTTGTAATTTTATGGAACATTTAGTTATCCCGAACCCCAGCGCGTAACAATACTATATGGTCGCGGATATTCTCTGGACCAGTCTTAGTGGCAAGGCCTGGAAGAGGCGTGTGCGCTGATAGACTAATCTATAGATATACAAGGTTTTAAAATCAGCTTATTAAAACAGAGCCCTAAGTTTAGCCAAGTGTATTATACAAAAAAACTCAAGAATTGGTTGTTAGTTGATGTACATATTTATAAAAAAAATCTTTCCGGCCGCGGCTTTGGCTATACAGACTATAGATGTAGTGAGCAGAGACCAATGCGTAGCCTTGAAATGAAAAGTAGCCTCACTTACTCAAGGACTCAGACTATTTTCTTAGCACATTTAATCAAAATTGGTTTCAGACAGACAGCGGTTTGGACAGGCAGCGTTATTTTCTTATTAATAATATTGTTATTTGCTCTAAAACTTCTTACAGTATAAATGTAAATTTCCAGAAACCTATTTTCCAGCAACCGATTTTGAAAGAGAAAAGTTTAAATCTTACTCCGAATCCACAGATAGACACATGTTGTCTGTCTGTGAAAACTACATGAAAATCCATAACAATAGTTCCGGAAATTTGAGCAAGCAAACAAATAAACAAATATACATACTGAAAACAATGCTCCAAATTGCTTGTTTATATTCTAATACATTTCTATAGTAACGCCTTTGTATTTTCATTACTTTTCTTCAATGTAGAAACACCGACGGATTTTACTCATTAGTACTCATTAATTAGACGAGCATCTCACCAGCAAACTTAAGCTCAAAAATGTTTATTAGGAATATGTCTTATGAATCTCAAACAATTAACAATTTGCATCTTGTGTAATTCTAATCCTTATATTTTGCAACGCTTATTTTAACGTATCCCAAATTGGAGAGGTCGTGAAGTGTTTAGATGAAGAAAAAAAAACGCCTTACGAATCTAAACACATGTGATGATCTGGTAAAGTTAATTTGCGACTCGTAATTTTCAATTTCCAATACAGATGGGGGCGGGATAAAGGAAAAACACGGTGAACTCGAGATACGCGTCAAAATGGTGGCGGCAACATCCGGCGGAGGCTCCGAGGGGAGCACACCGGAAATTGCGGGCTCTCAATGCTTTTTTCGCTCACTCGATCCGTTTATAGACCGCGAAATGTGCCAAAGAAGTACGGATGTATTTCCGTATATATTTTTTTCCTTTTCTTTAAAAATGCTTTTCGGTCGTGGCAGCTAGAAGTTTAAATATAATCTATAACAAAGTATTATATAATCATTGCTTAGCTTTTTTTTTAATGCTTAGAGGGGTGGATGATCTCACTGCCCACCTGGTGTTAAGTGGTTACTGGAGCCCATCCACAGCGTAAATGCGTTACCCACCTTGAGATACAAGTTCTAAGGTCTCAAGTATAGTTACAACGGCTGCCCCACCCTTCAAACCGAAAGGCATTACTGCTTCACGGCAGAAATAGGCAGGGTGGTGTTACCCACCAGCGCGGACTCACAAGAGGTCCTACCACCAGTAATTACGCAAATTATAATTTTGCGGGTTTGATTTTTATTACACGATGTTATTCCTTCACCGCAGAAGTCAATCGTCAGCATCATTGAAAGTATCGTGTAAATCTATTTGATTATTTTGAAGAAGTCACCGAAGCTTGCTCATTCAACGGCCTTTTCAATCAATTCTAGGCTGCAGTGCGCTCCTTACAAATTTCAGTTGGCGAGTAGAGTTAGTTCTGCAGTGAGACCAGTAATCAAATAGGTTCGTACACTAATGGAGCCACGGTCCGTCTGATGGCATAATTAGCTGTTTTTACGATTGGATCTTGCGTTTTTATTATAATTTTATTATTATTGACGCAGCGTTGGGCGTTGGGCGTCCCCCTGCCCGGTAGACCGATGACTTGTGGCGATTTTCTGGAGAAGATTGAAGGCGGAAGGGGAAGATCGTTCATTGTGGCGGACTATGGGAGAGGCCTACATCCAGCAGTGCAGAGATACAGGCTGATGATGATGATACGACGAATACTGTATAGCTTTCATGGTCACGGAGGACATTCGTAAAGTAACATAGAAATAGTTTTAAATAATGAATACGAATCATGAAAACCGAATAAAGTATTATACCTGGTGTATCTTCGTTTATTCTCAATCTTATCTCAAGCTGTGGTATTAAGTGGTTACCGGAGCCCATGGACATCAACAATGTAAATTTCACAACCTACCATGAAACATGATGTCTAAGTCTCATTTGTGTAATGACTGTGCCACACTTCAACTAGCATGACTGCGTCGCGGCTAATTAGCCAGGATTGTGGTACCTTCTCCTTTCGGTCTACAATATGCCTTACAGTAACAGATTCGAAACTTTTAACAAGAAAAGGAAAAGCTTTTCAAATGAACCGCCTTAGACAAATTTAATCAGCTTTTGTAGTCGAATACTTCCCGCAGGTAATCAAAATGTCTGTCAAGTACCTAATTAAGCTATAATCAAAGTTATAACTTGACTAATTTAATTCGACTTCCAAATTAAGCAAAAGGTAGCCCTCTTGCAAGCGATTGTGGTTTCTACGGCGATAGGTAGAAAACAAAAAATAGCTTGAAGTCTTCGAAAATTTAAGAAAGTTATGACCTCGAGAGGAGGTTCGATGAAATTTTTTTCATTATTTTAGACAAATGAGAGAAATTCATAATTGAAAAGAAAAAAAATAGATCGCGCGCCAATAGGCAGCTATCTAATAAGCAGTCTAATCTATCTAATAAGATAAATATTATAGATAGATATGTGAGATAGATAGACGTAGATACTTAGATACATGAGAGAATATTTAATTATTTAAAAAAAATCGGTTGTCTGTAAAGTCGGTTTACTGACGATAGTTGAACGTGACAACGTCATAAGAAAATACGCCTCAGAGCGCGGTAATATGTTTTTTCGTGCGTGCAGCCAGCTCCATCGAATTATAAGACGTTATCACGTCAAAAGTACATGTGCCGGTGAGTTGAATGTTTTACGGAAATGTTACCGTTATTCAAAACCGTTGCATTTGAAGTCCAACAGCAGCTCAAATTTCAAATAAACAAAACTCAAACAAGACTGAGCTGTTGCAACGAGCCGTCGGCTACTATTAATTAATTAGTTTTCTGCGCTCGAACATGAAAACGCTTTTCGAAGAAAATAAACAAAGACAAATAGATCTCTTTAACAATTTATCTCCATGAAGTGGAAAGAGTGCTATAGAAAAAGAAGAAAAAGTGTAATCTATACTAATATATAAATCTACAGTGGTTTTTACGGATGTTACGTTATGACTACTGAACCGTGCATCCGATTGACTTGAAACGTGGCATCTATGTAGAAAATATATGTACTTAATGGATAGGCTAATATTTATATCAGTGTTGGACTCCCTAATAATAATGACAATAAATAATAATGTTAATTTTACATGTCCAGCAAAGCGGGCAAGTAAGGCTATTACTCTTATATCCTCACTCGGATGTCCTTTTTCGAGGTAATTTGGTAAAAAGAAGTTCTGGTTATAAAACCCTCCGAAATCGGAGAAAATTTTAAATTACTAAAATATCGAAAAGCACTAAGGTATATAAAAAAACTTAACTGTTTTTGTTGATTCTTCAATCTACGTGGAAGTCGTTTATAAACACAGATGTGGTGTTCAGATTAAAATGAAACAACTACTGGCGGCTATTCCGGAATCAATGACTTAGTTATTTAAATGCGGAGACCTTTAAAATGGTGTTTAGTTGTAAGGTAAGTTTGTATATACTTTAGGATTGTCTTCCAAAAAAAAAATAGTCACATGACGAATACACCAGTATTCTCAAAGGTCACGAAGCCCAAAATTACTGCTAATAAAAAATAAATATTCAAATATATAAATGAAAATTTGTGATTAAATTTGCTTAGAGAAAATAAAAAATCGCCTAATAAATTCACAAAGATGAAGGGAACACGGAAATTACTTCAAATGGCACATAAATTGTAAGTGTTACATCAAAAAGCTTCCGTAGAAACGTTAAAAGATAATAATAAATTATTCAACTCCGGTGAATGTTTAATGAGGTATCGATCATAACCAATAAAAATAAATGGCATTTAATACTTTTCTAATTATACCTACCGTTGGGTGGTATTGTATAATATCACATCATATGAATTGACTTTCAGTAATAATTTAAGTGTCACGCTGACTTCCATTTAGCTACAAATAAAAAAAATGTACCTATTAGTTTATTAAAATGATCCGTAGTATATACTAGGCTGCACTAAAAGTATCGGGAATGGAATATTTCCACTGTTCCTGTCATATTAAAATCTTTTTAATTGAAAACTCTTTGGTTTTAAAAATCGAATACCATTTATTTATTTAAAAAAAGATTCTCGAAATTCAAGAGCGATGATTTATTATGACTTTCGAAGTGGTTTAACACAAAAACAGTGTGTTGACCGGATGATTTCTGCATTTGGTGATGAAGCCCCATCCAAAGCCACAATTTATCGCTGGTTTGCTGAGTTTCAACGTGGACGTGTCAAGCTCAGTGATGATCCCCGTCAAGGTCGTCCAAAAACTGCAGTCACCCAAGAAAACGTTGATGCTGTGCGTAAGCTGATTGAGGAAGATCGACATGTGACATACCGCGAAATTCAGGCAACTTTAGACATTGGCATGAGTCAAATACAATGAACAATTAGGTGTAAAAAAGTTGTTTTCCCGATGGATACCGCATTCGCTCTATGAAGAGCAAAAAGCGGCTCGCGTTACTTGGTGCATCAGAACTCTCGAAAGATTCTACGCAGGATCCTCAAATGCTGTATACAACATTATATCAGGTGACGAATCCTGGATATACGCGTGCGAGCCCGAAACAAAAAACCAGTCACGAGTTTGGGTGTTCGAAAATGAGTTAAAGCCAACAAAAATTGTTCGTTCACGGAGTGTTGAAAAAAAAATGGTGGCCACGTTTGTATCCAAAACAGGCCATGTTACGACTATTCCTCTTGAGGGACAAAGAACGGTTAATGCAGAATGGTATGCTAGCATTTGTTTGCCACAGGTCCTTTCTGAACTCCGTAAAGAGAACTGCAACCGCCGCATCATCCTCCATCACGACAATGCGAGTTCTCACACCGCGCACAGAACAAAAGAGTTTTTAGAGCATGAAAACATAGAATTATTAGACCATCCGCCGTACAGCCCCGACCTAAGCCCTAATGATTTCTATACTTTCCCTAAAATAAAGAATAAATTGCGTGGACAGAGATTTTCATCACCTGAAGAAGCTGTGGACGCCTACAAAACGGCCATTTTGGAGACCCCAACTTCCGAATGGAATGGTTGCTTCAATGATTGGTTCCATCGTATGGAAAAATGTGTCAAATTTCGCGGAGTTTTTTTTTTTTTTTTTTTTTCCTACCTATGCTGATAGCCTTGAGAGGCTATTTCAGCTTCACCCTAACGTTAGTAGGTGAGCTCGCGGGGCTCAACCGGAGAGTTGCTAACACTGACCCTAGCAAGAGCAGTGCTTCGCAGAATCTACCACCGGATCGGAAACGCGACCCACTGAGAAGATCCGGCGAGAAACTCAGTGGGCTGTGTCTATGGGTTAGTTCGCTCGTCGAGCCCTTCGTCGCAAGCGACGGGTTCGACGAGGACGGTGACCGGTGCTTGTGGTGCCTAAAAGCACCGTTAATGGATCAGGAGGATCCGTAATGACGTGCTTTGGGCGACGTCGACGGTTTACCATTCGGTCTACTGGGTCGGGTATGTAATTTCCAGCGGCTACGATGAGAGGGTTCTCATGTCGTGCCGCCTTCTCAAAATGGCGCAGCGATGCCGACTGTAGATACTTACTAAAAGAGTCGAGCTCCAGGTCGTCGTGGAGATCCACATTCCTAAGGAACCAAGGCGCTCCGACGGCTATCCTGCAGAATCATGATTGAATAACCTGAAGGGATTTCAAGTTGGTGCGGGCTGCGTGAGCGAACACTACGCTTGCATACGTCATGACGGGGCGTATACAAGTTTTGTAGAGAGTTACCTTATTGCGGAGGGACAGTTTGCTTCGACTACAAAGCATTGGATAGAGTCGTCCTAGAATAAACGCGGCGCGGTCGCGTACCGTTTTTATATGGGGACGGAATGTCATCCCTCTGTCGAGGGTGACGCCTAGATATTTGACCTTCAAGACCCACGGAATGGGCTGGCCAAAGAGAGTGATGGGACTAACGGCGGAGGTGTTTGCGCGCCTACTACGGAGTGGGATGCTCGAAGTGATGTTCGGAGGGCGACCCCTTTTGAAGAGCACCGCTGCGCTTTTCGTGGGGTTGATGTCTATTCGCCACTTCCGGAACCACTGTCCCATGGTGGCTACTGCGATCTGGAGTCGCCGATGAAGCAGCGACATCTTCCTACACGAGTAGTAGATAGCCGTGTCATCGGCGAAGAGCGCTAGATGGGTCTCCGGAGACCGGGGTATATCATTGATATACAAACTAAATAATAACGGGGAGAGCGCGGAGCCTTGCGGGACTCCGGCGGTCAGTTGACGGGGACGAGAACGAGTTCCCTCTACTCGATATCGAAACGAACGGTTCGACAAGAAGTCTCGTATGATGAGCACGAGTCTGTCTGGCACTCCCATGTTGTACAGTTTATAAATTAAACCGTTGTGCCAGACTTTGTCGAACGCCTTCGCGATGTCGAAGAAGAGGGCGCCGGTCGGGATTTGTTTACGCCTATTTAGTCCTATCAGAATGTGCTCCGTGAGGCGGTGCACTTGTTGTACGCACGAGTGTTTAGAGCGGAATCCGAACTGTTCGTCAATGAGAATTTTGTTCGCGGTAACAAAATCCCAGAGGCGTTTCCTAAGGAGCCGTTCGTAAATTTTTCCTATCGTCGAGAGGAGACTAATCGGACGGTAACTAGAAGTTTCGTTTGTCGGTTTGCCCGGCTTATGTATACCGATAACGTCCGCTTCTTTCCACGCCGCGGGAAAGATGCAGTGCGTCATAGCGGCATTTAAAATTGTAGCCAACATTGCTATCAGTTGGACTGGCAAAAATTTTAGCGCGCGGTTGTGGATGCCGTCGGAGCCGGGTGCCTTCCTAGGTTGGAGGTTGTGGATCGCGTCTCTAACTTCGTCAGTGGTAATAGGGGGTAACGCGTCCGAGGGCGGCAGGGAAGCTCTGCGCTCGACCTCCCTGTCGACTAACTCGGTGTGTTCGGGGTCCGCGTGTTGAGTGCTGGTGGTGCACTGCTCTTGCAGTGCATCGGCCAGCAGCTCAGCCTTGTCATCGTCATCGAATGCCGGTGGTTGGCCTGAAGGGCGTATGAGGGGAGGCATAGTAGCGGTAGTTTCGGATTTGAGAGTCCTAGCTAGTCGCCAGTATGCTTGGTGGGAGGGCGCGAGTTGTTCTAGATAACTATGCCAATTATCGTTACGCGCGTCGCTTAAGCGGGAGTGGACTTCGCGTTGTAGACGACGCATCCGAATCCGGTTTGAACGCGTGGGAAGACGATCGTAGGCCCGGATTGCCGCGTTCCTAACTCTTAAGAGATTCCTAAGATCGGGGGACAGTCTGATGCGGTGGAAGCTGTCCTCCACATCGACTTCTTTTGAAGATCTAATGATCGCGGAAGAGATGTGATCGGTAATGATGTTTATGGATTCGACGGTGTCCTCGGGGGATGGATTCGAATCCGGGCCGCAAGGGAGGATTGGCGGAGCGGCGTCGGCTAGGCACGTGCCCAGCTTATTCCAATCCACCATGGTCCTCGTAACAGTGACTGGGTTGTGAGGGCGACCGAGCTGCATAACGACAGGTCGGTGGTCTGAGTCGAGCTCTGACATTGCTTCGATGGAACGCAAGCGCAGAGTTACGTTCCTAAGCAATGCCAGGTCTATAGTGCTCGGACGAAGCGCGATGTTATACGGATAACATGTTGGAGTTGGGGGACCGACTATTTCAAAGGTGAGGTCGTCTATAAACGCGTCGAGACGCCTACCGTTAACGTTTGTACGATGGCAGTTCCACCTAGTGTGGTGGCAATTTAAATCGCCTGCCAGGATGACAGAGTCTCCCATGCCGAACAGTGACTCGATGTCACTGCTCAGAAGGGGCTTGTCCGGGGGGAGGTAAACGGATGCGATGACGATCGGCTGGTGTCCCGTCAGCGAGATACGGCACACTGACGCCTCGATATGTGAGAGCGAGGGAGTATCGAGAGGGACAACGTGCAGGGCCCGCCTATAGTAAATGGCAGTCCCGCCTTTGGAGGCGGTGAGTCTGTCATTCCTAACCATGACGTAATTCGCGACTTTTGGGTCGCGACGCGAGGGCTTCAGACAGGTTTCCTGCACTAGTAGAATATCTACAAGATTATCGCGGAGGAATTCGAAAATTTGATCGCGTTGCCGCGCGAGTCCGTTAGCATTGTAGAATGCTAACGTAAGGGAATACGGTTTTTCTCTACCTTTTTGCGCCATTGATTACCGGTAAAGATTTTTATAAAGTGCGGGACACGGACTCGTATACGTCCATGTGATCGAACGCGGCCGCGAGTCTCTGTTCGGGGGTTACCGACCTACGTATCGCGTCTGCGAACGATCGCAGACGGTCGAAGTTAACAGCGGTGACGAAGTCGCGCACGAGCGCGAAGTCGTTGACGGCAGAGGGTTGCGGGGGGCGGAACGCGGGCGCGGGGCGAGGTGCGAGCAGGGCCTGGGGCGCGGGGCGTGTCGCGAGCGGGGGCGGGGGTGCGGTTTGCGTTCCCGCCTTCGTATACGGCAGCGGCTTTTTCCACGCTGAAACCGTGGGAACTGCAGCCGGCACGAAGGCAGGTTTCGGCACTGAGGGTGCCGAAGTCTTTGGGCCGACGGTTCGCGGAGCTGGGAGGATTGAACGCTTGCGCGGAGCCCTAGGACATCCACGGTAGTTCGCGGGGTGCCCTTGCTTAAGGCATAGGACACAACTTGGGGGTTCGGTCGCGGTTTCCCTATCTCTAACGCAATCTAACGTAGCGTGATCGCCGAGGCACTTCACGCAGCGGGGACGCGCGTGGCAATTACGCGCCGAGTGGCCATATAGCTGGCATCTGTAGCACTGCCCGGGAGTGCCACGTTTATGGGGGGCTTCGATGGAGACCCCGGATAAGCCGCAAACTTTCGAGAGGCATGAAATTTTCTTTTTGGCCTCCGGGGTTGGCTCCAACGCGACAAGAATCATATTATAGGGCTGCTTGCCCCGCCCACTGTGCATCCGATGCACACTAACTATAGGGAGTGACTGAGCGATCAGATCCTCCTTAACGTAGTCGATGTCTAACTCCTTGGGGACTCCGCGTATTACTACGCGGAGCTCGCGGTCCTCCTGAAGAGCATAGGTGTGAAAACCTATGTTCTCCTTTCGGAGGTATGAAGAGAGGGCCCTATGGTCGCCCGGCGTTGCGACCTTTATCTGAATCCCATGCGCGACGTTACGCGCATGGGTGTAATTAATTTTGTTTGCCTGAAGGGCCTGGGATACTCGATTCCACGCTGTCTTCTCTTGAAGTATCAGCGGGGGCGGGGCAGCTACTTTAGGAGCGGGCGCGGGCTTGGGACGCGGCGGTGGGGTTACGCGGCGCGCGGAGTCCGACTCCGGTGTAACTACTACCTTCGGTCGAGAGGCGGGCGCGGATTTCGTTTGTTTTGTTGTGGAGCCCCGGGACTCCACGACGCGAGTACGTTTTTTACCGCGGGTAACCGTTTGGAACCCATCCGAGGTTCCGGGCTGAGGGCTGGGCGCGGATTCAAAGTCCATCTCCGATTCGGTATCGGAGCCTGAACTATTAGAGACAGAGCTATTAGAGACGATCGACGTCGCGACGGACGAAGTCAGTGAGGCTGACGCAATAGACGCGGGCGCGGGGGTGGGGGTAGCGCTAGGCGCTATGTGAGCCGCATCGTCGGAACGTGCGCTCGAACTTAACGCGGCGGCGGGGGGCGCGCGGCGTGCCTCCGAGGCACGGTTGAAATACGCGGCGACGGACGCGGGGGGGGAGGGATTGCCACGAGAGGCCCTATAGCTGAGATACTCGGCCCTAATTGACGGGTACCTATCCCGGAGGAACCCGACAATGTCCCTAGCACTATCACTGTCGCACACAAAATCTTCGCTCATCTTCGGTCTTCTTGCCCGGGGGGGGCGGCCCCGGGACTTTTGTTGAACTCGCCGAAAGGCGAGGCCCCGGATAGGATTTGTAACCCCCCTGTGCTGCAGGACAGCAAGGAGCAGGGGGGGGGAATGCCTATGCCGTGAAAACGGCAATCGGCGGGGAAAAGGAAAGGAACCCGCTCGGGCTGTATAGTGCTACAGCAGGCAGAATCGCGAGCGGGGGTCTAGTCTTGAAAAAGACTGTTGTTTTGGGAAGGGTTAGGAAATCGCTAGCCTGTGAGTGCCACAGGAAGCCTGAACGTAGCGATTGGTTTTGCCTTGAAAAAGGCAGTTGGTAAAGGGTGGGTTCGCGGTTACAAAACTTTAGCGCACAAAAATGGACTCCGAGACGCAAATCGCAAGCGACCAACGGATCGGCACGTCCGCACTACCGAATTGTAAGCACGATGTATTCACGGTCACTACACTGTCGAGCACAGCTGTGAGTTCAGAGACGCAGCTCGCAAGCGGGCCACGGATCGGAAAGCACGTCCGCGCACGACCGAGTCGTGAGCGAGAATGTTTCGCGGAGAATACTTCGAAAAGCAATAAATACATTTTTAAATAGTAATGTTGTGTCACTTCGTTAATTCCCGAAATTTTCAGTGCCGCCCTCGTATACGATTTTTGTTTCAAGTTAAATGATATCTTAGTGCTATTTCATAGTTTGAGAATTTAGCTTAAGTAAGTGAAACGCTATTTTTTCAATGTTTCAGCTTGTTTTTTAATTATTATTTTTTGTGTCCTTCATACTAAAAATTACTGTATTCTTATAAGATACTGTTTTTTTTATTATGAAAGAAAAGATGTAAGTAAGAAGAAAAATATAGTTAGATTAGATTAGAAGATAGTTAGATACTAAGAATGTTAGTGTGATTAATTTTTTTTTATGAACTACTAGTTATTTTTGGAAATACTAGCTAGTAATTAGTAAAATCCACTATTTATCATACTTGACGGTAAGCAGCGGCTTGGCTCTGCCCCTGCCATTCCTGAAGTCCATGGGCGACGGTAACCACTCACCATTAGGTGGGCCGTATGCTCATGTCCACAAGGGGAATAAAAAAAAACCTAACTTAAATTCACTGAATTACAGACTTAATACTCTTTAAAACTGAGACATTGACTTGAATTGATTTCCGCAAATCGATTCGAAATGCGCAAATAAGTGAAGTAATTCAGAGGCCGCTGTCTAGGCTACCATTTCAAAATGTCTTCGGCACAAAAGGGATCTAATGTTATTCAGATTGACACAATATGTATTGGAAAGTAGAGCTGTCCACTTGGATATTCTCTTGAATGGAGATGTGGAACATTTACTGGAAGATTTGTCAGAATCACTGCGCAGTCGTTTCATACAAATATTTCGGTTGCAACTTCTAAATGAATATTGTTAAAAATGAATATTAAAAAAAATCTAATATTAAAAAAAAAACTAAGATTTAAAAAAAAAAGACATGCCCGCTGAGTTTCTTGCCAATTCTTCTCAGGACGGTGGCTAGTTTTTGTGAATTGGCGGTAGTTCTTTTGACATTCAACAAGTATATACTTTCATTTATGTTGAATAATTTTTTTTTGATTTGATTTGATTTGATAAATTGTGTACGAACCTAACTATCTACTGTGTGAAGAATACCTAATTTGAAAGGAAAGAAAACTGTTAGTTTCACCTGGATGCGCGAAGTGTTAATATTATGAAGCGTGTTATCAATAATCACTAAATATGAATTATTAGAAACAAATAAAGCCGCTATTTTGAAGTATTCGTCTGTCTTCGCAGGTGCGTAGGGGACAACGGTAAGCTAATTTGTTCCAAAAAGCTTAATACCATTTATCCTACATACACATTAATGTATTCAAGAATAAAAAGAAAAAAATATGTTTAATCTATAAATAATAATAGTAATAAGCCTTTTATTTCATGCAAATAATAGGTTACGTACACGTTTCAAGTATGAAGAAGATAGAAGAATTATAAAGAAGAAAAGAAAAAAGAAAAAAAGGAAAGAAGAAAAAATAATAGTGATGCTGTTTACACTTGTTTACCCCTTTCTCCTTCCTTCTCTCATCCCTCTTCCCTCCCTCCCCTCGTTTAGAAAATTATAAATGTAGATAGTGCTTTTAAAAAAAGTTATAGTGTGTAAATATAAAAGTTTGTTTACATGAACCCTCCTCAAATGAAGGTGAAGGTCTCCTCTAAAGAATACCATGTATCTTTATCTTGGGCTATTTGCGGCCAGCGGGTACCAGCTATTTTTATCAGCTCGTCTGACCATCTCATGTGGGGTCTGCGTTTCCGGCGTTTGCCGATTGGACCCTTCCACGTTGTTACCCTGTTGGTCCATCTCTCATCCTTTAGCCTCGCTACGTGCCCAGCCCACTTCCATTTTAGTTTCTTAGCGTAGATTAGAGCATCCGTCGTTTAAACAGCTTAACAGCAGATTAAACAGCTTAAACTGTTTAATCTATACTAATATATAAATCTATAGTGGTTTTTACGGATTTTCCGCTATAACTACTGAACCGTGCATCCGATTGACTTGAAACTTGGTATCCATGTAGAAAATGCATGTACTTAATGGATAGGCAAATATTTATATGAGTGTTGGACTCCCTACACCAGTTGCGGGGGCGTTAATGATGAGGATCTTTGTGGGGATGAGAAATAATTGTTAATTTTAAATGCCCAGCGAAGCGGACGGGTACAGCTAGTATTACATAAATTTAATGCATATCATGTAATATTGAATTTTGAAAAATTAAACGTAAACAATCCGAAGGAACCGAACTTCGTGGACTTATACCGATATTATTTCAGAAACCAAAATACGTAAATAGGTACAGGAAATGACACAGATTTATGACGGCTTGCTTTGTAATAATCATTTTATTGGGAATTTTTAATAGTATTATTTATTCCCTTTCAATGTGTGAATTATTGATGGAGGCTTCCTAAAACAATATTTAAAAAATAATTTTCAAATATTTATTTGTTTTATTCGTACATCATATTTCTCTTACGGATGTCGTCTTGTTTTTCTGTACATGTGAATTAGCCGTAAGTACTTATATCATCATAAGTAAGTATGGATCCACGGTAAACGCTACCTCAAACCAGCTGTAATCCACATGTTAAGTTTGGCTAGCTCACAAATCCAGGCCTTGCCGAGTAAATATCTGTGCTTAATCAAACTCGGTTAGTGTTTGAACGGGATACGAATGAACTGGCCTAAAACATGAACTACAGTGATGTTTAGAAATATTTTGGAGCCTCAAAATCCATTTTAACTATCACTCAGAAAAGAATCGGTATGTTTTGATTCATTGTAAGAATACAATTCGAACAAATACGGAATTAAAACTTATAGTATGTAAATGTAACTAAAGGACATCTTACATTATATTTGATATATTTTAAGTTATGTTTCTTTTATAAGTGTGCTGATATGCTGATACAAATTGGTATAAGACGCCAGCAATCTCCAGCCATTACCAGGAAGTGCTATTTCTACATCATTCAACATAATCCGTCCGTGGTAATTTAACGTTATTTTCTTTACCCTACCTATTTCTGCCGTGAAACAGTACACGGCTTCGGTTTAAAGGGTCGCGCAGCAGTTCTAACTTAGAACTCATGTCTCAAGATGGGTGACGACGTTTGCGCTGTTGATGTCTGTGGGCTTCGATTACCACTTAACACCAGATGAGCCGTAACGCTGCTCCGTAACCGTGCCTATTCAATGAATAAAAAAGAATAAACTGCCCGGCCCAGCCCGGTCAACTGCCCGAGAGGCTATTTCAGTTTAATCTTAACAAGTAGGTGAGCACACGGGGCTCAAACCTGACGACGTTGCTAGCACGAGCAAGAGCCGTCCTTCGCAGAATCTATCACCGGATCAGAAACGCGACCCACTGAGAAGATCCAGCGAAAAACTCAGTGGACTGTGTCTATGGGTTAATTTACTCGTCGAGCCCTTGAGAACGATAACCGGCGACAAGATATAGAAGATGTTTAAAAACTTTCTTTGAACTCTATCCAATCGCTCAATATAAAGAATACGTTGGGAGTACATTTATATAATTTTAACATAGTTAATAAGACTAAATAAGCTAACGTCAACAAAATAGATGCTAATTAGCAAAAGGCTCTTCGTTCGTCTCAAGATGGCGCTGCGCATACCTGATATCATAATTACATAACTTTATTCACCCGATTCAATTTACGTGATCGCACGGCGTGAAGGTGAGTGCGCTAATTAAAACGTGAACATTAATATAAATCATTTCTACTATTATAAATAACAGCTGTTCTGTGAATTATAAAATGAATTTTGCGCCGAAAATCGTACGATTTATTTGAAGTATATAATATCGTTCGTATTTCAGATTTTAGATTTTGTTTTTAAATTTTGATCTAATAATTTTCTAAAAATACAGGGTATATATATTTTTTTTTTTATTAGATTTTTGACTGGGTTATTATATTTACTGTTATCGTGTTTTCATTTAGTAGCATTAAAATACTTGCATTACATGGTAATCGACCCCATGCCCTCATTAAAATTACAATAGACAACTGACTAACTGACTACTACTTTAGAAACAGGTCTGTAATATTAGCTCTTCAAAGATAATGAACGTGAACATAAATACATATAAATTTTCTTTTTTTTTTCTTTTAACCATTCTTTTAACAATGCTAGTACATTTTTGGGAGTTCATTTATGAGAAAAGAAGCTCAAGGACCATAATGTTTTCTTTACCTGAAAAATGTGACGTACTCTTGAACCATGGAGCCAAAGTGTCAATCAAACTTCGTAAGCTTTCTTAACTATTTTGAAACTGAAATTCCTAACTTCTTTCAACACTGGAATAAGGTGATGAATTTCCTACGGTTGCATCTTTAACACCACTTAGAACCAGACTTTTATGCCAGCCTGGTAGAAAAAAGTGTAAATAATCTTCAAAGACTTCAACTTAAATCGACTCAACAATTTTAGAATCATTAAGACCTTCAACAGACGTTTAGAAGCAAAAACTTGAAGTCACGTTAGAATTACAAAGAATCGAGAAAGTCCGCGTTCCTCAAGAATAAAGTTCATCAGTGCTTTTCATACAATCCTAATGAAAATAGTTGTTACATCTACAAACATTTTTCTTAGAAAGAAAACCCTGAAGCCTCTCTAAGCATCGTTAAGAACAACACTTAAGGGCGCTTACAACGGATCTGCAGTTAATGTGGAAAACTGAGGATCGTAGAAAAACACGAACGTAAGAATTTGGTTTATATAGATGACCTAGTTATTTTTACAACTACGTAGTTTCTCATTGTAAGGAAACTAGAATGAGAATTTGTCTGCGGCAATGGAAAAAAATGCTACGTTAATTGAAAACGTAGTATTTATTTTAACCAATGGCTTAAAGTTGCCTTGTCGATTTTCTAACAGGAGCAAAATTGTGCCATGGGTGCGACTCACTTTTTGTTCAGCAAAACGAAATTTACACAAAATCGTTGAATTATTCAGAATGTCGGAAATGATTCATAAAAAGAACTAATACTAACTTTAGAGATAAATGATTTTTAATCATATTAAAGACTCTTCAAAAGCTTAAAAAATACTAGAACACAGTGCTAAATATATATTTAGTATATAGAGACCAAACGATCAGATGAGTTTGGCTGGGATTACCGTCATTAATCAGTTAGGTGTCGACTGTTTGAAGTTTGTAAATCACCGAAACTTCGCTCCATTAGCCGTTCAATCATTCGGTCGTCAAATTTCGGCTGATCGTTACAGTTAAATGAACGACAATAACTCAATGTTATTTTAGCACATGTTAAAGCTTAACAACTGTTTGACATTATTAAATTATTTTATCGTGTGATTTTAAATTTATAATCATGCTACTTCACCATGCTAGTTCACCATAGTGAGACTATTTACTATTGGGTTGGGTGAGTTAATACCGCATAATAAACCTTATAGCCTTTATGATAATTTTGTGGTCGCGATCACATTGTTTTTTAGATTTTATAATTGGGTATGCTGATCACTTACACTGTACAGAGCTTGCATACGCCCGGTCATAACTTATTCCCTCACGCGGTCGGCACTCGCATAAACACCCTACAAGTCATTCAATTCCCTTTCTGCAGGATATTCGTCGGATAACCGTGATACGTGAGGAATGTATCGACGCTTGAAAGCAAAACGTGACTAAGCGACAATAACTGCTTTATACATGAATGATAGGCAATAACCACCTTCGATGCGCAAAAAAAATATATATATTTCAATCCTACAGCTAGATTCGTTAAAATAGATTTTTTTCTTTTCAACTTTATATTAGTCTACTGTAAAGTTCACGCATTGTCGCTTAGTCACGTTTGCCTTTCAAGCGTCGGTATATTTTCACGATGACCCACAATTCGAATCTATCCTTAAGTATCTGAAGACGCATCGGAACGCTCGGAATTCTCCCGATCCACACTCGGTGCTTTAAAGCATTCCAAGCACCCGTTACCGTTCTCGTCGAGCCCTTGGAATGCGAAGGGTTCGTCGTGCAACTTAACCCCACATAGCCCATTGAGCTTCCCGCCGGATCCTCTCAGTGGGTCGCGATTACGTTCCGGTGGTAGATTCAGCGAAGCACTGCTATTAATTAGGCAAGTGTCAGTAAAGTCTCCCAGGCCAAGCCAAATGAGCTCGCCTACACATTCAGCGAAACTATAGCCCCTTGAGATTATGGTTGCTATCGATTATCGATTATTGAATTCGATTGATTATGAATATCGATTATTGAATGGTTGATATCGTTTTTAGATTACAGTCAAAGCCACAGTGAAAACTAAACTGCTTCGTACCATTCAGAACTCTCGTAAAAGCACCACGCGAAGAATAATATAGCACAGAGCTCATGTAACATTGTTAAGTCATTCCAGAATCAGATGCTATGTCGCAAAGTAAATATCTGGAAACGCTCTTTCCACTTTTATTTAAATTTAATACATTCACACGTTCAAAGCGTGTACACAAGTTAATGACGACACACATTGTTACTTCAGATTTGTTTGTCCGTGCATAAGTATAAGAACGTGCCATTAATTTTGATGGGACATCGCCTATCGGACGCGTATTCATAATACCATCAAACTACTCTATGTACTTCAAGCGCGATCAACATATTTATTATTTCAGAATGTCAACAGTGCCTTTTAATGACATGTCAACATTAAAGTAGGGCACGAGCCCTTCGAAAACATTAGTAATCGATGTCAGAAAACCAAATATTGATTTCTATGTTTTACAGTGATAATGACGTGAAGAGCAATAACGTATATACGTAAATTTACTTGGTACGAATTAACTGATAAGCGTATTCGGTTGATGTTAAATTAAAATCTGCGCTATGAAATCACAGTACTGAGTTGTAGGCCGCGGCTTGGCTGTGCCCCTGGCATTGCTGATGTGAGCGACGACGAGTACTTACTATCAGCTGGCCGGCATGCTCGTTTGCATGCAAAGCCAAAAAAGTTTCTTTATTTATTTATTTATTGGTAGACGAGCTCACAGCTGACCTTTTGTTTAGTGATTACTGGAGCCCATAGACATCTACAACGTAAAATGTGCCAGCCACCTTGAGATATGAGTTCTAAGGTCTCAAGTGTAGTTACGACGGCCGCCCAACCCTTCATACCGAAACGCATTACTGCCTCACGGCAGAAATAGGCAGGGTGGTGGTACCTACCCGCGCGGACTCACAAGTGGTCCTACCACCAATCTCATACACTAGGCACACCTTCGATCGCTTTAATGTGGTAATCAAAAACGTCGTACAAGAATCAAATTCCTAAAATTATACTGTGACATTTACAGTGAGCCCATTTTCCAAAGGGAAAGAAATTCTCCATGTGAAATTGAGGTGTGGTAAGTTCAAACAATTGTATGAACCCGAAATATATTTCAATTACCACAACATGGCACATTCGTTGTGATTTATGTCGAATTTGTCCTTGTACGTAAACAGGCCTGCTATGTTGAGTATCTGAAAAGCTGCAGTCCAACGACGCTTTTCAACTTGACCCAGCGATATACGACTCTTACAGCCACAAGCTCGAAGTTGGACAAGTTCTCGCTTTTATTAAAACTTTCTAATAGTGATATTGAAAGCGAGGTAAATTAGTATTATCATCAACACTCTCGATCAGTCTACTCATTTATAAACATAGATGAACAAAACTCACAGCTCACGTTATGCTTTAACGTCGAACTATTTATTTATCGCGTAAATCGGTAGGCAGCGGCTTGGCTCTGCCCCTGGCATTGCTGAAGTCCATGGGCGTCGGTAACCACTCACCATCAGGTGGGCCGTATGCTCGTCTGCCTACAAGGGCAATAAAAAAAAATAAAAAAAAAACAATGAACAAGCTCACGACCCACCTGATGTAAAGTTATTCTTGAAGCCCATAAATGTGACATCCCCCACCTTGGAATAATTCGAATTCCTTTTTTGCCGCAATTCAATCATGCATTGAGTTTTTAAAGTAAGATTCACAATAGATTAGCGATTTCTTCTATGGAGCAAATGAATAAACAAATCATTAGATTTCGGAAGAAAAGAATCGAACCACGGCAAATAAAATTCTATACGAACCTCACCCGATCTTGAGTTTGTTTTCTCCTATTTTTGTCCCATTGTACCCTTTCAAAAGCATTGATTCCTCTGAAAGGTCCGAACAATTTGAGACTCCATTCAAACAGAGACTTGGAAAGTACTTTGTTCAATAGAAAGGTGATACCGATCTGTAAACAAGTTATTGAGAGGGATCTCCTTTAAGATCAGTTCTTTCGTAAGCTAGAAACGTGTATGATAAAAATATCTTTCTATATATTTTTTCAAATAAAGGTTATTACGGCCGTCTGGTGTAGTGGTAAGTGACATGGTCACTACACAAGGGGGTAGCGGGTTCGAATCCCGCCAAGGGAAGATATTTGTATGATAAATATAAATGTATTTTCCAGGGTTATGGATGTATATTAAATATATGTATGTGTATAATAAAAATCTTACATTTATTTCCGTTATCTGGTACCTGTAACACAAGTTCTTTACGAACTTATCACGGGACCAGTTAATGTGGCGTGATTGTTAGTAAATATTTATTTATTGTAAAAAAAGGTTAACAAAGTGAAAAGTTTCGTAACAAACAGTCGGTGAAGCTGATCAGTGTAGATTCCACCCGATAAGTAGCTATAGATATTTATGTACATATTTACTCTCAAGTAAAGATTAAGTTTCCTAGGTGGATTTAGCGACAGTGGCCTTAATAACTCTGCTGTTAGGACGAATTGTGTGCCTACAGGGTCAAGTACCTGCCTGTTTCCGAGGCGATGCAATCATCATTTGGGCTTGAAAGATGATACCACCATTATACAATACAATTAGTAGCAGCAGTAAGAGCAGTAAATCTTTCGGATTGAAGGGTGGGGCAGCCATTGTAAATATACCTTAGAACTCATGTCTCAAGGTGGGTGACGGCATTTACGTTGTAGATTTCCATTGGGCTGTGAGCTCGTCCACCCATCTAAGCAATAAAAAAATACATATATATAATCTTGTCCCATTTCATGTTCATTTATCTGACAGATCCCTCGAATTTAGTTAAAATAACTACACCAAAGTAGGGGTTAAAAAGGTAGTAAAATGCCCTCTACACCGAAAGTTTTTCGAGTATTTCACGAATTTACCCGAACTATTCCAGTCACGTGAAATGAAATGACACGGGCATACGGGTGCACGGACAAAAGGGGCATACATAACGGCATAGAAATGTGCGTTATGAGTGAAATTCGTTCTTTTACGAGGGATCCCGTTATTCTGGAGCCCTAATATTTCACAACGAAAGTTTACATTTAATGTCCGCAATTTGTAAGCTTTTTTCCTCCGTCTGTTATACTGCGGGGCTTTCGTGGAGCTTTTATGAGAATCCGAGCTTACTTTTGTCTCGTTTTCTTCCAGATGCACTTACGTATGTGTTCGTGACTTAATAATTCCCACGCTACTGCGCTTTCAATTTTCAATATTGTCAAATCGGGCTAGCAAGCGACGTCTAATGGAACGTAGCAATTGAAGTTTGTTGACCCCTAAAATAGATTTGATCAGCCATCCCGAGCCATAAAATAACTCACACAATGTCAATTGCAATAATAGCATAATTTTTTTTTTTTTTTTGCTTAGACGCGTGGACGAGCTCACAGCCCACCTGGTGTTAAGTGGTTGCTGGAGTCCATAGACATCTACGACGTAAATGCGCCACCCACCTTGAGATATAAGTTCTAAGGTCTGAAGTATAGTTACAGCGGTTGTCCCACCCTTCAAACCGAAACGCATTACTGCTTCACGGCAGAAGCAGGTAGGGTGGTGGTATCTACCCGCGCGGACTCACAAGAGGTCCTACCACCAGTAAATATACTCCTTTAGTAACAGTTATAATAGTAACAGCTATAATATATTTGCTGAAATAGCATTTAAAGGTAGACAACTCGAAGTACCTCTAATTTACAATGATCCAAAGATTCACGTACTGAAATAAAATTACAAAGAATTCCAGAACCCATTCAGTCGGGCTCAATCAAATTGAGATTTTTTATCAAAAATATAATCTATAATGTTCAGTTAACTGGATATTGGCTGTATGTAATAATATGTAAGTAGAAGTGAATATCAAAATCGATGTGATCAAAGCGAAATCTTTTGGTATTTTGTATTTTGAACGAAATGTAACAGTCTGCAGCCGGATTCAGACTCTGTAGTATCCATTAGAGTAAAGTATGTATTACGTTTTGGCATCAAAGTAGCGTTAAGGAACTGCCTGAAATTTATTCCCAAACCTCGAAAGACGAAAAGAGAGCTCTAGAAAGTTAATTATTCTCAACTAGTGCTTGAATAGCATTGACCTTCTGGTATCATCGCTAATTATTCCTCAGGGTACTTCAAGTTACAAAGCGCAATTCGATCCGATAGCTCCCCGTAGACGTAGAGGTTCCAAATAATTGGAGAATGCAACGAAAATTCGTCCCGCCACTAAAACTTATTCATAGCTTTCACATATAGCTTCTCGTACTAAAAGTAGCAAAGTCACGATTTTCAAGGCTTTTTCTTTTTGCCTACTTACTTTTAGAGCCTCCAGTAGCCTATTCTGTCTGTTTTGATGTGTAGGCTTACTTGCAGAGCTCAGTCTGAGATAACGTGCTAATATCTGCTCTAACAAGAACAATCTTCTTCTTCTTCACTGCGTTCGTTCCCCCACTGCTGAGGATCGCGACCACATGTGACTTTCCTCCACAGTATTCGATCATAGGTACCATAAGCCGCATGGTGTAATCGCTTCCTTTACCAGATTCGACCATCTGACTGGTGTTCTGCCCACGGCGCGCTTGCCCCCTATGCGACCCGAAATTATGAGCTTCTTTAATTCATGTCTGGGAGACCGCATGATGTGTCCGAAGAAGCTAATAATGCATTCCCGGCAGATGACAGAGAGCCTTTTTGGGATGTGCAGCTCGCTTAGAATGGACTCGTTAGTTCTCATGGCAGTCCATGGTATTCGGGGCATCCTCCGCCACACCCACATTTCAAAGGCATCGATATTTTTGCTATCGCGGCTTTTCGTGCACCATGTCTCCAATGAACAAGGCTTTGTTGAAACTAGGACCGGACCTCAATCGCGACACGCTGAGAAGATTACAAGCCCCAAATGTCAGAAGAATAGAAAATTTTTTCAACCGTCAACTAGCTCGTCTAACAAAACTGAATTAGCGAAAACAAAAACCTTTCAGTACATCTTCCTTCTCTGTTTGTCAACTAGTTTTCCTAAATTTTTTGTTTCGTTTCATTCATTATGGTTTTTTTTTATTAACAATAAAGGCTTTCTCGCCACTGACACGAGATACATTGGCAGTAAAAATAGAAAAGTAAAAAGCAATACATAAAATGATTCTAAATCTTGTAGCATCAATGCTTAGGGTCGAGTATAGACTACTGCTCGACACCTGGTGTAAATAAATCGGAGAATGCATTTTATAAGTGCGCTTGAAAGCTCTTACGTGCCTTCAGCCGTTAAAGCTGATACAAGACTTACATTTGGAGTATTTCACAAAAAATAATATTGTAAAGCACTATATTCAAATGCTAGTATCAAACAATAACACATTTACTGTTGATTGTGTGATGTGTGTGTAAGTATATTGAAATATAAATTATATGGAGATTTCATATTATATGTAACGGTATATATCTATTTATTGTGTGTATGTATTTTCTTTAATATTAAATTATTAATAGTACACCGCAACATATCTGCTGTATCTTTATCTTTTCCAGAATTACTGTAAACAGTTGTCTGGAAGAGATTGTTTTTAGCGATAAGACCACCTATTGTACAAACGTATCTGCTTGTTGACTTTTTTTTAATCTGTTAATTGTGTTTTGGTGTGCAATAAAGTATGCTCTCTCTCTCTCTCATATTTCCTAAAATTTTGGATTTGACTACCATTTGCTCTGGTTTCGGATATCTATATTTCTAATGCCGATAGCACAAGAGAAACCTTATTTTAATCTTGCGGCCGATGAATTTGGAGTGTCTAACATTAATCTACATGTGAACACTTGAAGGCAATAGTCTAGCTCGTATTCGAAAAACCTATAACTATTTTTCCTTGTGCAAATCACTCCCTAAATGTGAAGAAAACGTCTTACGCTGGATATATTATTAAAACTCTCCACGCTCGCTCTCCGTGTTCCGTGGAAATGCACTCAATTTGTATTCTGAACCGTCAATATTTTAAAACGGAAATGCTCAAGAAATTCTGCTTTAAATAAATTACCATATTTATCTTTTCAAACGTGTTTACATTAGTCTACATAAACGGGAGAGCATACATTATGACGTATGTAAGCATGGAGTATTTTATTGGAACAGCTTGCTAATACTACAGTTAGTAGGGCGTGGTGAATAACTGTAATAATGTCTTTATTTATAGTGTTTGAACGTGTTCTTCTTCAACTTAAATTTCAAAAAATTCCATAACGGTAGCTGTATCTTTTTTTTTTATTGTTTATATGGGTGGACGCGTTCACAGCCCACCTGGTGATAAATGATTACTGGAGCCCATAGACTTCAGAAATGGGCAAGGGGGTGGTGACCTCAATGACCTACGAGATATGAACACCGGCACACCTGCATCACCCGATACGAATACACACTTTAAGCCACAATGACTTCAACGATTTTAAGTTATTTTAAAACGTATCAAAACAGACTCCGAAAATACTTTAAAAGTAATTCGTTACAGACACGTACGTTCTATTGATTTCGTCGCCTTTAATATTATATTTACATGAAATATACATGGAATACGAAAAGGGAATAAGGTACTCACTGAAATTTGTGTTCGACTACATTTTTTATGATCGCAAGCTCACAATCGAGCAATCGAGATCAAACGAAATCGATGTTTTTACCGTCAACAAAGTTGAAATAGGTCTTATTGTTCTGTTAGACGCAAATCAACTGCCATTTCAATACGTGATATTAAGTGATTATTTATTAGGTGCCAAAAAGGCTGAAGTTAGTGGAGGTTGTCTGGTTTCTATACCGTCGATTCCTTATAATCAGTAAAATTTACAGTCCTGTTGAATATTGTAAATGATCGAAAATTTTATTACGAAGGACAACTTTTTACTCACATTACATAATTTACAGACATCATTTGGCTCCAAACAACGCTCAACATGATCGGAAAGCTGTGCATCAGCATGGCGTTCAGCAGTATATATATATATATACACATCAGAGCTGTTCCCCACTGAAGCGAGACACACTCTCCTCGGCACCTGCTCCATGATTGGACGGATAGAGTCCTTAGTTGCGCCGCAGACTCCTTTACTGGTTAGTAATTTTATTTTAGAATTGTTAGCCATTAATAAGACTGCGATAATTACTGGTGGTAGGACCTCTTGTGAGTCCGCATGGATAGGTACCACCGCCTTGCCTATTTCTGCCGTGAAGCAGCAATGTGTTTCGGTTCGAAGGGCGGGTAGCCGTTGTAATTATACTTGAGATCTTAGAGCTTATATCTCAAGGTGGACGGCGCATTTACGTTGTAGATGTCTATGGGCTCCAGTAACCACTTAACACCAGGTGAGCTGGGAGCTCGTCCACCCATCTAAGCAATAAAAAAATGAAGTTTTTTTAAAATAAAAACGAGAAGGAATTCTGGAAATTAAATCAATTAAGACGTTAAACTAAAGTAAAACAGACAAATAAAATTTTCCCGTCGCCTATAATTAATTGTTCGTTTTGAAAAACCATTACAGTATTTCCCGATCGAATTTCCCCGTCCATAATACCACTAGGGAAATATGCATGAAAATTTATTTCCGCGTAAAATTCTGAACTATCCACTCCGCCATGAATTAGTATCGGCAGCTAAATTTGAATTGAACATTTAATCGTGGCTACATTTAAGATTTTTTAAATTAGTGTACGGATCCTATAATTTTATTCACGTAAAGAAACGTGATGTTCTCTCTTTAAAATGAAAAATATGATCAACCTCACTCATGACGACTCACACACACGCTACCACAAAAAAAGGGTACGCGCGTAAGAAGTTTATACTTTATTTTTATTAAATTTATTTCTTTTTTTTTATTTAAATTTTAATCAATTTGAAAAAAAATCGATTAAACAACATCCTCAAACACGCATATTGGACATCCCTTTTCTTGACATCGTATAAATTCGGTAATTCTCGGTACGGTTCGGAAAGTTCACCTGCGGCTATATTCAGACTCGCCAAGTTACGTCGGTCGTATTGTAATGAGCGATTTAGTGGGCAACTTCATTCTGTTAATTTTGTGTCACGTTGCGCGGGCATCGTAAAATTTCAATCTCATCAATTTTTCATAACGCGCCTAAAGTAGTATAACTTCAAAAAATCCACTGCATTAGCTACTACATGATGAATAGAATGATGAAAACTAATCTCAGTGCAGATTTCCCGTCGCAAGCTGATTTAACGTTAAGAATATATAGAGGAAATAGATTTTATCCCCATTCCCCATCTCTGTGTGAGAATTGAGAAGCAATGAGGAAGTCGTAGCTTCATTCTACTTATTCGAAATATTTTGTTCGATTTATATTTCTCTGAAACCAAGTGTTTGTTTCAGTGTAATAATTTGTTTTGTTGAAAGGATACGTTTGAAGCCTTATTAGTGCCGTAGCTAGTGACGGAGCCTATTGTACTATTGATTTCAGGTTCGAGTCCTCGGTTGGAGTCAGTATTTTTGTGTAGCGCAAGCTGTGCTACTGAAATTTCGGCCCCACATCTCCAAGTGGGTGGCTGCACTGAGATTGTTATGGAAATGCACTCTAAGCCCCCCACCACCAGATGGACTGGCTGTTTGTAAAGTCATTGTCACAATTTAAGCTTAGTTTAAAAAAAATCGAAACTCTCAAAATCGCAGCCGGAAGAAATATATTCATGGAATGGTCCGAGCTTCTGATAGTGCGGATCGATATTTGTGGCGATACTGAAAGCCCCATGACACGCTAAGGTTTCGTGGGAAACGATTTAGTAGCTGACTCAACGTTATTGTGTCTTAAACTATGTACGGACGGAAACAAAGGCTTCAAAGGTAAATTGGCTTCAGGAAGGTAATTGATATTCGCAGCCGACTATTATAGTTCTCAATTTTATATCAATTATCTGGTGAGATCCCTAGTTACCTTTTACGATGCCTATGGCAAGAGATGGGCAGTCACTTTCTAGACCGTTACTTATGTAACTGGAAGATGTTCAGTTATCTGAACATCTTCCAGTTCAAATACTAGGATACCCATTGTTTCGATGCAGAGGAAACTTGGAATTAGTGCTCAAAGTCGGCCATCAATATAATGTTTTTTTTATTGCTTAGATGGGTGGACGAGCTCACAGACCAGGTGTTAAGTGGTTACTGGAGCCCATAGACATCCATGACGTAAATGCACCACCCACCTTGAGATATCAGTTCTAAGGTCTCAGTATAGTTACAACGACTGCCCCGCCCTTCAAACCGAAACGCATTACTGCTTCACGGCAGAAAATTCAATAGGCAGGGTGGTGGTACCTACCCGTACGGACCTACAAGACGTCCTACTACCAGTAATTACGCAAATTATAATTTCGCGGGTTTGATTTTTATAGCACGATAAATATTACACGATGTAGCAATAAATGCTCATCCAGCAGAGTGCGTCCCACAGATGAACATCTAAATCTGTGCTAATAGAGTAAATTCACAAAAAGGAATCGTCAGTTTATTCCAAGGTAATAACGCCAAGACCCAAGGGTGTGATGGCGGTCACTCGGAGCGAGGGAACATCTAACGTCTCAAGGTCAACTGTTATATCTTAGGGTTACGGTCACTGGGTGGATAGTTAAATCGTCTGACCGCCACGACAGTAAAACGCCACAAAATAGAACGAAAACAACTGAACTCTGGGCAGGATTTAGACCAGCTAGATGGTCTTATTTGATATTCTAACCGTCTATTAATCATAAGACGCATATGAGCAATCTGTATTATGATCTCGCTATTATTCCTTCTTTGCTTATGATGTTTCTTGCTTGCTGATTGTTTTTAATTTCTTTGTTTCTATATTATGTTTTTGTTTCCCTAGTGTTTTAATTTGTTTATATTGGTGAGGACCTCTAATTGGCTTTTTGTTTCCATTATTTGTTATATTATAAAATTATGTTAGTTGCTGGTTTATTTCCTTGTAGTAAATAAAAAAAATATATTTACTTATTTATTTAGTTAGCACCAACAAAATGATCATCAATACAAAACATTAACAAATTGACAATGACAGATGTCACCTCAATCACAGGTGCAATCGACAGTGCAATAGCTGACTACATCTTGAAAATAGAAAACTAAAAATACAATGAGTAAAAGTAATTTTAAGAAATATGAAATCCAGAATTATACTTTGTCACTAAGTAGCAAAATATTTAATATCTACACTGAATAGAAATATAATACATTACATTTGATTAATTATCACTCCATAGTGGTAATTCTCTCCAATCCAGAATTATATTTTTTTAAGTATGGTTGTTGAGTACTTCGTGCACTCCAGTAGGTTAGTACCACTTGTTTATTTCTCTGAGAATCTTGGGTACCATTTCGTCCGATCCAACGACCCACCGTTCATCTAGTTAGTCTATTTTAAAAAGAAATTGTAAAATTGTTTCTCAGCAAAAACCAAACAGAGTACATATTTGGTTTTTATGTTAGGTTTAAAAGTTGTGAGCTAATATTGAAATAAGAATTTTAAAACGAGGTTCAAAAACAGCGTACAGGATAGGCAGTCTCTCAACTTTATCCCTAGTATCACAAATACCGATAAGTGGCAATTACCATCAACCGTGATGGCTATGACCACGGAAATCACAAAGTTCAGCATCCTCACGGCTAAGAACTTGCTTATACATTTACGTCAAACTATCTTGGTGTAGACAACAGAATGAGCAAACAATCATCATTTCTATCACACCGGTAGCCAATTAGCTCCAAACAGACTGAGACTTAGAGATCTATCTGTAATATTGCGACAAGTATCGTCAAACAACAAAACGTCTCATCCAAAATAAGTTACAACGTCAACAATTCTATTCGGTACAGTTCCAAAATTTCCACCGAGACACGTATAGAAAAAAAAGAGAGATATAAGAAAAATGGCGAAAACGTAAGTGCGAAAGGTCCCTGTAGATCAAGGGGCATCAAAGCAGGCGATTTATTTGAACAGACCACAGATATGTACCTAAGTAAGTTAGTCACATAGAGAAGGATTTGAAGATACTGCCTAAACCGGACGATTGAGAACACGTTTTTTTATTTATTGCTTATATGGGTGGTTTTGTTTTTCATAGTACATAGATGGTGGATGAGCTCATAGCCCACCCGGTCTCAAGTGGTTATCGGAGCCCATAGACATCTATAACGTAAATGCCGCCACCCATCTTGAGATATTGAGTTCTTAGGTCTCAGTATAGTTACAACGGCTGCCCCACCCTTCAAATCGAAACGCATTACTGCTTCACGGCAGAAATAGGCAGGGTGATGGCACCTGCCCGTACGGACTCACAAGAGGTCCTACAACCAGTTATCACACTCTAACGGACTAAGTAAACTAGGCAAAGGAGGGGTCGTATATGTAACAGCTCACAGCAATAGGTGTTACAAATAATAAGCTACAAATGAATATAAACTTAATCAAATTTTTCATAATAATTTTTTTTGTTGATTTTTGTTTTACGTGACTATTTGAAAGATGATGTACAACTAACCAAGACAAATAAATCGATTTTAACACATATTATGTAACATAATAAAAATGCTTACAGATCTGTTTTTAAAATTGTGTTATTGGTAGATTACAATGATGAACAATTGACCGAACTATTAAGAACTGTGCTTTATGCTAAGCCAGAATCATAACATTTATAAGCATGCCTTCAAATAGAAAACTTTATTTATTTCGACCCCCAGGAAGTCGAACGCAAATCCGGCCCAGTATTTCTTGTGCCGTACTGATGCAATTTAGATAATGGCATGAAGTGGCGTTGTGGCATCCTTACAACGTAATTGAAATTGCAAATTCCATTGTAAAATATCCCTCGAGGAGCTTTTACGAAACGTACCAAGTTATGATCATTGAATTTAAAACTCTTTCATATACGTATTGCCTAAATACGTGTCGTTAATTACTACCAATTTCGAGATGAAGAAGTATTTTAAGATCAATTCGTAAGAACATTGGTCAATATTAACGGCCAAGTTCTGGTAGCAGAAGTCTACCATATAGCTCTACCTCAAACAATAGCACTGCTTTCTACGTTTCTCCCATTTTTTTTCTTATTTTTTAATTAATTGTCTAATTTACCTTGTATACTCACATCAAGTGATGCAACCATGTGAGCCTGTATAGGTAGGAATTATTATCCTGCTTATCTGCCACGATGTTTTTTTTTAGGATTGAATGATTACTGGTGGCCCAGAGACCTTTCCAGATTCACCAGACAGGTGGGCGAGCAAAGGTTCAGCCAGGAGAGGTGGGTTTTGCTAACAGCTGTCCGAGCGCCTTCGAAGGAGACCTTTTTTTTTTTTTTTTTTCGAAGGAGACCTAATAACTCAAGAGCAGCTGCTTCGCAAATCTACTACCGGATCGGACTCGCGACCCCCTGAGAAGATCCAGTGAGAAACTCAACGGGCTGATCTGTTGGTTAGGGCTATATTTCACTCTGTTTTCCTTTGTGCTTGTGCTTACTGTACATCGTTAATAAACCGATACCATTTAAGACGCTTTACCATTGATTGCTTGGCATAATATTAACTCGTCAAATATGGTAGAGAATGTCATCAATTATTTTTATTACGAACGTGAACTATATAAAATGCAGATATATTTATACAACCCTCAAATACCAGTATTTTTCGGGGTAAAGGTTAGGCCGCCGCGTAATGTCAGTATCACACACATACATATTTGATGTACAGATAATGACGTTTACGTAAATTATGTGTTTACGTACAGAATTATGACAGATAAAATTATTTTTGAATATATATATGAAATTTTGTTTTTTACTTAATTTATTTTAACTATTATTTTATTTTAACACTTTTAGCTCTATTGTTATTATAAATATTATTTCTGTTCTTTCTTAAGTTAAAGAAGAAGATTACATTAGAACTGATATTTATCATTCATTCCATCAACCATTCATTAGAAATATAAACCAGCAAATTTGTGATTGATCTTTGTTGACTTGATAAGTAAATAATCCAACAGCTACTTTAATAAGCTATAGTGTACATTAAAAGAAACAGTATGAAGGAATCAATAATATTGTTACACCGGTAAGAGTAACGCCATCTATCGCAGAATAGTCGAACGAATATCGAAGGATCTAGTAGCACCTAGAACGCTCGAGAAGTACAACGCCATCTATAGTCAGATAGCGGAAACATAATGCTAGAGATGTGTGGAATATTCTCGATAATTCTATAGGCTATAAAAGCGTAGCAGGGATGGCACGTAGTCGGTTAGTAATCGGATCCACTCGAAGCGAAACAGCGAACGGATCACCTGAAGCGAACCGAAAGAAACGAATTGAGAATTTTAAAGTGTAGTGAAGTGTTTTAAGTGTTCTAAGTGTTGAATACAGTTTTTAATATATACTTCGATGAACTTTTATTTATCCTGAAACCCAGCGCGTAATAATATTATTTGTATATGTATAAAGGCGTTGTTTATTTATTAAAGACTAGCGACCCGCCCTCGCTTCGCTTCGGAAACATTAAAACACACATGAAACCAAAAAAAAAAAATAAAAAAAAAATAAAAAAAAGTAGCCTATGTTCATCAGGTACAACGTCCGCTTCTAATGGAAAAATAATTTTTCAAATCGGTCCAGTAGTTTCGGAGCCTATTCGAAACAAACAAACAAACAAATCTTTCCTCTTTATAATATTAGTATAGATTGTTACCACTTTAAAGTTCAGTTTCTTTTGCGGTGTAGTAAAAGTATTGTAAATTATGTTGTTTGATTTTACCATTTTACTTACTATATTCTGTATTTTTTGTATATAGTTAATTACATACATATTTGTATATACCGGTAAGCTTGTTTAAATACAATACAAAAGCAATGTTTATCCAATTACGATCCATTTACGGTCACGACTAATGAATCACTGACGAAACATGATAAATCGAAAATCAATATTGATAATACTTCGTATATTATTTAACGTTTTCTTACTTAACGATCATTATGTTAGTTTCGGGTGACTCGGCGTTATCGCGGAGATACTGTATCGATAGGCCGCTGTGCCGAGCCGAGACGTGGGCAAATAGGCAAAGACAAAAGGATGATATTTATTCAAACTTTTTCGTTTTTTTTTTTTATTATTGCTTAGATGGGTGAACGAGCTCACAGCCCACCTGGTGTTAAGTGGTTACTGGAGCCCATAGACATCTACATCGTAAATGCGCCACCCACCTCGAGATATAATTTCTAAGGTCTCAATATAATTACAACGGCTACCCCACCCTTCGAACCGAAGCGCATTACTGATTCACAGCGGAAATAGGCGGGGTGGTGGTACCTACCCGTGCGGACTCCCAAGAGGTCCTACCACCAGTGATAACGCAAATTATAATTTTGCGGGTTTGATTTTTATTACACGATATTATTCCTTCACCGTGGAAGTGCATCGCTACACACGAATGCACCGGATGTCTTATCCTTTAGGCCACGATGACTACAAACTCTTCTGTGTGTTGCATGTCGCGTGACGGTAGGCTGCGGAGTAGGGATAAAGTGAAAGGCGCTCGTCAGAGCAGCCAAGGCCAATATGGCGGCGCCTATAGTTCGCAGCAGCTGACCGGGTAGTGTATAGACTATTACTCACTTGTGCCAGTGCTCCACGCTATTTTGTTTGTTTTTGGCAGTCTTTAATGTAAATGTTGTTTGTCAGAGTTAAATGTTTATAATGTGAAAAAAAGTTTCACTTTTACGGTGGTCTCATAAAACCACACAATCCTTTTATTTTTGTTTACTTAAAATTTGTTTTGAAATATTATATAATAGTATTAAATTCATTTCTTATATCGGAGTTGTAAGGTGAATAAACTACATAGGACACGCGACGCGTGCACGCGATGTTTTAGACAAACCGATTGTCGATAATGCTTACAGCTAATTGTTGGAAGGAAACACAATGATGTGGAATCCGAATTGTATCTTCGATAAAAAAAATGTTCATTATCAATACCGTCAAAAATAGCTTAACAGTAGATAGAAATATTGAAATATTATCGAATTAATGCAAAAAAAAAAAATTTTTTATACTTCCGGTGTCAGTGGCACCGATCAACTACCTGATTGTAAGTAATTTTCATCGGCTTTAATTAATTTGGAATCGTTGTCGACTGACACTTTTCAAATCTCATTCAAGGCACATTGAAAAAACACTGGCGAGCTATTTATCTATATGTAGCTTCGCATTGCCAGGTTCCAAAATTAGAATAAAAAATGTAACTGTAAATAACAAATAAAGTAAATAAATTCAGTAGATAGAAAAAGATAGATTATATTATTATGTTTTATGAGTTAAAACAGAAATGCAATCAGTATATAAATGTACATGAGTAAGTCTTGTTGATAAAAGCGAGCACTTATAAAGAAGCATTCAATGGATACAACAGTTCAATGTTATGGACAACGGCATACGCTTTTTTTTATTGCTTAGGTAGGTGGACGAGCTCACAGCCCACCTGGTGTTAAGGGGTTACTGGAGCCCATAGACATCTACGACGTAAATGCGCCACCCACCAAGTTCTAAGGTAGTTAGTAGTCAAGAATAGTTACAACGGCTGCCCCACCCTTCAAACCGAAACGCATTACTGCTTCACGGCAGAAATAGGCAGGGCGGTGGTACCTACCCGTGCGGACTGACAAAAGGTCCTACCTAGAGCTTATGCCTCAAGGTGGGTGGCGCATTTACGTTATAGATGTCTATGGGCTCCAGTAACCCCTTAACACCAGGTGGGCTGTGAGCTCGACTACCCATCTAAGCAATAAATAAAAAAGACTTCCGCGATGAAGGATCCCCAAGAAAACCCCAAACAAAAGTAGAATGATTATTGAGTCTTAGACAGTCGTTATAATATACCAGAGATTAAGACCTCATGTCACTCACTCCCATGGCTTATTGTGACCACTTAAAGCCAAATGAGTCGGGAGCTCATGCACCCAACTTAATTATAAAATACAGATCTCTATCATTTATGTTACTCTGCAATTAGATAGTTTTTTCATCATTGGCTTACGACGCAGAAACAATTAAAGCCACCTACCTAATGGTGATATGGTATCTGAATTGAATTCGTTTTTAACCTAACCTAACGAGGTAGAAAGCATTCGGCCCATCTGAGGTTAATATGGTATGTGAATTGAATTTCTTATGAGCATATTAATCGTTCGCTGTGTTACACAAAGCGCCTCGCCGAGCGCCGTGTTATGCAAAATCGCATAGGGTGTGTGTATTTGAAGAGAATTTGACCAATTTAATTTATTTACTAACGTTAGCAGCTTTGACTCTAAAATTTTCGATAGAACAGTACCTTCAAGATGTGAAATGTCTTAATAAAAGCTTGGAAAGAGGGCATGTGAACGGAGACAAGGTATTTTACAGTATTGTTACGTTGTAAAAGTAAGCAATCTATTGCCGAAGAACCGAACGAGTATCGAAGGATCTGGGAAAATCTAGAACGCTCGAGTAGTACAACGCCATCTATTGTCACATAACGAAAACGCGCATCGAAAATACTCGACTTGTGAGGAATGTTCTCGACGATTCTAGGGATGTCGTATCGAATATAAATGCTGCAGAGATGGTACGCAGTTAGTTAGTAATAGAAACTTCTTCTTCTTCTTCTCCATCGCTCCCTCATTGCTGAGGATCGTGACTCCGTTTTAGCTTGTCGACTGTCAGCCTCCATCGGTTCCGGTCAGTTGCCTGGTGTAGTGCAGCGCTAAGTGGTCCGCTGGTTTGCTCGGAGATCTGGTCGGACCAACGTTTGGAGCTCCGGCCTCTAGGACGTTTTCCTTCTACTTTCCCAGTGACCATCAGACGTTCCAAGTTGTCTACACCTCTGCGGGCAACGTAGCCAAAGTAGCGCATTATGCGTTGCAGACAGGTGGCAGACAGGCGTTGAGCAGGAATTGAATAGAAACTACTCGAATCGAAACAGCGAACGGATCACCTGAAGCGAAGCGGAAGAAGCGAATTGAGAATTTTAAAGTGTCTGTGAAATGTTCTAAGTGCTAATACAGTTTTGAATTTGTACTTCAGCAGAATTTTATTTATCCCGAACCCCGGCGCGTAACAGTATTTAACAGCTGGTTTCGTATGATGACAAAAAAATCAATTAGAAAATTCATATTGTATATTATGTACATATTCTTTTATAATTAAAAAAAAAGTCAGCCTTCCGATAATGCAGTAATACAATTACAAAATAACTTAAGCAAAGTATATACTCTTCCACTGGCACGCACTGAAAGAAATCAGGATCATTTTGACGTCATATTTACGGTGTCTCTCACTTGTAGGTTCATTTGAATGTACATTTAGTGATTAAACTCTTAAACTAACTTTTAATGAAATAGAGATTTTTTTTTTAAATAATGAATATCGAATCACCATTTCTATAAATGACGTATAAACGTTTTTTGCCGCTTTTATTTAGTTTGCAAAACTTTAATGTTAATAGAAAAGGAGTTTACTGTTTTTACGTCCTCATTAGCATTCAAATTGTCCGCGAGCTGATAAATAAGACGGCGTGTGCTATTCTTGAGATTAAGCAAATACAAAGTTATATTACGGACCCGATATAATTTTTCCAAATAATTATGTGGAGACTAAATATGATGATAGAATAACAAACATGTCATATATATTTTAGCACTAATGCGAGGTTTAAACATGTACTGTAATATAATTAAAATAACAAAAATAGATTGTAAATAAACACCCTGTAGATATCGTTCACAAAGACTTCGATAAACCAGCGGCAGTTGGATGAAATAAATTCAGACTAAAGAACCATCTATCTCGCTCGAGTCTTTATGTTGACCGATTTCTGGGAAGGGCTTCAATTGTTTTGCGACAAGCAACTTCGTGGAATACTCTAGAACATTGTCGATTCCAATCAATCCGCAATACACGTGAATAAACTATGTCTATAAACTGGGCTTTTCATGAATTTATCATACCATCAGAACTTGGTCGTTTCTTGTCACACAAAAACATTTTTATAGGCGTAATTGTTCAGACCAGCTCAATTTAATATTATATTCTTGAATGAAGAACTTCATTGATTGTAGGAAATGCACTGAGCGAACTTAAGAAAAAAAAAACACGTGTAGCACTCGAGGACTGCCGCGGTAAAACTATTGCATAGCATTTTTTTATCAACTTATGCAATTATAATTAGACAGTAATAATTTAATATTAAAACAATAATTTAATAAGACCACGCTATATTTATAAACATTAACAACAAAAGCAAAACATTAACTTCCCTTCACACTCATAAGCTAGACTTTTCATGATGCGCATGCAGTGCGACGTCACGATGCGCGCTTATTCACAAACACTACACAAGCGCAACGTGTGAATGTGTTGAATGCGAGCTACATGGTAAGCGGAGTGGGGGGTGTTAGGTTTTATTTTCGTTACCGAATTTCTTGATTCGGTCGCCGCACTCAAAGCCCGCGACAAAGGCTATGCAATAGTTTAAAACAAAAATATATTCGGAAATAATCTAAAACATATACCCTCTCACGTGTCGAGCACGCATCCACTCACTGACCTATGAGCGCGCCACAACATCAGATAACATTCATTCCATCAATGCTATCAAATAATCAATTCAATTCATCATAGACTATTGCTCCCACAGCCCTCCAAGCGTAATTGTTCGAGTACGTACATAACACGAGAGGCCGGCTTCTCCACAGAGCCGTTAATAATCAAGGCTGAAGTATCTAAAGGTTTGCTTTCACTACAAACTGTTTGATAACTACGACAGACAAATCTAAATTATTCCTAAGATCTCTTCAGTTTTTTATTCTCGTACTTTTTTACTGAACAGACTCATGGAACACCTGATAATGAGTGGTCATCATGGATGTCACAATTTGATTCCTACTTTCCGAAATAAACTGGACGTCAAATTGTATAGTGCATTTTTTTTTCTACCCGTTCTAGTAACCTCGAGTGATTATGCTAGATTCGCAGAACGAGTCGGTGAGCTCACGGGGCTCAAACTTCGAGGTGTTGCTAACACTCGCAAGAGCAGTGCTATGCAGAATCTACCACCGGATCAGAAACGCGACCCACGGCTTACAGTAACTGCTGTCCAAAGCGCCAATCCGCAACGCATGCCAATTTTGTAGCACAAAGAGATCGGATGGAAATTTCAACTAAAGCTTGTAACCAACGTTTATAGACGTACTTGGATTTGCGAAATTAAATGACGCACAATGCATCAGATACTTAACGCATGTCATTACACAATGCAATGGAAACAACTCTTATTCTTCTTTTTCTTCACCTTATCCCACTAGGTGGGGTCGACACAGATAATTTTTATCTTCTATCAGCCGTCAGCGTAACACTCACTCCTCTCTCTCTCTCTCTCTCATATCGTTATTCACACACTACATCCATGTCTTCTTCCGTAGACCTCTTCCCCCTCTTTGTACTACCATTTCCATACATCTCCTAGTCACATGGAAAGAACTCTTATTGTTTTTATTTAAAAAAAATCAAACAGTGTTACAAAGCACATTGCAATGTTACAATTTGATTTGGGTAACTAAAATATGATTAAACGACTGTGGTCGAATAGTGAGATGTGAATTTTTTATTCCCTAAATTATATTTTCCGTGTCAGTTCTTTTACTTTACTTAATTTCTTACACGTTGGAAAATCCATAACTGTATCACAAGAAAACTATATTATCTTGATGTTAATCGCAAAAACCAATATTTGGTCAATCACATATTTCCAAAACTACTCGTATAATTTAAGTATTCAATCGTCCAAGACAGATAAAAATACTCAAAAAGCCATTGGCCACAAGGGTAAGAGCTTTCGATTGGAAAAAAATCTTCACTAAATTTACACAAAGTAAAATTGTTATCGTTATCGTCGTTTAAAGCCAAAGGAAATTGGAATCCGAACGAGTTCCGCTCAAAGCACTCGTGTACAGTCGAGTGGGAGTCGCAGAGAAAGCACTCGGCTCTCAGATTTCAGAAAATTAAATCGATTTAGCCTCTGTTGTCCGACTCTATTTGGTGTCGCAGTAAATTTTTCTATTTTCATTTCACACTACCTTCATTTACTGGTGGTAGGAACTCTTGTGAGTCCGCGTGGGTAGGTACCACCGCCCTGCCTATTTCTGAGGTGAAGCAGTGACGCGTTTCGGTTTGAAAGGTGGGGCTGCCGTTGTAACTATACTTGAGAGCTTAGAACTTATATCTCAAGGTTGTAGATGTCTATGGGCTCCAGTAACCATTTAACACCAGGTGGGCTGTGAGCTAGTCCATCCAAACATTGATCACTGTTCATTGCGAGGCACATAGAGTATTTTTTTAAAATGTAGAGCCAGCCTTGCAACCTACATAATAAAAGCTTTTTCATTGCTCAGCAAACGAGCTTACGGCAGATCTGGTGAATAGAGCTTCCATATTCTTGTGTGCGATTATAATGCGTTTTAAGCCCAGAAAATGACTATTTACAATTTTAGTTTGCTAGTACAACATTTAAATATCACTTTTACCCGTGACTCGGTGGTGTAGTAGTTTCAGCTCCTGACGATTGCACCAGCGGTCAAGGGTTCGAGGGGTCCCACATCGAGCAAACTTTTGTGTAATAAACAGATTTTTTTGCTCTTCTTCTGGATGTATATTGTGTATATATGTATATAATTAAACGTTTATAAGTTAATTCTGTATATTTATATATTTTTTGAGTCAATTATTATTATTATTATTTGTATTAAATACTGACTCGCCTGGGAAGACGGCAGGACACACTTCGGCGAGGTGAGCAACAATCGGCCGGAGCGTTAGGAACTATTGGAAGAGAAACCGGCGAACTATACGGGCATTGTCCAGCAAGACTGCTTTTTGCATTTGGGCCATTACCGACTTTTTGTTAAGACCAAGCCTCTCGAGATGTTTTGAGAGGCTTTTAGGGACCAAACTATTCACCGATACAACTATGGGGATTATTTCTGTAGATACCACCCTCCACATATCGGTCACCTCGTGCGCCAGGTCCAGATATTTGGTCTTTTTATCTGCCTCGGCCCGCACGAGGCTCTCGTCGTAGGGGATAGTAATATATATCAGAAATACCCTTATTATTATTATTATTGTTCTCCGGTGAATTCTTAAGATGCCTTTAGCGATAGCGACGTACAATGGTGGGGTGAAACTTTTCTAGGTCACACACACAGCTTTCCACATATTCTATTATCTCACACAATGTCACGGAATCATCTCGGAAGCCGTCTGGAGCTTGTTTACGGCGTCGTGACGCAAGCGGAGTGCCGGTCGTCCACAATATAATATTGTGCACAGTAAACACGTGCTTCTAAATCACAATAAGCAACCGTTTTCAATGAGGCCAGGCCTCCCATCGGTCTTGTACCTAACAAGAGCCGTGCACGCTGACCTCAATAGATAATACGGTACATGCTCGTACAACGGAAATACAGTATATGTAAAAAACTAAGAATATATTATTGGTATATTGAAACAATGGAAAATGCGCGGTTTTTGTTGCCTTCCAAAATCAAAATTTCACTTCACACATGAAAATAGTAACGAAAAAAGTTTATGTAAACTCCCCATAGGCACAGCCCACGGAGTTTCTCGCCGGATCTTTTCCGTGGGTGGCGATTCCAATCCGGTGATTGATTCTGCAAGGCACTCTTGCTAGGGTTAAGTTTAGAAAACTGTCAGGGGGTGAGCCGCGTGCGTTTACCTACTGGTCACAGCATAGCTGGAATAGACCCTAGCCTATCAGCGAAATGGTTGGGAGAAATATGTAAATTTAGAAAACAAATCTTTGTTATGACATTATCCAAGTATCCAAAGTCTAAGACATTACATCGAATACGTAAAGTTTAAAAAATACGCATTAAATCTCTCATCAAACGTGTATGACGATATGAGAGAGAGAGAGAGAGAGAGAGAGAGGAGTGAATGTTGAGCTGACGGCTGATAGAAGAGAATGGAAGAGAAAAATTAGCTGTACCGATCCCACCTAGAGGGATAAGGTGAAAACAAAAGAAAATCAAACACAGAGAGAAACAGGGTTCATAGACCCAGAGGGTCTAAACGTGATCACAATGAATGCTTGCTTCCAATAATTGTCACAATCTTTGTTATAAATATAACTTATTTAACTATTAAAATATGATAGAACAACTGTGTTAAATGAAAAATTAAAGCACTCTATTGAAACTGTCCATCAAAATGCTGTTCAAAAATGATCAAATTGTATAAAATCATGTGGTAAATTAGTTGGTTAACGCTGCGTACAATCCAGCTCAATTAGGAAGTGCGGTCAAATTCATGTCTTAATGTGAGCCTTCACTTTGTGGCACCTGTGATCTGTGGATAGCGTGAGAGAAACTATAAACATAACCATTAAAATTAATTTTCAAATTTAGCGTAGGTAATAAACAAATAATTTCTACGTAAAACTCAAAACCATTAACACTGAAAGCACAAAAGCTAAATAAACGCTCACCAAGCCGCCAAATACTTATCGAAAGCTGAACGAAAAGCGCTGAACGTATGTAACTTTTATCTCATTTGTACAGAGCTTTTGAGTTCAATAAACACACGACGCGCCCAAATCTGCCTATTCAAATTTGTGTAATATTTTTGTTAAGGATAAAACACGTGCCGTATAGAATTGTCTATTCGAGAACCATTACTAAGGGAATCAACGTCAACTTCGGGAGTTGTTATAGTTATACTATCCTAATTATTTACTTAGTTCAGGCCGAATTAACAGTAATAATCAAAAATGTAAAATTTCGGGAAGAGGATAATTGTAGGTTTTAGTAATGATCTTAGTGATACAAAGTTTGATAATTATTTTACATTTTATTCGTATATATTACCTAGATTTATTCAGAATGTATTAAGTACGAATATTAGGTACGAAGCAGAGCACAAAGAGAACCACGATTATAATAAACACGGTATAATGCTGCCTATCTCATTTTCTCCCACGTTAAATCTTATGAATTTATGTGTCTGTCTGTCTTTTTACTGTCGCTTTTTCGTCATCAACTTTTGAATAACAACGATGCTAAAAAAGTTTTCACTTCAAAATTCCTGATAAATGCGTTACACACATTGAGATATGAGTACTAAGTCTAAATGTTTACAGTACAGTTGAAACAGAAACACATTACTGCTTCCCGGCAGAAATAGACGAGGTGGTGGTACCTACCCGCGCGGACTCACAAGACGTCCTACCACCAGTAATTACGCATATTCTAAATTTGCAGATTTGATTTTTATTACACGATATTATTCCTTCACCGTAGAAGTCAATCGTGCAGATTTCTTACGTACGTATTTCATTAGAAAAATTGGTACCCGCCTGCGGGATTCGAACACCGTTGCATCGCAAGATACGAATGCACTGGACGTCTTATTTTTTAGACCACGACGAGTTCAAGTATATTACTGCATCACGGCAAAAACGGGCTGTAGTAGTAATGTCTATCGGTGCAAGCTCAATGGCCCTACCGTCACAATTGCTAGGAAACTCAGCGCTGGCTCGCGATAGTTGCGGGTAGTTATTTCCAATCGATTGACGTAACGCGTAAAACTTGTTTGCCTTCAAGGCGACTGGTTACAATGTTGGAAGCGTTATCAGCTATCTCGATATCGGATAGCCATTACACTGTATGCTTATTCAGCTTGGTGCAATGAAATCAACCCGAAAGCACATGACGGTAGTCATCTTAATGAAGATATTGAATAATTGTAATAATAATATCAAAGACAAACAATATTGATCTATTCTCAATTTGACCACAGACTTTAAAAATAAACAAAAGAGTAAATATGCTCGCGTTTGTCAAATACATGGTTGTGTAAAATTATTTTTATTGATTTAATATATATATTTATGTATAATTTGAATAAAAATAATTAGCGTTCTGCACTCCTTTTCTATATACTCTATAAGTGAAATCTCATACTCCTCCGTCTGCGCATTTTTTGTAAAAAGGGATACAAAGTTTTTGTTTCACGTATTAATATATAGATAATTGAGAACAAATCACGCACGGGCATTCGGCTGCAAATTAGTGTTCCCTGGGCTGTGTGTATCAGAGACTGATAAACAACTAATACACCCAGACAAAGAGCAAACAGACTTGTACATCACACGAATCTTTGCCCGATGTGGGAATCGAACCCCCGACCCTTGGCGCAACAGTTAAGGTCGCTGCCTACTGCCCCACCCAGTCAGTCGAAGGACGTGTAAACTCATTTTTATTGATTACAAATATTAAGATAGAAAAACTTATATTTTACTGTGCATTACATATATAGTTGTACAAAATCAAACTTACAAAATATTAATACGTATTTATAAGCTGAAGCGAAACGATAATAGCGTTTTAATATGTGACTCTTGTAAATCGTACAATACAAATATATTCTTGAAATCATCCCCAGTACCAATGAATTAGGTGGTAGGACCTCTTGTGAGTCCGCACGGGTAGGTGCCACCACGCCGCCTATTTTAGCCGTGGAACAGCAATGGGTTTCGGTTTGAAGAGTGGGGCAGCCGTTGTAACTATACTTGAGACCTTAGAACTTATATCTCAAGGTGGATGGCGCATTTACGTTGTAGATGTCTATGGGCTCCAGTAACCACTTAACACCAGGTGGGCTGTGAGTTCGCCCACTCATCTAAGCAATAAAAAAAAATTTATAAAATATTTATGAAATGCCACCATACAAGCACAAAGTGCCTAACGATGTAAACTTAGGTTTGTAACTCGAATCTTGATGGATGCACTCGACTTCTCACGGAAAAGCCTAATAAATATCCAGTAACACAACAAATCGATTCTATATCTATACTCAACAATTTCGATTCTATAAAAAAGAAGTTAAATGTACCGATTGTAACCCAACCCTGGCCTTCAGGCGGATAGCTCGGTTATAAATGGCTATCTCTCACGTTAACGAATACTTAAAGACTAAAGTTAAGGGACGCAAGACACAGCGGAAATAAAGAAAGACTTGATTTTTTATTTATTTTTTATTTGACCACATTGTAGTTAAATAGTAAAAACACTACATACTCTGTGCATCGTGTAAATTCAGCTCTGAAATCTGGCTGCACGTGCTGTTTTATGATGACGAAGAGAAATGAAATATAAATAGTTTAAAAAAAACAAAATAACACGCTTTGTATAAAATTCAACTAAAAAATAGAAAATAAATTTTAATAAAATTAAATTGAAAGTAGTGTAAAAATATACATGTCGGCGGAAGCCAAGGATGGCTAAGCGGTAGTTTCCGTCATCACTCGTATTTGGTTGAACTCAGTTTATAAAAAGTCAATAAAACCTTTTGAATAATAATTATTGAAACTCAACACACACAACTTTCACAATGACAGGGTAAACCGACAGTTTCGTTCCACATACCGACAGACCGACTGACTGACAGAGACGGACGGACCGTCTGATACGGACTGAAGAACTGTCTGACACGGAATGCCACGACTCTTTTTTTTTTTTCCTACCTATGCTGATAGCCTTGAGAGGCTATTTCAGCGTACCCTAGCTTGTGTAGGTGAGCTCGCGGGGCTCAAACCGGAGAATTGCTAACACCGCCCTAGCAAGAGCAGTGCTTCGCAGAATCTACCACCGGATCGGAAGCGCGACCCACTGAGAAGATCCGGCGAGAAACTCAGTGGGCTGTGTCTGTGGGTTAATTCGCTCGTCGAGCCCTTCGTCGCAAGCGACGGGTTCGGCGAGGACGGTGACCGGTGCTTGTATTGCCTAAAAGCACCGTTAATGGATCAGGAGGATCCGTGATGACGTGCTTTGGGCGATGTCGACGGTTTACCAAACGGTCTACAGGATCGGGTATGTAGTTTCCGGCGGCCACGACAAGAGGGTTCTCATGTCGTGCCGCCTTCTCAAAGTGGCGCAGCGATGCCGACTGTAGATACTTACTGACGGGGTCGAGCTCCAGATCATCGTGGAGGTCCACGTTCCTCTGGAACCATGGTGCTCCGACGGCTATCCTGCAGAATCGGGATTGTATAACCTGAAGGGGTTTCAAGTTGGTGCGGGCCGCGTGAACGAACACTACGCTTGCATACGTCATGACGGGGCGTATGCAAGTTTTGTAGAGGGTTACCTTGTTACGGAGGGACAGTTTGCTTCGTCTACAAAGCATTGGGTAGAGTCGTCCTAGTATAAACGCGGCGCGATCGCGTACCGTTTTTACGTGGGGACGGAATGTCATCCCTCTGTCGAGGGTGACGCCTAGGTATTTGACCTTCGGGGCCCACGGTATGGGCTGGTCAAAGAGAGTGATGGGGCTAACGGCGGAGGTGTTTACGCGCCTATTGGGGAGTGGGGTGCTCGAAGTGGTATTCGGAGGGCGACCCCTTTTGAATAGCACCGCTGTACTTTTCGTGGGGTTAATGTCTATTCGCCACTTCCGGAACCACTGTCCCATGGTGGTTACTGCGGTCTGGAGTCGCCGATGAAGCAACGACATCTTCCTACACGAGTAGTAGATAGCCGTGTCATCGGCGAAGAGCGCTAGATGGGTCTCCGGAGACCGGGGTATATCGTTGATATACAAACTAAATAGTAACGGGGAGAGTGCGGAGCCTTGCGGGACTCCGGCAGTCAGATGACGGGGACGAGAACGAGTTCCCTCTACTCGATATCGAAACGAACGGTTCGACAAGAAGTCTCGTATGATGAACACGAGTCTGTCTGGCACTCCCATGTTGTACAGTTTGTAGATCAAACCGTTGTGCCAGACTTTGTCGAACGCCTTCGCTACATCGAAGAAGAGGGCGCCGGTCGGGATTTGTTTACGCCTATTTAGCCCTATTAAGATGTGCTCCGTGAGGCGGTGCACTTATTGTACGCACGAGTGTTTGGCGCGGAATCCAAACTGCTCGTCTATTAGAATTTTATTCGCGGTAACGAAGTCCCAGAGGCGTTTCCGAAGGAGCCGTTCGTAAATTTTGCCTATCGCTGGGAGGAGACTAATCGGTCGGTAACTAGCGGTTTCATTATTCGGTTTGCCCGGCTTGTGTATACCGATAACGTCCGCTTCTTTCCATACCGCCGGAAAGATGCAGTGCGTCATAGCGGCATTTAAGATGGTAGCCAACATTGTTATCAGTTGGACTGGTAAGAGTTTTAACGCGCGGTTGCGGATGCCGTCGGAGCCGGGTGCCTTCTTAGGTTGAAGGTTTTCTATTACTTCTCTAACTTCGTCAAAGGTAATGGGGGGTAACGCGTCCGAGGGTGGCAGGGAAGCTCTGCGCTCGACCTCCCTGTCGACTGCCTCGGTGTGTTCGGGGTCCGCGTATTGAGTGCTGGTGGTGCACTGCTCTTGCAGTGCATCGGCCAGCAACTCTGCCTTGTCATCGTCATCGAAAGCCGGTGGTTGGCCTGAAGGGCGTACGAGAGGAGGCATAGTAGCAGTAGTTTCGGACTTGAGAGTCCTTGCTAGTCGCCAGTATGCTTGATGAGAGGGCGCGAGTCCTTCTAAGTAGCTATCCCTATTCTCATTTCGGGCGTCGCTTAGGCGAGATTTTACATCCCGCTGTAGACGACGCATCCGAATCCGGTTTGAGTGCGTGGGAAGTTGATCGTAGGCCCGGATTGCCGCGTTTCTAACTCTTAGGAGGTTCCTAAGTTCGGGGGACAGTCTGATGCGGTGAAAGCTATCCTCCACATCGACTTCTTTTGAGGATCTTATGATCGCGGAAGAGATGTGATCCGTGATGATGTTTATGGATTCGACTGTGTCCTCGGGGGATGGAGTTGAATCCGGGCCGCAGGGGAGGATTGGTGGAGCGGCATCGGCTAAGCATTTGCCCAGCTTCTTCCAGTCCACCATGGTCCTCGTAGCTGTGACTGGGTTGTGGGGGCGACCGAGCTGCATAACGACAGGTCGGTGGTCTGAGTCGAGCTCTGACATTGCTTCGATGGAGCGTAAGCGCAGAATTACGTTCCTCAGCAGTGCCAGGTCTATAGTGCTCGGACGGAGCGCGATGTTATACGGATAACATGTTGGAGTTGGGGGACCGACTACTTCGAAGGTAAGGTCGTCTATAAACGCGTCGAGACGCCTACCGTTTATGTTTGAACTGTGGCAGTTCCACCTAGTGTGGTGGCAATTTAAATCGCCTGCCAGGATGACGGAGTCTCCCATGCCGAACAGTGACTCGATGTCACTGCTCAGAAGGGGCTTGTCCGGGGGAGATAGACGGATGCGATGACGATCGGCTGGTGTCCCGTCAGCGAGATACGGCACACTGACGCCTCGATATGTGAGAGCGAGGGGGTATCGAGAGGGACAACGTGCAGGGCCCGCCTATAGTAAATGGCAGTCCCGCCTTTGGAGGCGGTGAGTCTGTCATTCCTAACCATGACGTAATTCGCGACTTTCGGGTCACGACGCGAGGGCTTCAGGCAGGTCTCCTGCACTAGCAGAATATCTACAAGATTGTCGCGGAGGAATTCGTAAATTTGATCGCGTTGTCGCGCGAGTCCGTTAGCATTGTAGAATGCTAACGTAAGGGAATATGGTTTCTCTCTAGCGTTTTGCGCCATTGATTACCGGTGATTTTAGAAAGTACGGGCCACGGACTCGTAAACGTCCATGTATTCGAACGCGGCCGCGAGCCGTTGTTCGGGGTTTACCGCCCTTCGCATCGCGTCTGCGAACGATCGCAGACGGTCGAAGTTGACCGCCGTGACGAAGTCGCGCACGAGCGTGAAGTCGTTGACGGCTGAGGGTTGCGGGGGACGGTACGCGGGCGCGGGGGGAGGTGCGAGCAGGGGCTGCGGCGCGGGACGTGTCGCGAGCGGGGGCTGGGGTGCGGTTTGTGTTCCCGACCTCGTATACGGCAGCGGTTTGTTCCACGCCGAGACGGTGGGAACCGCAGCCGGTACGAAGGCGGGTTTCGGTGCTGAAGGCACCGAAGTCTTTGGGCCGACGATACGGGGGGCTGGGTGGGTCGGACGTTTTCGCGGAGCCCTAGGACATCCACGGTGATTCGCGGGGTGCCCTTGCTTAAGGCATAGGACACAGCTTGGAGGTTCGGTCGCGGTTTCCCTAACTCGCGAGCAATCTACCGTGGCGTGATCGCCGAGACACTTCACGCAGCGGGGGCGCGCGTGGCAATTCCGAGCCGAGTGGCCATATAGTTGGCATCTGTGGCACTGTCCGGGAGTGCCACGTCTATGGGGGGCTTCAATGGTAACCCCGGATAGGCCACATACTGTCGCGAGACATGCGATCTTTTTCTTGGCCTCCGGGGTTGGTTCTAGAGCGACTAGAACCATGTTATATGGTTTTTTGTCGCGTCCGTTGTGCATCCGGTGCACACTTACTATCGGGAGGGACTGAGCGGTCAGATCCTCCCTTACGTACTCTATGTCGAGTTCCTTCGGAACTCCGCGTATTACTACGCGGAGCTCGCGGTCCTCCTGAAGAGCATAGGTATGGAAACCTATGTTCTCCTTTCGGAGGTACGCGGATAGAGCCCTATGGTCGCCCGGCGTTGCGACCTTTATTTGAATCCCATGCGCGACGTTACGCGCATGGGTATAATTTATTTTGTTTGCCTGAAGGGCCTGGGAGACGCGGTTCCATGCTGACTTCTCCTGGAGAATCAGCGGGGGCGGGGCGACGGTTTTTTGCGCGGGTGCGGGCTTGGGACGCGGCGGTGGGGTTGCGCGGCGGCCGGAGTCCGACTCCGGTGTCACGACTACCTGCGGACGGGAGGCAGTCGCTGATTTTGTTTGTTTTGTCGTGGAGCTCCGGGACTCCACGGCGCGAGTACGTTTTTTCCCACGTTTTACCGTTTGGAACCCATCCGAGGTTCCGGGCTGCGGGCTCGTCGCGGACTCGAAGTCCATCTCCGATCCGGTATCGGAGTCTGAACCTGAGTTAATTATTACGGACGACGCGACGGATGAGATTGGCGAAAATGACGTCGCGGGTGCGTTAGGCGCTTCGTTGGCGCTAGGCGCTTCGTGAGTCGCTACGTGCGTACGTGCGCTCAAATTGGGTTTGGGGGCGGGGCATGACTGCGCGGCTCGAAATGACGCGGCGAGGGACGCGGGCGGGGCGGGACTCGCGCGGGCGGCCCTGTAGGCCGCGAATTCGGCCGTGAGGTTGGATAGCACCGGGTACTTCTCGGCAAGTAACCCGAGAAACCCTAAGAGCTCTTCTTCCATTTTTTTCGTTTTTGCCCGGGGGGGGCGTCCCCGGGACTTAAGGCACACTCGCCGAAAGGCGAGTCCCCTGAGTAGGAGTTCACCCCCTGAGCTTTACCAGCTCCAAGGGGGGGGAGTGCCTTTGCCGTGAAAACGGCAGTCGGCTAGGATTGGGGTGGAAGTTTGGGAAGGTGGGGCCCCACTGGGTTGTGAGAATGCCACAACAAGCGGTGATCTCAGCGGGGGGTTAGTCTCGAAAGAGACTGTTTTACTCGCCGAATAAATAAATAAATTTAATAAATGATATGAGTGGATGATAATGTGAAGTCGTTACGAATGCACAATCGACAAGTTCGAGTTGCTTTTACGACACAAGGTCGCGACGCCAGCGATAGTGCGTCAAGAATTCGCAACAATGCCGCGATCGATGCGACAACGACAATGCAGCGAAACTCAAGACACAAGATCGCGACGGCAGCGACAGTTTCTCGCAAAAACACGTCCGGACTGTAAGGTGATGCAATCGGAACTGAATGGCGACGCCACGACTCTGTCCACGCACCGCCATTTTATACTGTGGCGTTACGGAGTCTACCCTACAATTTGTGATATTTATCAAAACAACATTTCATCATTTAAAACAATAGTCAAAACAACGTCTTAATATTACTAAAAGTCGTTATCCACGACATATATATTTTATTGTAAAAAAAAAGCATGGAGTGCATAACAAGTGAAGCTAATATAAAGCGTGTAAAAATCAACTTATTATGTATCATCCATTGAAACGACGTACGCTTAAAAGCCGAAGGCATAATAGCGTCACAGCCAATTTTTTCTGAGCTGTGATGCCATTCCGAGCATATTCATACTGGCTGTGTTTTTATCAATATTTTATCGACGAAGAAAAGAGCAGCAATAAACATCAAAAAAATTCACTTTCGTAGTCAGTGCCGTAATGACAAGTATTCACATTTTCGATCGCCGCCATTTTCAATCATTAATTTGTCCTCTAAATTATTCAAATTACGATAACGATGATTGAGATAAGATTGTCTATAATTGTACGTATCATTTTTTCTTCGCGGAACTGGTACTGTAAAAATAATCAATCCAATATTGATTAATTATTAATTGTCATTGAAATGATAACTCGTATGACGTTTGGTAATGCGGTAATTTGGGAAAATAAAAAAACCCATTGCGCTTTAGAAACAGCCGGAATGAATAAAAAAAATTAATCGAATTTCAAACTAACATTTTCACTCAACTCACACAGATTACACCTTCATCTAAAGGAATATTTAGGGAATGAACTCCGCTATTTCACTCAAATCTCTCCATAAAGAAGGCTCCCCGAAAACTTCTAAATATACGGATATTTGGCTACTCGATACCGAGGATGCCACGACCGGTTTTGTAATACAATCATGTATGAAAACTATTCGCATACGCTGTATTTTCATGTGAATCGCATACTTTAGCACACTTTTGAAAGTCGCTTGTCCGTTGGCAGCTTATCAAGGGAAATCAATTAATTACAATCAAAAACGCGAAATGAAATCGTCCTAGTAGTTTTAATTTTTACTATTAAAGGCGTGTGGGATTGGATTGCGTGGCTCAGTCTCGTGTACAGATGCTCGGACACTTGGTCACTCCATCCACTTTACCCATCACTATGAGTCTCTCCAGGTTGAGGGTTTTCTTGCTATATGGCCAAAATATTGAAGCACTCTATATAGACATTTAGTGGATAGCTTCTGATCAGGTTTAGTTCGTTGAGGATGGAAGCGTTCGTCTGTAAGACCGTTTAACGAATGCGTAACATGTGCCGCCAACACCATATCCTTAATACTAGCTCGATGAAACTACTTAACACTCCAAGCTAATGCTTTAAGAGATTAGCAGTATTCACTATGAAGTCTAAGTGTGCCAAGAGTTCGCCGTCTATAAATACCAATGATAATAATCAACAATTTACATAATGATGTTGATTTCAACAGAAAATCCATTCGTTTTAGTAGAGCCGTCAACTCTCATCTGTTTCATTCAATTGATTCATTCAGTGGGCTTAAAGATTGAAAGGCATCTTCAAGTGAACACAAAAGACTTATATTTAGCAGACGATAAAACAATTTCAAACTGTAGTGTATTCAATGTCAAAAGGAAACGTAAATTTGTAATAGCTCTATAAATATTACAACATAAATCAATATTTTTTTTTCTTTTTCTATTTTAGATGTGAAAACATAATAAATACGTCCAAGGAAATATGCAGACGTTATTCTGCGGTCATGTACTTCTCATTCATGATGTCGATAGTTCAATACTGGACATAGGTATTCCACTATTTCAGTTTCTATAAGTGTGACGACTGAGTTTTCTTCTTCTTCTCCATCGCTCCCTCATTACTGAGGATCGTGACTCCGTTTCAGCTTGTCGACTGCCAGCCTCTTTCGGTTCCGGTCAGTTGCCTGGTGTAGTGCAACGCTAAGTGGTCTGCTGGTTTGCTCGGAGATCTGGTCGGACCAACGTTTGGGGCTCCGGCCTCTAGGACGTTTTCCTTCTACTTTTCCAGTGACCATCAGACGTTCCAAGTTATCTACACCTCTGCGGGCAACGTGGCCAAAGTAGCGCATTATGCGTTGCAGGTGGTAGACAGGCGTTGAGTGTTCTCCATTTTAAGCTGTTACAGGACCGAGATGTTCGTGCGGTGGGCTATCCATGTGATTATTCGTTTTGAAATTGTTGAAGTCAGCTTAGACCTTTCCTGCAATTTCTTCTTCTACACTCGGAGGATCAACTTTGTCGGTAACAGCTTCTTGTCTCTAGTAATAGCGTTTTGAGAATACTGGATCTTAGTGGATACGGTGTTCTTCTGATAAAGCCATTAGTAATGGAGATCTGCATCAAGCTGTTGTACCATAAATCAATGAAAAACATTAAGACGGTACGTTTTAATACGAACTTTCAATTTCGATAAATTATTATCTTTAAATCTAGAGTCTAAGGTCAGGGTGTTAAAAGACTACGGGCCTGATTGAAATCAAAAATCTAGGTGTCGTCATACCAGATTATGTTAAAACCAGTCGCTCGTTCGTAAGTAGACAAATAATAAAAATACTATATTACAAAAACCTAAGCTATGAAAACTCCAAAATATTACTGACGGAAATCAGGTCGGTACATTGCTGAAACAAACCAAACCGAAATCCTTACCGACAGAAACGTAATCTAACAGTAAGACAGACTTAAATTGGAAACCTCATGTCCGAGCCCCAAGGGAGAGACCCGGACCGAACATAACTTATACTTGATAACGACCGAGAAATGTTATATAGTAACATGTTTTACTTTGGTCCGTCCTTCAAATCTAAATATATGGTTGCTTCCATGTAAATGCTTAGGATTGATGTAGCCATCCACGCAAACCTCAAAATATGCTCTACCACAATCAATCAGAAATTTAAAAAAATATCAGTTCCATTTTTTAACTTTAAAATATTTGTTGATTATGAAAGTAGACGGCACCAGATGGCGTGGAAGGTTGCCCTTGGGATGGACCGACCAGCTGATCATGTCGGCAGTTGGCGGCTGTTTGCATGAGTGTACCAGGCTCACCACTAACCAGGAGGATTGGCGATTGCTTGTGTGGCCATAACATCTGCCCACAGCAATGATGCTGAATAACGACCATGACCGCTCTGACAAGAGTGATACGACAAAGGAAAAAATTGCAAATTAAACCATTTTTAAGTAGGTTAAATATGTACGTATTTTCTTAACAACAAATCGTAAATTGCAAAACTTCAACCCCCGAATAGTCACTTCGGTCACAATTAAACCTTTTTTTTTTATTGCCCTTGTAAGCAGACGAGCATACGGCCCACCTGATGGTGAGTGGTTACCATCGCCCATGGACTTCAGCAGGGGCAGAGCCAAGTTGCTGCCTACCGCTTAATACTCTCCACAAGCCTCATTTGAAGAAGGACATGTCATAGCGCTCGGGAAATACCGTGGCTCCTCCACGCTCATTCCATAGCCGGATGGTAAAACTGGACCTAAGGCCTAAAGACTGGCCTAAAGACTTCGCCGACCAAATAACAAATTTATAACTTGAATTCTGTCAACGAATTATAAAACTACTTCGATTTTTAGGTAATGTTATTATTCAAAGTCATGTCTCGTTATGATTTAGGGTCGGGAAAATATTTTTACAGTTAAATTTGTCGATTTATATCTGAGTATTATTAAAATGTTAAAAATATGCCAATGTTCTCTTAAACGACAAAACAAATTAGTACTGTGAACAGTATAAACAGTGGTAGCAACTGTTACAGAGTCAACACGCCATCCAAATGAATGCATAATCTTGAAATCCAATTTAAATTTTCAAATGTTAATCTTTAAATCACGGCATTTTCAATGTGGCTTCCAAAACACAAAACACCACCAAATCTCTTGAAATCTAAATTAAACAGATTGTACAATTAATCAAAAGTGATCAAAATTTCAAGTCATTAATTTCGTAAAACGCAATTAGGGCCTGATAAAATAAATAATTTGTCACTTAAAGCTCTGATGCGATTATTTGATTTTTCTTCGAACATTTGAAACAACTAAGTTCAGTTAAGTCACAGCAGGCCTGGCATTTTGGCAAAGTATTGATGTGGGTGATTGAATAATAACTATACTAGATAAACCACATAAACTTCTTAATTTTTAAAGAAAAATCATAAAAAAGCGAAATTTTGATTTTTTGTAATAAAAATACTTTTTTATTTTTTATTGCTTAGATGGGTGGGAGAGCTCACGGCCCCCCTGGTGTTAAGTGGCTACCGGAACCCATAGACATCTACGACGTAAATGCCGCCACCCCCTCGAGACATTAGTTTTAAGCCTCTGTATTAACAGTACAAATACTGCCCCACCCTTCAAATCACGGCAGACACAGGCAGGGTGGTGGTACCTACCCGTGCGGACTCACAAGAGGTCATACCACCAGAAATTACGCAAATTATAATTTTGCGGGTTTGATTTTCATTACACGATGTTATTCCTTCACCGTGGAAGTCAATCGTGAACAATTGGTAACTACGTATTTCATTAGAAAAATTGGTACCCGCCCGCGGGATTCGAACACCATTGCATCACTACACACTAATTCCACTTCGATAAAGCGGCACGACTCGAGAACCCTCTCATCGTAGCCGCCGGTAACTACATTCCCGATCCTGCGGACAGAATGGAAAGCAGTCGACGTCGCCCAACACACGTCATCTCGGATCCTCCCGATTCACTAACGGTGCTTTTAGGTACTTCAAGCACCGGTCACCGTTCTCCTCGAACCCGTCGCTTGCGACGAAGGGCTCGACGAGTAAATTAACTCTCAGACACAGCCCACTGAGTTTCTCGCCGGATCTTCTCAGTGGGTCGCGTTTCCGATCCGGTGGTAGATTCTGCGAAGCACGGCTCTTGCTAGGGTTCGTGTTAGCAACGTCATCAGGTTTGAGCCCCGTGCGCTCACCTACTAAAGTTAGGGTTACGCTGACATAGCCCCTAGGGCTATCAGCTTAGGTAGGAAAAAAAAAAAAAAAAAGCACACGAATGCACCGGACGTCTTATCCTTTAGACCACGACGACTTCATTTATTTCGGTTATTCGTTATTTAGCATCATTGTGATTTCAAACTCAATTACACGATACTAATAATATAGAGACATAGCTATGCCATGCCGGCTGCGAGAGAATGAGAAAAAAACTCGTTATGGTTTCGCTTCTACTGACTGTAAATTGCACACATTTTTATACCGATAGTAGAACCTTATTCTGTACAGGTACCACCAGTCCCCCTATTTTTGCTGTGATGCAGTAATGCGTTTCAGTTTGAAAGGTCGGGCAGCCGTTGTACTGTAAAAATGAACACCTTAGAACTCAAGTCTCGAGATGAGTGGCGCATTGACGTTGTTGATGTCTATGAGTTTCGGTAACCAGTTATCACCAGGGCTCATCGGTACAACGAATTTTTATATTCCATTCTCTTCTATCAGCCCTCATCTCAACACTCACTCCTCTCTCTCTCTCATATCGTCATTCACACACTCCATCCATGTCTTCTTCGGTTGACCTCTTTTCCCTCTACCACTACCATTTCCATACATCTCCTAGTCATATGCATCTCCTCTCTACGCATCACATGTCCATACCACGCTAACCGTAAGCAATAAAAACAGAAAAAAAAAGTTTATTTTTCTCGATAGCCATACGAATTTATAGCTCTTTGTGAACTCACTAGGATTAATTGTAACTGCCATGTCGTAATACCAGGGACCGGGGATCTTACCGCAAAACACACTCGTTGAACCCGGCTTAAAAACAGATGCCACGAAACACCATAGACAAACTAGACTAGTATTTCCAAAAACTAACCAGCTGATACAAAAAATGAAACTTCGGTCAGACAAAAATTTCTCCAGAATAGTGGCGAACATCGGTAATACTGCGCATTACCGAGGTTCAATAATTTCAACACAGAGAAGTAAGTGTTGTCTTCTCTCAATGAATCATGTATATTTTCTTCACAGGTTATAATTTATTATAAGTATTTAGTGTGCATTAATTTTTTTTTATTGCTTATATGGGTGGGCAAGCTCACAGTCCACCTGGTGTTAAGTCGTCACTGGAGCCCATAGACATCTACAACGTAAATGCGCCACCCACCTTGAAATATAAGTTCTAAAGTCTCAGTATAATTACAACGGCTGCCCCACCCTTCAAGCCGAAACGCATTTAGATTTAGTAAATAAAACTATAAAGTTCACTGTTTGTCTTTTTTTAATTAATATTCTAATCAATCACTTAGAGGAAATATAAATCTTGATTTAATTGACACTCGTGTATTAGAAATGTAACAAATTTGGAGTTGGCTACTAGTCAGGTGACTAATCTTAAAACTGTTAGTAGCTCAAGTTGCACACAACATAGAAACAAGCTACAACTTTGATGAAATAATGTCTAATCATTTAACTATCGACAGGAATTACAACACTATTGCGGATTCAATTAAGAGTCGTGAAAGATTATTTCGTTTCGATTAACCTCGGGGATGTCGATAGCAAACGTTCACTCATTAAAAATGAGATTTACATTTTGATCAGTATTCTTCTGATTATTTTGAATGAGCGCCGTTGCTAGAACAACTTCCATTTCTCGAGCCAGAACACAAAATAGTTGATCTTTAGAAACAACTCAGCAGTGTACAACACGAAAACGATAACAATAATGTAACGCGGTGGGGTTCGGGATAAATGAAAATTCTACTTACGGACAAATTAAAACTGTATGTATGTATTAGTACTTAATTAAAACACTCACAAAACACTTTAAAATTCTTCATTCACTTCTTCCGTTTCGCTTCAGGTGATCCGTTCGCTATTTTGCTTCGAGTAGATCCAATTACTAACTGACTGTGTGCCATCTCTGCAACGCTTTTATAGTCGATACGACATCCCTAGATTTATCGAGTACATTCTGTGCAAGTCGAGTAGTCTCGATGTGTGTTTCTGCTATCTGACAATAGATGGCGCTGTACTTCTCGATTTTACTAGTGCATTCGATATTTGTTCGGCTATTCTGCGATAGATGGTGTTACTCTTACCGGCGTAACAAGCTTAAAATAACTGTTCCATGTCTCGAGCCGGAACACAAAATAGTAGATCTTTAGAAACAGCTCAGCAGTGTCCAACACGAAAATGTTAACAATAACTTATAAATTTTAGGCTTCGTTCTTTATGCATTTCTCAGTGGGTCGCGATACCGATTCGGTGGTAGATTCGGCGAAGCACTGCTCTTGCTAGGGCTGGTTTTAGCAAATACTCTCAGATTGGGTCTGTGAGCTCACCTACCAGTGCGCGCGTAACTTGAATAGACGCAAAAGCTACCAGTGAACAATAAAATATATTTAATAATATATAATAAATAACTATAGTTTCATTGGCTTTATGACAGATGGTACTGATAGTACTGCTATATTCATTAAGCTCACATGAGATAGCAATTCCAATTCTTGTTTCCTACAACACATATTGGCTATAAAATGAAGCGAGCTCACTGTCGCTTCTTAGTTCTGACATGTTCATGATATTTAACATAGAATAGTAATATTGAAATATCTTGCTCCGTTGGTGTCTTACTGAGATTCCGGTTATCGTTCTCGTCGAACCCGTCGCTTGCGACGAAAGGCTCTGCGTATATATTGATTCACAGACACAGCCCACTGGGTTTCTCACCGGATCTTCTCAGTGGGTTGCATTTCCGATCCGGTGGTAGATTCTGCGAAGCACGGCTCTTGCTAGGGTTCGTGTTGGCAACATCTTCAGGCTTGAGCCCCGTGAGCTCACCTACTAGTTAAGATTACGTTGAAATGGTCTCTCAAGACGATCAGCTTAGGTAGGGGAAAAAAAGGTGGGATTGTGAGATAATGGATAAAAATATGTGCCTCTCCACAACTCACTCCTGAGGAACGTCCTACCGTGAGCTAATATTGTATATAACCACTCTAAAATTATTAGATAATATTTTTTGATCACGAACGAAGGTTGGGGTAATCAATTTATTAGGGTACCCGCCCCATTACGTTACATTCCCATCACATATTCATTTTTTTATGACTCCATTCATTTTGATGGTTAAAATATCAAACGATGCAACCATACATTGGTCTAGTCGGAAACATTTATAAGAACACTTGATAAGTTGCGAAAAAATCAATCGAATTTAACGTAGCATAGCATAGTCACCGCAGCCGAGGAGAGGTTCATGACGTAAGTAATTCATGGAGTCTGCCAAGATCATGGGAAGTCATGTATTATGCAAGTCTCCAAAAGTTTGGTACTGAATAATTTAACTTAAATTAAATTTGAGATTTCTACTGTCTACAATATCCCAAACACAATCCAAATTTGGAAAATCAAGGCACGATCTTTGAGATATCTTTGAGATACAAAAAAGATAAAATGTAATTAGATAGACTAGATATGCACTGTTGTATGTTGTACTTTTGAAGCCTAGTTGAATTTTTGAGAAAACTGTTTCGTTATACCTCATGATAACGGATTGATACATAAATATCATAGCCCAAATTACGATTTCCACTGAATGATATCGATTATCTTTCGTTATTCAATTAATAGTTTCATTCCAACAAAATGCAGTCACAAGATGTGACGACGTGTTCTCAGATCATATTTTACATATCAGAACATATATTATAGTTTCAAAACTAAGCTTATATCTGTGTTCTTAGCTACAATAACCAAGTTAAGTTAAGTTGTATTAGACTCTCCAATATTGTCCCGCGTGTATCTAAATTAATGGTCAACCAAAATTAAATGTTACTCTATAAAATATTCACTCTCGCGTTTAATATCACCCACACACTCTAAATAATTAGAAGCATACCCAAAATTCGGTACAATTACTTTACGAAAATTGGTTTAAGAGAAAAGAGCTAGGAAAATTACAGAATTTTCCTCCACGACCTTTCGTAAAAAAATAATTCAATTTATTGATTTCGATTTTGGATTACTATATTTTCCGATTCGATTTGTATGCCAAATTTTACATTAGTATCTTCGGCGATGGATACATGGTTACTGTCCTAGATATCGAAGCTTAGAAGATGTTTGTCGTTGCTTTGTTTGTCCTGAAAATACTTTTTACCTATTGCACATCACAAATGCGGTATTTGTGAAAATTGGCAGTTTCCTTATGATGCTCTGAATCTGAACTCTGTATATTTGAGAGATGGAAAGAGTACATCTTCAACAAAATTCATTTTTAGAAATTTTGTGAATCAACAACTGGATGATCGTTAATATACATATGTCAGAGACGGTCATTAGTTTGGTAGCAAAACAAACCGCAGCACGATTCCCGAGAGGTGACAGCCAACACGATCATAATGTCGGAACTCGGCTAAGTTCGTGCTACGACAGAGTCTAGCCGATGGAGGCGCGCATAGACGCCATGACACTTACCAACAAGCCTTCTCGAAGAGCGGTGCCTCCATCCTAAGAACTATCATTCGTTTTCGTTTGGTAACGTCAAGAGAAGTTTTCAAAATTGTTCTAAGGCAGCAAATGTGTTTTGTGAAGTCACTAATTCTCTTAACTCGATCACCCTAGCTCCTCGGCCCTAAAATGTCTGAATGCGGTTGCTCCTACACATATATTATGTAACATAGAAGAAGGTGACGAAAGAATGCTTTGTCAGAATTTAGAATAACAATGACAAAGCTTGCAAATGGACAGTCTATTGTTCAGAAATTATACGCAAAATTATGAACACGCGAGTATACAACGTAATCTAAGAATGAAATAACGAATTTAAACCGCTTCCTACGTTTCAATTGTTTTACAGTTTTTTTAGTCATTGAGGTACTAAAATAAAAATTACAAATGCGAGATTATATACATTTAAAGTTATTTTTCATATTCATTCAGGTCATTTAAGTGTGTACGGCTCTTGAAAAACAAAAATACTAAAGCTAAGCCCACTTAAGCATTTTACTAATAATTCGTCTTATCGTCAAATATTTTTAGCAATTGGTTTGCGATTTTCTAGTCCATCATATTTGTTAGCTATATGCATAATACGCAATTTAGATTCAATAACATTCGAGAAAAAATTTACTTAATAAAGCTGCGTAGTCTACTGGGTGAGAGGTCAAAATTCAAAATGTTTTTTATTACCCTTGTAGGTAGACGAGTATACGGCCCACCTGATGGTGAGTGGTTACCGTCACTCATGGACGTCAGCAATGCCAGGGGCAGAGCCAAGCCGCCACCTACCGCTTTGTATAGATTTAGATATTCTTTTTATAGAAAAAATCAGTTAGTAGTTGTTGATATTTTGCTTATTATAGGAGCATACTATATCTTGGATGCTACTGGATTCTTTTATTAATACACATTTTGCAGAAAGAACATATTATTTATTTTCCCTTGAATGACAGAGTGATATGTTTTACACGAAACGGAAATGAGCAAACATAATACAGATACTAATAGACATTAGTTAGTGCAGGTATTTAACAGTAGTTATAGACATTTCAGTCGTGCGTGGATCCAATAAGATTAAAACCTTAGTAGTGCTCTTAATTGTCCACAGAATTAGGTACAGTGTGTTTGAACTTGAATTTTCTCACCAGACAAAAGTAAATCTCGAATGTACACGAAATTTCTATTGCTAATTAGGCCACAAAGCCGTCCTATGATCGACTTGAAAAATGAACCAGTCTATATGGTATAATTGAGGATTGAGGCGGTCACGTCGTGATGTCTAGGCTCCTCGTCGATTTCTCGTGACTGAAATTCGGTGCTTACCATCATCAAGCCTCCAGACCTCTCACCAAGCTTACTGGGATTCAGACCAATCAATCACAACTGGAACGCCACTGGTTGGGGCCTCTTCAATAGCATTTGTCTATTTGTAACTATACTTGAGACCTTAGAACTTATATCTCAAGGTGGGTGGTGCGCTTACGTTACAGATGTTTATGGGCTCCAGTAACCACTTAACACCAGGTGGGCTGTGAGCTTTACCACCCATCTAAGCAATAAAAGAAAATCTGGTCAGCGGTCTTTCGCGATTCCTTTCAGATTGCTTAAAACTACAATTTTTTTCAAGTTCACGTCTGGTCACACTGCAGTGTTTAAAGGAGTCTATGCGTACGTATTTTAGGTTCCTAGAGTCACCAGTAACTAATTAACATTGGGTAGTAGTATCATCATTGCCCCTTCCACACATCCGTACTTATATTACATATTAAAAAAAAATCTGTTTGTGAAATTATTGTAACAAGTCTCGCGATTGACGAATATGAATCGACGAGAACGAATATATTGTGACATTGTCAAGGTCAATGTTGTTAAATAGCTATTTACTAAGCTCGAGTTTCTTAATAATTCATTTACTTTCTTAAATAATTCTTTAAAGCAGAATACATTTCTCAAATCCGAAATACGCCTCCTGTTTATAGCCAATCTAAAACTTTCTCAATTATATTGCTTTAAATATCATATTACCTATTCCAAGCACTAATTGTATTTTAGTACTTTCTTCAGTTTTCTCCTGTCGCCCATTCATATAACTATTTTCACGACTTAGCCTCGTGTTTATTATTGGCAATAAGAAGACATTATTCACTGCGAAGAAGGCACCTTTTGTCATGGCACCGAAATTACAAGAAAGATCCCTGTGACCTTCCACGAGTATTAGGATACATGGGGTGGACGTTTCGACCAATACCGAAGTCAATAGAAGGGCAAAGCGAAGTTGACGCCAAATAATGATGTTGGAAATCCTAAACAGAGCGAAGCGGTACTTCGCGCCTGAGCAAAAACTTTTAGTCAAGCAAGTCTAGGCTTGCTTGAAGTACTGCTCCTATGTCTGGGCTGGGTTTCCCAAATATATATATATATTTGGCGTATTTTGTGTGTTTCCAGAAATCCTTTCTGCTATGACTTTGGAATAAGCTTCCCTACACAATGTTTCCTGAGTCCTACGACATGTACTTTCTTCAGACGAGACTTATGGAGAGTACGGAATGGTATATAGCGGCTTGGATCTGCCCCTAGTATTACTGACGTTCACGAGCAACGGTAACCACTCACCATCAGATGGGCCGTATGCTCGTCTTTTACGTTTTTGAATTATATGGGTTCCGGAAAGCACTTAATACCAAGTGGACCGTAAGATCATTTACTTGTCTGAACAACAAAACAAAATTGGTTTTTATACATAATTTACAAAAGTAGATACATGGTATGCCTAAGAAGATAGATATATCACAATTACGTCTAATTCAAGCAGCAAAAACATTTCGACGATACATTCATGATAAGCTCGGTAATCTTAAAATAAAATCTCGAATTCTAAAATCTTCCAAGACTCAACGAACTCAGACAAATTAAAGCTCGCGTCTCATCTCAGATTTCGTTTGCTATGTATGTTTGTATGTATACATATATATTATACCTCTTTAAGTAAATTTCCATAGAATTCTCGTGGAATAATTTGTTTTTCTGGCAGCATCGTTTTAATTTGATTGGATTCTAAGAACATGTCTTAATTTAAATATAATGTTATCGGCACTCAATTCCACTGAGAAAGCGACTGACCTCTACACATTACACTTTTGACATTACTAAAAACTTCATTAAATTTGTTATCCTACCGAGTGTTATAGTAGTTTTTCCAAGGGCAATTTGCCACTGCCAATCGTGAATGGTTAACAACTTCAAAACTATCTCAGCAACTAAAGCATGCATGTTCTTTTTAGAATATTACTCTAAATCATAAATTCATTATCTATTCATGATCGAACATGTCGGTGAATCAAAAACGTTCCTTCTAACTTCTAGCCATGCTGTTGTGGACTGGCCTTTGTGACCCGGTTTTATTGCTTATATAGATGGACGAGCTCACGGCCAGCCTGGTGTTAAGTTTTACTGGAGCCTATAGACATATACAACGTAAATGCCGCCACCTTGAGATATGAGTTCTAAGGTCTCAGTACAGTACGACAACAGCTGCCCCACTCTTCAAACCGAAACGTATTTCTGCTTCACGGCAGAAATAGACAGAGTGGTGGTACCTACCCGTGCAAACTCACAAAACGTCTTACCACCAGTATTTACGCAAATTATTATTTTGCGGATTTGATTTTTACTACACAATGTTATTCCTTCACCGTGGAAGTCATCCTGAACATTTGCTAAGTACGTATTTCATTACAAAAATTGGTATTCGCTTGCGGGATTCGAACACCGGTGCATCGCTAGATACGAATCCACCGGATGTCTTATCCTTTAGACCGCGACGACTTTCAACACCCGAGACAATCACTTTTCGTTATGATACACGGTGATAATAAGAGGCTTAAACGTCTTCTGGATACTCGTCTCTCAAATCAATAACGACACAATACGGCCAATGCTTTGACTCCACAATCTTGGCCTGATAGCTAACATCTAACAATGATCGAAGCTGGAAGATGCGACTGTTGTACCCAACTGACTAATTGAGAAACTTCTCTATAACTTTGAACGTCAACTTAATCGTTACGTTTATTAAAAGGGTGCTCAGTAATTAAAAAGTCTCATCAGTATATTTCTTCCCGTTACGTATCACATAGGAAACAGTTGTTATTTCACTACTCTGTTAATTTTTGCTGTAAATGGGCAAATCATTATCAGTACGAAAAAAATATAATCACTACGGAAGCTTCATTGTAAATCTATGTAAGCTAGTGGTCCCCCAATAGTCGAAATTCAACTATAATTAGTTGAAATTATAAGTTTGACATTATTATGGTTCTATTGTCAAAGACTATTATTATACTTTTATAATCACAGATTTAGCCAAGACTACACTGATAGACAAATAATTATATTAAAGACAAAAAATATTAACAAAGTTAAGTGTTTGACAATAAACAAAGAGTGTACATGTTTATATGTGTTGTGTCAAACACATGGTAGTGTGTGTAATGTTTTTTTGTTGATTAAATGTTTTTTTTACACATAATTTTAAAGAAAAATTAGCATTCTGCACTCCTCTATATTCTCTATTAGTGTGAGAAATTTAATACTCCTTTACCCGCACAATTCTCGTAAAAAGGGGTACAAATTTTGCGTCACGTACTACGAGTAATACATAGATAATGACGGGACAAGAAATTATTTCTATGACGTCTTTGATATTTAAATAGAACATCACTCTAAATGTCATAAATCGAATAGTATCTACGTAAATAGAACAATCGATAAGACATGAATATACAATAGGATTTGTAATTTTATTTACAAAGGTTTTTTGCTCAAACGCCAATTGAGTTCAGGGTTCGTCTTTCTTTATGTTGTAGTTACGGAAAATAACGTGAGTGACGCAGCCTGTATGATAGGAGATCAAAATTTAGTCAACTAGATGCTTGACGACTGATGATTGCACCATTCAATTTACGGTCGCAGTCAATACATCTGTTACTGATCTAGTACCAGGTTATATGTTTAAAAAAATCCAAATGGCATAGCCACCACTAGCGTTCTGCCTACAAATAAAACATATGATTGGCCAGACAGACCCTTCCGAGCAACCCTTACTTACTAACTCTGTCGATAAATAAATAATTTGCATAGGGTTCGAATTTTTGAATATCTTAGTTTATGCCCATACGTATATGCGTATTATGATTTATTTATTGAGCTTTGCAACGCCCGTACCTTTCCAATCTTTCACTTATTTTCTATATTCTTCTAAGCATTTAAGCTCATTCATAAGAATAGATAAAATTTACCTTCTTAACTTACATTTCGTGAACCTTGCAACGAATCTCTTTGATAGGTTAGTGGCATTTCGTTTGGTAGTTAATTGATTTACAAACACAACTGACAGTAAATCAATATGAGTACTACCAACAGAACAGAGTGGTAAAGACAATTTTTAATATTATTCTGTTGACAAAACTCAGTATTGATATTCGAATTGATTGGCATTCTCTCGGATCGTTTGGAACCTCTGGGTCTGCGGAGGGACTTCGGTTCCCTCTGTATTTTGTACCGTATATTCCATGGGGAGTGCTCTGAGGAATTATTCGAGATGATACCGGCATCTCGTTTTTACCACCGCACCGCCCGCCACCGGAGTAGAGTTCATCCATACTACCTGGAGCCACTGCGGTCATCCACAGTGCGCTTCCAGAGATCTTTTTTGCCACGCACCATCCGGCTATGGAATGAGCTCCCCTCCACGGTGTTTCCCGAGCGCTATGACATGTCCTTCTTCAAACGAGGCTTATGGAGAGTATTAAGCGGTAGGCAGCGGCTTGGCTCTGCCCCTGGCATTGCTGAAGTCCATGAGCGACGGTAACCACTCACCATCAGGTGGGCCATATGCTCGTCTGCCTACAAGGGCAATAAAAAAAATAAAAAAAGCACGTCCATAGCGTATGATAATACGATAAGAGTTTGTCCGGGCTATACTCAAAGATCCAGCCAAAGTTCTCGTCAATCAAACCCCCAGAGTCCCTTTGAAGTCGTCGTGGTCTAAAGGATAAGAGTGACATCCGGTGTATTCGTATGTAGCGATGCACCGGTGTTCGAATCCCGCAGGCGGGTACCAATTTTTCTAATGAAATACGTACTTAACAGATGTTCACGATTGACTTCTACGGTGAAGGAATAACATCGTGTAATATAAATCAAAACGGCAAAATTATAATTTGCGTAATTACTGATGGTAGAACCTCTTATGAGTCCGCATGGGTAGGTACCACCACCCCGACTATTTCTGCCGTGAAGCAGTAATGCGTTTCGGTTTGAAGGGTGGGGCAGCCGTTGTAACTATACTGAGACCTTAGAACTCATATCTCAAGGTCGGTGGCGGCATTTATGTTGTAGATGTCTATGTGCTCCAGTAACCACTTAACAACAGGTTGGGTGTGAGCTCTTCCAACCATCTAAGTTATAAAAAAATAATAAAAAAACTGAGTTTTTTTTTTTTTTCGTGATAGAATATTTTGTGAACTCGGATTGGCTGCAGCAGAATCAAGTAAAACAACTCTGACTGCGGAAGCAAAAGCTCACAATAAACTGGACCCAAGTGGCAGCTACGACAAAATTATAAACAGTCACGCTGAACAACGACGAGGACCGGCCTTGATACAATATTTAGATACGAGCGTTTGGGTTGTTGTACAACTACCGGTAATCACCCGGCGACCCGGCTATCGAACAACAAGACCGGATATAGTTGTTGTCAGTTAATCTGAGATGTATCTGAAGTCACACGTTATTTCTGTTTGATTCACATGTAAACCGAAGATAGCACGCATTAATGCTGCCACACACATTCTACACCAAGTCAAAATCTTAAATGTATTGTATGATATTATACCATTCAAATGCTGGTAGCACCGATGGGCATGATACTGGTGGTAGCGCCACCGGCGTTCGGGCTTAGAATATGTCAGATAAATCTAATAATGCTTTGTAGTCCTTCAAAAGTGCCCTGACCAAACTATCCCCATCATCAAAACAGTTCGACTGTATTGCAGTACCAGGAATTTGCGAAGACCCACAATGATGCAATAAATAATATCAAATACATTCAAAACCTTATAATATTCTGTTATACAGTAAAACTTTGCCGTGAAACCCACGTTTGGAGTTTTTATTAACAATTTCGTTCTATTTATGTCAGTTGCGTAAACATTAATTTGTTAATATAAAATATTCGTGAATTTACTTCCAAAAAATTAAATATTATAAGACGTTTATCGTTTCGTATTTCCATAATTAAGTCACCGTTTATTTGATGTTATGTTCACGACATGTATGTATGGGGGCGGACAGGAAGCGTTTAAACAGGAAAATACGTTTCAAAAGTGATACGGAAAAAAATAGCTTATTACATTTCGACGTGGGTTCATTTTTTAATATTCCGCAGGATCACATTTTTTTTTAATATTTCCCTGGTGGGTTTCTGTTGGGAAGTTGTACGGTATTTTCAGGAAAGCATATTAAAAAAGTCGAATTTGTGTAAAAAACGGATGTCGTTAGAGAAATGGAACTTTGATGTTGTCGAAATTAGTACCTACACTTTTTTAAGTTTTCACGAGAAGCTTAAACCTCAAAAGTTCTTTGCTTTTTTTTTAAGAGTTCAAGGATTTTCTGGTAAAATTGCCCTTTTAATTTTGGATAGGTTTGCATTTACTTTATTATTAGAACTAATTACCGGCAAAGTGGAAGGAAATAGATCTCGGGGGCAACGTACGTATTGAACTGACCAGGTTCGCACTAGCCTCGATCCCACCCTCTACGATGTTCCCCAAGCAGCTCAAGACAAGATGAGATGGTGCAACATCATGAGGACGAAGGCCATGGATAAACACATATGAGAAGTATGAACGAGGACATAATCCTGGCTATTTTTTTCCCTACCTATCTCTGGTAGCTTAAGGGGCTATACCAGCTACGCCCGGGGATAAGTGAGCTCACGGGCTCAACCTGAGAGAATTTTCTAACACTATCCCTAGCAAGAGCAGTGCTTCGCAGAAGCTTTTGGTGGTAGGACCTCTCGAGAGTCCGCGCGGGTAGGTACCACCCTGCTTATTTCTGCCGTGAAGCAGTAATGCGTTTCGGTTTGAAGGGTGGGGCAGCCGTTGTAACTATACCTGAGACCTTAGAACTTATGTCTCAAGGTGGGTGGTGCATTTACGCTGTAGATGTCTATGGTCCCCAGTAAATCCTTAACACCAGGTGGGCTGTGAGCTCGTCCACCCATCTAAGCCATAAAAAAAAAACTACCATCGGAGTCGAGACCCCCTGACAAGATCCGGCGAGAAACTCAGTGGGCTCCCAGGCTATATAAAACTGTACCTACTAACAATTTTGTTTTTATTGTTTTAAATGTCAAAGCAGGATTTACTTCTGAGTTAAAGGCCAAAGTGTGCGGCAGTTGGATTTGAAATGTTTTATCGAATTTAATCACTAATCGGAAAAAGGCAGTAATTCGTATAGTCTACTTCGGGAGTTCGATCATTATTGTGAAACAAATGTCTTATTCTCCAACACATTGTATATTGATGAATGTTTCTGACAACTGATATCTCTTGATCTTCAGTTTTTAACTATACTGTTTTGAACTTTTTAGTTCAACGCTAAGTGTGCACTAAATCGCTTGAAAGAAAAGCACCTTATGTAAATTCTATAATATTTCCATTTTAAACGGTAAAATGTTAAGGAATCGAGTGCAATTAAAAAAAAATACAAATTGATTAAAATTAAATACTCACACATAACACCACAACTCCGATTACAAATTGGTGATTACCAATCAATAAAGTCACTAATAGTACAATAAAAATGAATCACGTAATAAAACTTCGAAACACGGAATAAATTATTTATATTAAAGTATTTAATATTTTTTATGAAACAAAAATCTCGAAAATCATTTACGGTTTTATTCGTTTGGATCCGAGATCGCGTTGACGTCCGTAGTGGAGGGCTCGCGTAGCGGCACTGACGCGTAGCACGTAGCAAGTGCTACGGCTAAAGGTATTTTCCCACTCGAAATTATTAGGATAAAATTTTAATATTATTCAATGAAAATAAATTTCATAGAGTCACAGCTCACACTGTTAATTAGTGTCCATTACATTCAAATCGATATTTATTGTTTGTATTTACGGCTATCGCAATAAAATTAATAAAGCCAACATTTTTTCCGGAACTTCAATTAAATTTACTAAACTACAACAGAAGTATCATTAAATATTGACAAGAAAATATGTTTTGTTGTTTTATAACTGACTTGTTGTTACTTGTAATTATATTGACATTTCTTTTTTTTTATATGACATGACATAATTTATTAGACATTCATATTAATATTTCAACAATTATTACTGTTTTACTTGTTAAATTTGAATCTCAAAGTATGTTTTCTTTAGGTATTCTCTTTTTTTTATTATTATTGTATTCCATCTTCGAGCCGATGAATTGCCAATGTTATGTACGCCATTATTGTCACATGCATCAGGCCATAAATTAAATAGTTTAAGTTATTTTCAATGTTAAATGTTTGTGATGTGGCAGTACTTTTTTAAACAAACAACTAAAAGAAATAAAAAAATTAATAAATAAAAGGAAAAATAGCACATTGACAGTACTCTACATAGCTAACTAGTTAATAAACCTAACACTGGTATTATAATAAATTAATTAGACACAAAAATTTCGCCAAAACGAATTGATACGTGCCGTCAACGATTGATTAAGATTCAATAACAATATTGTCTTTCAATTAACGACGTGCGATACCTTTGTCTGTCGCTGTTAGACCTACATACACAAGAAATTGAACCTTAGTGCGTAAGATATTAAGTACGAATGTTAATGCCAACTTAATTTGATAGTATCGCAGATCATTCAAATTTAAAAGCGAACAAGTAGGTATCAGTCAACATGGAACATTGATGAGATCTCACAAGAAACTACAGACCAAAACATTCATTCAAATAAAATTATACACGAGCAGCTTATGAACGTTTATTCGATAAAGTATCTTCTTCTTCTTCTTCTTATCAGCCCATAGACGTCCACTGCTGGACATAGGCCGCCCCCAAGCCGCGCCACAAAGACCGGTCCTGTGCTGCCTGCATCCAGAGGATCCCCGCAAACCTCAATAGATCGTCGGTCCATATTGTGGGAGGCCTACCCACGCTACGTCTTCCGTCTCTCTCTCGGTAAGTCCAACTTCTAAAAAGAGGTCAACCGTCGAATCCAGATACCACAGTGTCTCAAGACGAAAGTCTTTGACCAATATGTGTTGCCAGTGATCAAATATGGAACTGAGACGATAAAGTATACCTGAATTAAATTATTTCGGACTTTTTAATTAAAGTAAAAGAATATATGTAGTCATATACTTCCCATTCAAAATTATATCTAATTGAGTGGGTAGAATTATTCCTTTCCACGTATTTAAATAAGAGGTTGTCGAGTTCAAGCCTTTCATTATTCAAATTCAGAAAATATCTGCTTCGCTATGGTCTAGGCATATGAAAATGATTTACAATTGTAAATACTATTTTAAAATCGGTAATCATGCTATGGATAGCGATAAGCAATGACTATACACAATAAGGTTCCAGTCTGGGTAATTTTTACATTATAATGAAGTAAACTACGATTATTAATTGCTTATATTGCGTTAACTTTTGTGGCAGTATTACAGGTAGTATAAATCTTAGTTTACTGGTGGATTACTGGTGGTGGTAGGACCTCTTGTAAGTCCTCGCGGGTAGGTACCCCCACCCCACCTATTTCTGCCGTGAAGCAGTAATGCGTTTCGGTTTGAAGGATGGGGCAGCCGTTGTAATTATACTGAGACCTTAGAGCTCATATCTCAAGGTGGGTGGCGCATTTACGTTGTAGACGCCAATAGGCTCCGGTAATCACTTAACATCAGGTGGGTCGTGAGCTCGTCTACCCACCTAAGCAATGAAAAAAAAATTCTTATGAATGTAAAAGTGTGTTTGTTTATCCTTCTTTCACGCCGAAAGGAAGCAACGAATTAGCATGTTTTTTAAAAGCCACTCTTTATCCCAAAAAGACTTCTCATTCCCGTGGAAAACTATACTGACACTTCACCTTGACCACGCAGTCGAAGCGGTGGCTACCAGCTAGTTTAATTATAACCTATCCTTCGCTACAATAATACTCGGTGCTTTTTTCTCCTAGAAAAACACAAGCTAACTTCTTTCAGTCTGTTGTGTGGCCGTTAATAGCTATACGTAAGTTTTTTTAGTGCTTATATGGGTGGACGAGCTCACAGCCCACCTGGTGTTAAGTGGTTACTGGAGCCCATAGACATCTACAACGTAAATGCGCCACCCACCTTGAGATATAAGTTCTAAGGTCTCAAGTATAGTCACAACGGCTGCCCCACCCTTCAAACCGAAATGCATTACTGCTTCACGGCAGAAATAGGCAGGGTGGTGGTACCTACCCGTGCCACAAGAGGTCCTACCACCAGTAAAAGAGTCAGAGTCGAACGCACGGTTACTTCGTAGCAGAGATAGATTGTAAAATTGTACCTACCCGAGCATTCACTTCTTTATGCTATTTTCGTTTCCTCCTTCGCGAACACGAATATGTTTCGATTAACGATTTAAACCCCGACTAGTCATATTAGCTTCCAATTAGGTACCTAATTTTCTTCAATTAAAACATGAAGCCAACGAAAGTGTCTATAGTTTGGAATCAGTGGATTTTTCAGTCGTAATGACATCCTATAATTTTAAATACATTTCAGTGCAATGTCAGAGCTAGACTAGATCCATTTAAATGTCTAGACTCTGGGATATATGAGCTTAATTTAATAGAGGAGATACTTATTTCTCAGAAGTTATTTTATTTATTTAAATAGGTAGCGAGAAAGCATTAATGTCGTTTGATAATGACAGTCTTGGATGTTGAATAGTAAGGTGTTTCTTCGTTAATATTTGACTGGTAGTACTGTTTATTATAATCGTCCTGGCTCGATCAGTCAAATGTTCCAGTTCGAAGTGTAGACTAGCCACGATTGGATAATAAATGAGATGCGATTAAAATAGAAGGAACTTCTTTGTGTCAGCCGCAGGTAGCGAGACAGGTAAGTTAAATATATATACATGTCGGGGAAACCGCATTATTATGACCATGTTCAGACATCATGGGGGCGAATAGCTAGGGTGATCGAGCTAAGAGAAATATTGAGTACACAAAACGCGATTGTTGTCTTAGAACAATTTAGAAAATCTTCTCTTGACGTTAGCTAACAAAACCGAATGACAGTTCTTAGGATGGAAAAATTGGTACCCGCCTGCTGGCTTCGAACACCGGTGCATCGCTAGATACGAATGAACCGGACGTCTTATCCTTTAGGCCACATCGACTACTCTCGGGAATCGTGCTGCGCTTTGTTTTGCTACCAAACTAATTACCGTCTCCGACATACATATCTCCTCCGACACATATAGTTATTTATATATACATACCTATATAATGTAATGTAATCGAGCAGCTGAACAACGCAGCCGGTACATATTTCACAAGCCCAGTTCCAGTCTGTCGTTATCGGAGATTTACGTTCTTTGTTGAGAAAATAAAATTGCATATTAAATAGGCAGTTTTAGATCGTTTTGTTATTGAACAAAATAACAGTATGTCCTTGAATTTTATTTATTTCTTTTAGTTGATAAACATCCAACGAGTTTACGACTAATTAATGTTATGCCGATACGTTTATAATTCTGCTTAGACTAGAACTTAAAAGTAGTGACATGTCTTTCTCCAGACAAGGCTTGCGGAGAGTAGTCACTGATAGATAGCGACATGGCTGGACCGCTGGCATTGTTAACCACTAGCCATCAGGTGGGCCATATGGTCTCGTCTGCTTACAGAGGCAATAAAAAAATTAAGAAAATATTTGAAGCGCTCTATTAAAGTTTTACACTCCTGGATAATGATCATAATATTTAACTAATTTTTGACTTGAAATAAATAATTGTTTTTAGTGACAGTGCGTATCGAAAGTCCGCTCGGGTAGGTATCACACCATTTTACTTATTATTTCCGCGAAACAGTCATGCATTTCCATTTTTAGGATAGGGCATTGCAATGTAATTAGGACTTCGACTTAGACCTCAAGGGGACGAGTGGCCTTCGTGTGTCTATTGGAGGCTCTCGGTACTCGGAGAATCCTCAATTTAAATATTCGATGTGAACGAGTTTCGGCAGCCGCAGATGGGCCATTTTTCTATCCCTCTACACCAATTTAATGCTATACCAGACGTCTGAAGGTGATTCCGAGAGGGGACGGTCTGCGAAAATGGGTATCTAACTAATTAATTTGGTTAATCGAGCAATAGACGTCCATTAAACGGCAATTAGATAACAGGTGCGGCGTTCCAATCGTTTTCTTTAAATTATGAAGATTTTAAGCCTTTATTTTTCATTGACCTGTCTTAACAGATTGTTTTTTTTTTCTTTTTTTTTTGCTTAAGTGATTAGACCCCATAGACATCAACAACTTAAATGGCACTACAAACCTTAAGACATGATTGTAGAGGTCTAAATTTTTGCAATACAACGGCTACCCCGCCCTTAAAAACGAAACGCATTACTGCTTCACGGCCGCTATAGGCAGGGGGCATTTTTTACTGGTGGTAGGACCTCTTGTGGGTCCGCACAGGTAGGTACCACTACCCCGCCTATTTCTGCCGTGAAGCAGTAATGCGTTTCGGTTTGAAGGGTGGGGTAGCCGTTGTAACTTATATCTCAAGGAGGGTGACGCATTTACGTTGTAGATGTCTATGGGCTCCAGTAACCACTTAACACCAGGTGGGCTGTGAGGTCATCCACCCATCTAAGCAATAAAAAAAATCTTTCGGCACAAATTGATGGTCCGAAGGGTTATACCATAACAATCTCGATTCGACCACATATCTCGAGGTGGATGGTATCAGTATCAGTCACTATTTAATGGTATTTTTTCACGTTATTTACATAATTATCTCAATAATTAACAAAGAAAAATTCGGTTAGTAATAATTTTTTTAAATTCGTGGAATCAACATACTTTATCCTTGCTACCCCCTATTAAGCTACTATTTACCAATGTTACTGTAAGGAAAAAGTTGGGCGTCTAGTCAAAAGAAAGCTACTCACGAAAAATCAGCTTGTTAGTAATAAATGATGAAAAGTGTACCAGGGATCCTGTACTATAACTACGGAATTCCAAACATAAAATAGAATCCAGTAAAACAAAATTATATCTAGCTTTAATACCTTCTTTCTTATCTCTTCTTTCTTGATATTTAAACGACTTAATCTAATGAAATACGCCTCTAACTGTCCCTCTAACACATAAATATTAATTGTATTATTTACGTTTAGCACGGAGACCTCATAAAACGACATCAAGATCTGTGTCATGAAATCTGAGTGACGTTAATTCGTGATCAGTGCCTAGAGCGCCCAGATCAGGGGGGTGCAACTCCCATACAAAGGAAAATAACATACAACTAGCGTCATCTTACTCCTGTGGCGACGTCATTTTTGTAACTTTTAGGCATTAATGATCTAATAAACTCACTAGATGGCAGATATGAGTTCTGACTCAATAAAAAATGTAGCGTACTTTGAAGCAGTGCTTCCACTTTTAGGGAATTCTCCCTTTTTTAGGGAAAAATAGCTGATATTTTGGATGATAAAGACAATTTAAAAAATACCAGGATTTAGGATATTTCGGGGTAAAAAGCAAAGCCTATACTAGTAACTGTTGTGAATTTTAAAATAAACGATAATTAAAGTAAAACAATGAACATTTTATTTTATGGAGAGAGAATGACATTAAGTCGAGTTGACAAGTAAAAGAATAAAACAGAGTTGTGTATAAAAACTATAAAGGTTTGATTCAACAGTAACCCTCTAGTAAAGTAAATCATAGATTAAGCCACTGCTTTTTCTTAGGGATTCCCCAGAATCCCAATAAGTATAATCCGCCAAATTTTTATTTACCTATTTTCGTTGATGTCACCAGAACTTACTTGTATTGTAATATACAGGTACTTCATGTACCATGAAAAATTATCATGGTAATTTCATTTACGAAAACCTTGTAATTGTCATTTCACTTTTGCTAGCAGTTCCTTCTTCAAAGACTGAGGTGGAAAGATTATTCAGTGTTCTCAAATTTAAAAACTGACAAAAGAAACAGGCTTTCTAATGAAACCCTGAACGGCTTGCTTCATAGAAAGTTCCCAACTTTGCCAGCAAACAATTGCTCAATTTTAGAACCGAACAGTGTTAGGTTGTGCAGCAAAAGAATATAAAAGCAATGCGTCGACTTCCTTGAAAATTCTAATCCTATAGATCTATGATCTTCTGGGGGCGTTTATATTATATATACCTACATTAAATAATATGCTGTGGTTTATTTTCTGTATTTTATTTACGCTTTCTATATGAGTCGTCTATTATCAAAGGTGGCAATCTGTGCATTTGGACAAAAAAAATTTATTGATATGTCAATACAGATTTATTTGAATATAATCGTCTCCTTCAAAGAATACGGTTCAAAACCTGCATTAAATAAAGGTTAATAGTTAACCTGTTATTTATCTAAGATGTCGTTCCGAAGAGTTTTGTGACTGCCAATGGAATATAAAGTCAATAATTCGTTTTTCTGATTTACCAATCATTGTCCAAAAGTCAGATTGCCGGCTTTGATAATAGTCGACTCATATAAAGGATTTATGAAAGTTGTCTAGGAAATTTTAGGGTAAATTCAAAAGAAACTAGGGTAAAATGTGTTAAAAAAAACGTAAGTGGAAACACTGCTTTGAAGTTTTCAAAATTCCAGGGCCGTAAAACAATCTCAAAAAAAAAAAAAGTTTTCAAAATGTCGTAACGATTTAATTTTTTAAATCGTTTTTTTTTGGTCTTGGTGTGAGTTATTTTACGTTGTAGTATTAATTTAGAGCAACTTTTAGCTTTATGAGAATATTAGACGATTAGACATTGAGAAACTCTGTTTTGAATTCTCTTTAGACATAACTTGGCTCCAATACTTTTTTCTTCGTTAGCGTTTCGTAAGCCTGTGTAACTATTTTCATTTCTTACAGAATGTTTATTATTAAAAATCAGCATGCCTCGAAGATCGAAAATGAAATGCTATTTCGGATGCCTTGATAACGGTGAGTTGACACTATTTTCCCGGTATATTATTTGCTAACATAATTATTATTCATAATATAATTAAATGAATTAGCACCAACTAATGGTCCTTCCTATTTCTGCTGCCTAGCTATCATATATGTTAAGTTTTGATCAAAACAGTCGGTATTAAGTCTCGTACTATCACACACACACCTCAGATAATAAAATTGTCTCGAGTGGGTGGAAGTATTTATGTTTTGCAACTCAGCGTATTATATGCTTATTGTCAAGTGGGCCCGAACTAGTTTTTTGGAATGATCAATCAGTCATGCTTTCCTGTTTAAATAAAATACAGCACAATTGATCTCACATCCAAAGTTAGATGATGGCATTCACGTTTTGTTTCCTGGTGTTTGATAACTAAGTTACACCAAGTGGCCTGTGACCACGTTCATCCTTCTACCCAATATAAAATAATGTTTTTATTTTTGTAGACAAAGGTTTGATAATGACAAAATTTTATGGAAAAATTATAAGGAGCACTAAAATGTCTGAAACATGAAAATATTGATGCACTATATTTGAACCAGAACGTGTTATGTAATATATTAATTTGTAAGTAAGATTACATTAACACTAAATTTTTCATGGTCGTATTTTTTCAATATTTGTTACATACTTAAGATACTTTGTTTCTCCGTTTCAGAAGAGAAACTGATTCAGCAAGGAACGTGAACTCTCAAGGGATCTTAATTTTTTTTAAATATGTTTATAATTGATAAATTAATAATTGAAATAGTTCATAAGAACTAAATTGATGCCAATTTTGTTTTAAAATAGGTTGTTTAGTTCTTATAGTTATAGTATTACGTTTGAATAGTTGTAATTAGTAAGTTAGTAATATATGAAAATACTGATATAAATTTTTGTAAATAACCTTTTGTAAATTCTACGAGAAGATGATTTTAATTAATGATCAAAAGTCAACGGTCTTTAAAAGCATTATTTGCAATTATTTAGATTTACTGTGGAATATATTTGCTAAGTTGTGTTTTCTGTATGAGCAGATATAAATGAAAATGCCCAAACATGATTATGTTTCTTACATTTTCATTATGTGAAATCAATATGCTTGTGACTGAGTATATTAATAATTTATTAAAACTTAAGTGATAGACAGCAACCCCTATGGCACTGCTGAAGTTTATAAGCACTGGTGACCACTTATCACGGGCCGGGTTGCGTGCTCGTCTGCTGTTGAGTGCAATAAAAATTTTCGAAACCCTTTCTATTATTTAGATGTAATATTAGTGTACATTTAATTTGGATTAAAAGATAAATTTACATTTTATGTTTGCATGTGTATGTTTATAATTCATTTGCATGTAACGAACACCAGTTTCTTTTTTAACAAAATGTAAACTAATGGTTTGTAATGAATGTAATTAACTTTAAGATGATTTTCTTTCAATCTGCTGTTTGTTTCATCTAGTATTACCAAAGCTAAAGCATCAGAAACGTCAGAATAGAAATAATTTAGATAGGGAATAAAAGTATAACTAATGTAATCATGTCTAAGATTACTATAAGCGTCATTAAGTACAAACTATCAATATTTAAGAGTACTTTAAATCATCATTACATTTTTTAAACATTTTTTGTTTTTCAAATCATGTAATAAAACGTTTGTGCAGAACAAAATGTCACATGTTATGAACATGATTGTGGGTTAATCATTTCTTAAATTTCTAAATGTTTATAAGAATGCTAAGAATAATTTAGTATTCACTTTAGTGTGTGTATTATCTCTACAATGCTAGTATAAATGACAATTATTGTATGACGAAGCATAGGTAGTGTTTATAGATGTAATATTTTCATACAAGGTCATGATCTGTCACGATCAACTTTAAGCAAGAACTGCTATAGTTAAGAAACAAATTTATTAAATTTAATTCAAATTGTCTACTATGTTTGTAATTATTGGAGTTATTGTTATTCGAAATTTTATACAATTGTACGTTCATACTATCTTTTAACAGTAAATTGTTTGTAATATAGGGAAATTAAATAGCTTACAGAGAATTACAGCTTTTTATTTAAAAAAACTGTTTTCTCTCTGTATGAAAAGGTCTTATCGATTAGAATGCTGAACACAATCAAACGTTCTTTAATATTTCATAAGTACTACCGGGAATTTCAGCGATTCTAAACGATAAGATTTTTTCATAAAGAGAGTTAATTATAAAAAATATTAAAATTACTAAAAAAGCCACCTGGTGGGGGGTAGGGAGATTAATAATCGACAGCAGCGACGCCTGCTGTCCTGGGCTCTAACTAAAGCAAAAATAAAAATGAGAGTTGCGCATCTATCTCAAATATATTAAGTGTATAATCTATGGCCCAGATAGAGGACGCTTGACAAGACAACCTGTCACATCAGCTGTCTGTGTAATGACAATTTTGTTTCTGAACTTCTGGAAATTCTAGTATGATTTTTTTTAACCGTAGATAGGCAGACTCGTTCCCATATTGGCGTTAAGCTTATCTTGGGAAGTCAAGAAATCGATTGCATTGAAATCAAAGGAAATGGTAGTTTGGGATTGTATGTGAATGGATACCAGTGGAATTGTAATAGCGTATAGTGTGGGTTCAGATGCGTAGGGGTTTGCTGAAACGATCTAAAATCGAGGGTCGACTGTAGGATGCACAAGAAATCCTGGAATCCTGATGAAACATTAACGCTTCCCGGGAACTGTTAGTATCTCCCGAACCTTCTGAGCACCAATTGAGCGGCTCCGAACAGGGTCCTTATTTCACGTGAAAGTGGCATTTTTGGATCAACTTGTAATTAACACAACGTACGAAACAATAGGAGCTATATTTTTGCATGGTGTTGGATGGTTTTGTATGGTGTGGGAACGTTTGCCGCTAGGGGCGCTGTTCCAACTCCATACAAATTTGAGTTAACGTTTACGCTATCGAGAACGTTAAAAACTCGTACTAAGCACAAATAACTCACTCAAGGCACATATGAGGCCGTCAGCGCAAAAGTGGCCTATAGTTATTATTGAGCAATGAGGTTTAAGTTTTCATGAATTGAATTTGATTAGGCAAAAAAACAATACGCACAAAAATAATGTTTACAGAGCCATCTGTTATTTATGGGTGAAACTATGGATAGGCCGGTTTTGCATCAAAATTTTTTATATTTTAAACTAGCTGACCCGGCAGACTTCGTAGTGCCTCAATCGATAAATAAAACACCTAAATTTTTATATAAAATAAACTTGAAACAAACAAAAGGAATCCTTCCGACGGAGGACACATCAAAGGAAAAACAAAATTGTTATTTTCATTTAATTCCGAGCATTTTCATATTTATCTACCTTTTAAACCTTCTCTGGACTTCCATGAATAATTCAAGACCAAAATTAGCCAAATCGGTCCAGCCGTTCCCGAGTTTTAGCGAGACTAACGAACAGCAATTCATTTTTATATATAGAGATAAATAAATAGATAAATTATAAGCACGATTGTGAAAAATTGCGGGTTAGGCCACTTTTACGCTGACGGCCTCATGTGATCTCGAAATGTTAAGTGAGGAAAGTGAACGAACCCCCGCGCCGCACGGGGTCATTGCACCCGGCGGATCAAATGATTATCGTGTTCCATTGCGAGCAGCACAAAAATCATTAGTAAAATATCTGCCAGGATTTTATGTTGTTCTCTGAAACGCCCGTGCTAGTACTACGTAGGTATAAGCGACAATGTCCTCAATTGTTCCCATGATGCTGTTAATGTCAGTGACCAACAGCGACCATTCACCATCAGTTCGGCTAACTATTCGTAAAACCTTCGTAAGCAGTATAAAATCTGGTTTCAAATTTATGGATATATTAAAATCTTTTGTATCACAAAGGAAACTAAAGACAAAAAATCCTCTTTTAATTTTTTATTGAGCTATTGCATAGCTTTCATTGCGGGCTTTGAGCGCGGCGACCGAATCAAGAAATCCCGTAACGAAAATAAAACCTACCACCCCCACTCCGCCTACCATGTAGCTCGCGTTCAATACATTCACACGTTGCGCTTGTGTAGTGTTTGTGAATAAGCGCGTGGCGTGACGTCGCACATCATGAAAAGTCTACCCATCTCTCTTGCGCGCGGTCTAGAGCGAAAGAGTCTGTGTTTTTTTTTTATTGCCCTTGAAGGCAGACGAGCATACGGCCCACCTGAAGGGGACAGTTATGTTTTGCTTTTGTTAATGTTTATAAATATAGCGTGGTCTTATTATTGTTTTAATATTAAATTATTAATCTCTAATTATAATTGCATAAGTTGATAGAAATGCTATGCAATAGCTTTACCGCGGCAGTCCCCGAGTGCCACACGTGGTTTTTTTTAAATCACAAAGGAGACTAAAACAAACAATACTCTTTTAATTTTTTTTTTCGTTTTAAAAAACTATAATTTATTATGTACACAATTATTACAATAACTTGGAACATTTTCTTAAACACAGACTTGAATCATCAATTGTATATTCTCACAACTTACGTTTATAAATATTCGTTTAAATCACGGACCCTTCGTTTGGGTTCCACATTCCTGAGGCGGTGTGGGGTTTTTATATTCAATTTCAAAAATATATATCTTCGTAACGGGAACCTCACACCTCAGCCGGCCGCCGCTGGCTGCGAGCTCGCGACCTTACTTTTACCTGATTGTTCCAAGAATTAATCAATGTTATTCTTGACTGCGAGCAGTCCGGCACCGGACCTGCCCTCACCACTCACGGAAATACCATGGATTGAATCTCATTGAAGGTCATGCGAATCTCAGCCGAGGTCAGGTAGAGTCTCATCCGAAGTAATGAAGAGTCTCATCTAAGGTCACGAAGAGTCTCATCCGAAGTAATGAAGAGTCTCATCTAAGGTCACGAAGAGTCTCATCCGAAGTAATGAAGAGTCTCATCTAAGGTCACGAAGAGTCTCATCCGAAGTAATGAAGAGTCTCATCTAAGGTCACGAAGAGTCTCATCCGAAGTAATGAAGAGTCTAATCCGAGGTCATGAAGCTTGCACCTATCGTGCCAGGGCGGGGCTGAGGCGCCGGGTGCGGGCCGGACACACTGGTGTAGTGTAGTGTGCGGGCGGCTCTGTGAGCGCGGACGTCTAGTCGGAATGTATCTGGTCGGCGACCTGCTGCCACTTGGCGACCAGGCTCGACACGGTCCTCTGCTTCATGCCGATCGACGATGATATTTTTACCTGCGAATAACAGACTGAATTAATCTAAGGTAAAAATAGGTTTATTACAGGCGGTAGGACGTCTTGTGAGTCCGCGCGGGTAGGTACCACCATCCTGAATATTTCTGCCGTGAAGCAGTAATGCGTTTCGGTTTAAAGGGTGGGGCAGACGTTGTACTGTAAAAACTGAGACCTTAGGTGGCGGTATTTACGTTGTAGATGTCTATGGACTCCGATAATCACTTCACACTAGGTGAAGGTCGTGAGTTGGTCTACCCAACAAAGCGATAAAAAAAATCGAATTTTTTTTTTGTCAAACGATTTTTGTTGTTTACGGCTAGCGCGCTGACAATGATAGAGCCAGCGCCGCGGCACCTCCGAAGATCCTCGTCAAGCTTAGTGGGAGACATTAACATTATAACAAGGGTGAGTTCTAGGGTTAGGGGGGCGGATTGCACCCCGACGAGAAGAGCACAGGGGGGCGGGGGGTCGTCTGTCCACGCGGCCGACAGATCGTCACTAGTAACTGGCGCATCAACACAAGCAAGAGCACAGTGAACCATAACTTACACTAGTTCAGTATCGAAGGTTTTGAAGTGAAAACTTCTTTAGAATCGTTGTGATTTCAAACCGGATGCAACGGAAAAAACGACAGGTAAGAGACACAAATACAAAAATGTGTAGGATGAAGCCAGCAAAGAATGAGACAGAAATATACATACTATTTAATACAGCGCCATCTGTGAGATTTTTTAATACTAACGTGTGTATGAAAGCTCTTGTAGTGAATTTTAATTTAGGATTATACGTGAAATTAAAATATCAATTCACAGAGGGCGCTACCTTACAATTATTTACTAATGACAAAATTTTACATATACTTAAGACGTTTAGGATAATTGTATTTTAATTTTGGAAGGTTTCACTTCTACCACGTGTGAATTGCACACATTTTTTTAATGCGCTTTTATTAGCTTCAGACGTATGTATGTGAGTATGTAACGGAATCTTTGAACATGATTTTGACACTCTTCAAAACGTCGAATTAACTCGAAATTTTGTATACTTATTAAGGACTTTTATTATAAAAAAAGCGTGGGGCGCATGGTATCAGTAGCTATAAATATTTTATGAACAGATATGAGTAGAAGAAGAGTTATTGTGATAATATCCTGAAAAGCACCCCACGCTTTTTTAACAATAAAAGCAATTTTTCTTACACTATTTTAATTTCAAATTTATTAAAATTTATTTTCTATTATTTATTTGGATTTTCTATAAAAGCGTATTTTGTTAGTTTTTTTAAACTATTATTTATTAAATTTTACTTAAGCACATTGGTGATGCCCACGGGCAACGGTTTGACATCAGACAGGTCGCAAGTTCGTTAAGCACCGAAAGAAAAAACTCACTTTAGATTTCTTCTTGGTAGCTTTGGTTTCTCTCTCCCGGTCGGCGTCCCGCGGCGCCCGGGGCGGCTCTGGGGAGGCGGGCGCGGAGACGGGCGCGGAGGCGGGGGCGGAGGCGGGCGCAGAGAGGGGTGCAGAGGGGGGTGCGGGTGCGGGCGGGGGGGCGGCGCGCGGCGGCTCGTGCCTCTCTAGCTCGGCGATGTCGTTGTAGAATGACGTCAGCTCGTCACCGATTTCGCGTTTCTCTTCCTGAGCGAAACAAAACACACATGTACGTATGCCTTCCGGGGGACGGGGATCAAGTATCGTGTGACGTCATCAAATATAACCCTCTGAAGTTAGTTAGCGTTTCATAAGCTAACGTGCCAATACAAGGAGTATTTTGTTCACAATTTAAAATTGATAATGTTATAGACAGCTGGACAACTAGTTGAGTCCGGTCCTGAGTTCTTCAGTTTTTTTTATTTTTTATGTTGAGTACTGACCAGGAACATTTGGATTGGGTTTGCAGTATCGTACATCTCAAAGGACAGAGAAGCACCAATCGAGATTTTTAAGCTGTAATATAGAACTTTGAGGTTTTATTATATTATCAAATAATTTAAGAAATTTCCCATTGTCAATAGGGAATCCCACCTTCAAAGACTATAAAAGCATCGGTTGGTCTCGAACGACTACAAACTTTAGGAGTTTTAGCAGAATTAATTACTTCCAGTGAATTTACATATTCAATATTCATTTTAAAGATAAGAATTGGGCATGTTTTTTTTTTTTAAATCAAAATGTTATGTCGTTTTATATGTGAATATAGAATACAAATTAAGATTTATCCATCAACGCTATTACAGTACGTGACATAGCGAAGTGTTGCTTGTAGACATGCTCCCTTCCACATAATTTTCATTACGTCATTTAAAAAAAAATTTAAGGTGTCCCTAAAAAAAATAAAATAAAATGGTACAGTGTGTCGAGTTCGGTATGCAGTGTCGGTGCACGTGTACTCACAGCGAGCGCGGGGTGCTCGTCGCAGCCGGGCGGGGGCGGGTCGGGCCAGCGCGGGGGCGGGGGCGGGGCCGGCGGGCTGCGGGGGGGCGCGCTCTCCTGCGGGACACACGCGCTCAGTGCGGCTGCTTCTGTCTACTACTTACTTACACGAGCCATTGTACCAAAGGAATTGGGATCGATCTTAGATTGGTAGACACCGACACGTCTATGAGCGACGGTAACCACTACCATTACCATTGAGCCAATTTTTAGTATCTATGATATCGAGAGCACAATTTGAATACTCAAGGAGCTTATTTATGTCATGGATAAAATATTCGTTATTTTTTAGATTTCAGGTACGAGATGTTGACCTAAATTTTCAAGTATATCTACGTAAATACTCTTCTTACTACTACTGGTGGTAGGACCTCTTGTGAGTTCGCGCGAGTGGGTACCACCACCCCGCCTATTTCTGCCGTGAAGCAGTAATGCGTTTCGGTTTGAAGGGTGGGGCAGCCGTTGTAACTATACTGAGACTTAAAACTTATAACTCAAGGTTGTAGATGTCTATGAGCTCCGATAACCACTAGAGACCAGGTCGGCTGTGAACTCGTCCACCCAACTATGCAATAAAATTAAATAAAAAGCTTTTAGAGATGTTTCATACTCGATGTCACACTTCGTTCTTGTCTCGCAAACGCGTTGTCGGACAACTTGTTAGGTAGGGGTGGTTACCTTTCCTTCGAAGCCGGGGTGCGGGGGCGTGGTGGAGATGTCCATGTCGGTGGTGGCCACGGCGGGGTACTCCCACTGTACCAGTCCGTCCGAGTCGCGGACGTACCGGTACCGACCCTCGGCCCTGCGTGCACAGACAACGACAACCATACAAACACGTGTCATTCGTTACACGGAACTTGATGATTTTCAAAAGTCAACTCATAACTTAGCAACTTATACCTTCAAATACGCAGCTCGATTATTTAATTTTAACATAAAACACAATATCACTATTCGTATGCAGAAAAATCGATTGCAGATTAATCGATTTAAACGTCCGAGTATCGATATGATAATCGATTTCGTGGTATCGATACACGGTTGTAATACTTGACAGTCTCCTTGGCGGCATGCCGAGCTACCCGTTGCGCGTCTGGAAACTTCTGGAAAAGATCAAAGCGCATTTATCTCGAATATAAACAATAATCGATTTAATTAAAAGCGTGTGTTCTCTCACCAGTTCACGGGCGCAGCGCCTCCGAGATATCTCGCTCCCGAGTGTTCGGTCTTCCATCTTCGTTCTTACAGCTAAATGTTAGACTGTGTATGGGTTTTTGCTCAATCTTTCATGGGTTAATTTGTATTTCTTGTTTTTATTAAAGAAACTTCAATGAACGGTTCCATAAATTTTATTATTCTATAATTAATATCACAGTTTGCATCACAGAGTTTTAGCTTCGAGAGTTTATATATCGAAATACTTTGAATAAAACGACTCGATATATTTATTACGTATGACATCTAAATATGTGTTAAATAAGATGTGTTTAAAAATATAAGTTTCTATTGTTTATTCAAAATATTTCTCGCGAACCAACCACAATACTTAACAAGTTGTTGAAGATCTGAGGTCAGTATACGCGGACTCAATGATCGAGAACAGACTGTGTCCCGAGAGAAGGGGCCGCGGACCGACCCTAGCTCCAGCGGACGTCGCGCTTGCAACGAATGGGATTCTTTAACTGTGTATCTAGTTTAGTGAGACAATAGACAACAGCAAATAGGGCAAGTTACAGTTTCAAAATTACACGAGTGAGACGATTTCGTTAGAATTAGCTTAGGTTAGTGATCAGTCATTGGGAGAGAGCCTCGGCCGAGCACCGCCGGAAGGGGGAGGGTGTCGGACGCGAGAGCTACGCGTCGACGAGAGGGGGTCAGGCGTGGAGCCGCGTGCCGACGGGAGGGGGTCAGGTGTGGAGCCGCGTGCCGACGGGAGGGGGTTAGGCGTGGAGCCGCGTGCCGACGGGAGGGGGTCAGGTGTGGAGCCGCGTGCCGACGGGAGGGGGTCAGGCGTGGAGCCGCGTGCCGACGGGAGGGGGTCAGGCGTGGAGCCGCGTACCGACGGGAGGGGGTCAGGCGTGGAGCTGCGTGCCGACGGGAGGGGGTCAGGTGTGGAGCCGCGTGCCGACGGGAGGGGGTCAGGCGTGGAGCCGCGTGCCGACGGGAGGGGGTCAGGCGTGGAGCCGCGTACCGACGGGAGGGGGTCAGGCGTGGAGCCGCGTACCGACGGGAGGGTGTCAGGCGTGGAGCCGCGTGCCGACGGGAGGGGGTCAGGCGTGGAGCCGCGTGCCGACGGGAGGGGGACGGGCGCACGGCCGGGCCGCTATATTAATCTTTATGCTACAGACGATAAAACTACGTTTCGACTTCTATTATGAAATGACGTCATTTTCTTGAAATTTTGTAAATCACCATTTGTGGCGAGATATTGTAAATGTAATGAATTAGGACATTCAATTATCAAAGTACACTGATTTCACGACACTAACGGCGTTCCGAGATTGAGTGCAAAATTCACATAAGGGGGGGTAAAGAGAACATAGTGTGACAATATTTGTGATAATGTTTTTAAAATTCAATAATTCACTATCAACACTTCTTTAGCACAGTAAAAGTCTATCCTTTCCGGAGCCGACAGGTCTATAGAGCACATGAAGAGACACGGGGGCGCGGCGGGGGGGAGAGTGCGGGGGCGGTACCTCAGGAAGTCACAGGTCCAGCCGGGCGGCGCCTCGTGCGTCCGCAGCGCCCGCGCCGCGCCCTGCAGCCACGCGCGCCAGTACCGCGCCGCCGCGCCGCCCGCGCCCCGCTCCGCGCCCCTCTCCACACCCCGCACCGCACGCAGCGTCTGCCACACCCACCAGACACATCGAGAGTCATTAAAAATTTAAAATATTGGAAATAATATCATAACAAAAACAACTTCTTCAGCTATTTGAGTGTGGTAAACTTAATTGAAGTTGAATTAAAAACATCGAATTCGACGGAGAAAAATACACTGATATATATATAACTCAATATCATCCTAGATGTCGCTTTAACCAAATAGCCTTTTACCCCTCGATATTATAACCCACACCGAATTTTGCTAATCAAATACTTTTAAATAAAATAGGCTTATCTAAAATTTGTGTGCATTTAAAGGAACTAATGAACAAACAGACATAAATTGGGGACCAGGGACATGAACAAGTACTACTATTCCAAATTATTTTTTTTGTTGCTTAGATGGGTGGACGAGCTCACAGCCCACCTGGTGTTAAGTGGTTACTGAAGCCCATAGACATCCACAACGTAAATGCGCCACCCACCTTGAGATATAAGTTCTAAGGTCTCAAGAATAGTTACAACGGCTGCCCCACCCTTCAAACCGAAACGCATTACTGCTTCACGGCAGAAATAGGCCGGATGGTGGTACCCACCCGCGCGGACTCACAAGAAGTCCTACCACCAAATGTCTACATATCACACTAAGAGCACCGCTCACCTGCATCTGTATGAACATCTCCTGAATGGGTGTGACTGTGTTCGTCTCGAGTTGATTTAAATACTTCAACTTGGCTACGACCAATTCTTCTAAATCGTCAACATCATCTTCGTGCTTCTCTTCATTAAGAGTTTCACCTTTTGTGAAAGTCAAACCATTCCCATATGAAATGGTGGTTTTGGGACAGTCATCCTCCATTGGTTCTTGTGTGAAGCCGAGTCCGGTTCTTTCACTAGAAAAACCTTCAATGAACTGTGAATATTTCGTGGTATATGAAGGTGTTTCAGTTTTACTTCGATCAGGCAACACAGAGTTTGATATTCGAAGCTTTTTCCTTACAACCTCTTTGGTCTCACTTAAATCACTTAAATATATATTTGAACTTTTTTCTGGAGGAGATGCTGATCTTTCTGGTTTCTCGACTTCAGCATTGTTAGGTATATCTTTGTTGGAAACGTCATCATCAATGTTCTTCGCACTGGGGAATAAAGTTTTGTGTTCAGACAAGTCTCTGTGCGGGGAGCTAGTTTGGCTTCCTGGTTTACTATTGCCTTCTTCAATAGTCTCAATTTTCTTAGTTTTGACTTTGGGTAGTTCTGTCTTTTCGATTTCACTAAGTAAATCATCTATACTGTCGTTTGGAGGATTGGTATTATCTATGGCTTCTTCGTGTTTGTCTTCAATGATTTCTTGAAGTTCAGGAGGTATGTCGCCTCCCAACTTCTCCAATATCCTGGCTTTGTCTTTCAACTTTTTCAATAAATCACTTTCTTCTTGTTTGTCTCCTGTTTTTGTTGGAAGTTTTTCCTGGAGAATTTTAACTTGCTTTAAGTTCATTGTCATTAGTGATTTTTAAGTTCGAAATTCATTGATATCATCAGATTGAAAACTTAGACTTCATAAAGTTTCATACATGTTCAGTTTTGTTGAAAATTTATATTTTATAGCAACACTAATGAAAAGATAATCAAAAGTTTACGAGTTATTACAATAATTTAAGAATAAATTTGTTGAAAATGTCAGTATATATTTTACATGTAAAAACAAGAAAAACTATCAGAGTGACCATAAAAAAAAAAAATTAGGCAAAATATTTTATAAATTTCCAACGCAATAGAACAGTTGTAACTTTTATCAGGCGCAGAATTTCATCATTTAAATGAATGGTAAGTAATTTCAAGTATTTTTGACACAAAGATGTTTTACTTAATATTTTTTGCACAGAAACATTCTACTCAAAGCGGGATTGGAAATAATGAGAATTCCCACCTGCATGGACAACAGGTCGATTTGCAGATATCAACTTGATATCAAGGTAGAAACGAGATATTTGCTAAATAAATAAAGGGTTGGCAATTTTTTAACAACTAAGAGCAGTATAATAATACTTTGAAAATAAATAAATCTATTTCAGCTCTATGGTTGAGTTAAACTTTTATAACATATGTATGTAACCGAACTTTGTAGAATGTTTCTTACAAGTTACTACAATATTGAAAGAAGTACAATGCAGAAACTCTGGGAGATTATACATTTTTTATTCTTACCTCCTCTCCTGTTGACCTACTCCCCTCTTTGACTTTGAGACTACCAGTAATCACATAGTCGGTAGGCATTTCTGGGCCTATTGGCACAGTATAATTCTGTTTTGGAGGTAAGCTTGGTCCGTATTCAATTGGTGGCTCTTTTTCTTTCATTTTAGGCTTCTTAACTGGCACTTTTGGTTTCAATGTTGGCTTTGGTGGTGGAGGAGCTTTGACAGGACTTTCAGATTCATCATTGGATTCAGAATCAGAATGATAGTACGAAGTTATAAGTTCTATTTTCCTGTGAAGTAAATGAACTATTAAGATAGCATATGCAAAGATATTATCCCTAATTCAATTGATATATTAAAGGATGCTTAAACTTGACAATGTCATAAAATTGATAAACTCAACAATCGATTGAACTCAACAATGATTGATTGAAGTCAACAATAAAAAAATAGGTATGTAGATTTTAATAAATAGTCCCTATTGAAATTGTATGTCACTCCTTGTTCACTGTGAATGTTCTTTCTGTCATTGTTAATCTAAAAGAGATCACTCACAGATCACTGAAAACATTATGTTAGTCAAGTTGGTACTTCTGGCAGTGTGTTCTTTTACATTATCAACTTGTTATATATTGTGGGCAATAAATTGTAATTAATGAACAACTTTTCAGCACAAACAGGTACATAACGGCATACAGAACATGCTATCATGTATATTTTAGTTATAAATTGGTCACAGCTCCATATAAAAACTAGATGCTACTGAACTAAAATTCATAAAGAATACTCACTCATCCTCATCACTAATTCTTCTCTTATATCCCGATTTATTCTTTACATTAAATTTTTTCTTTACATTATCATTTGTTGTTCCTATCGCAGGGGGCTGAGTTTGTGATTTAGTCTGTTGTTCCGCCAATACTTGCTGGTACATTTGCCATTCTGCTGCTGATACTTGCGATGAACCTAGAGTATTAAACATGTTTTTTTTTCATGTCTTCATGGCTTAACTTTTTATTTGTCACTACCATGTATGTAACTTGAAGACCAAATAAATTCAGAAAGTATGCTGCATGAACGTCAGTGCAGTGTGTGATTAAAGAGATCTTAGAAATATATGGGTTTCTATAGGAACTAGCTTTCAATTTTCAGTTGAATGTAACATTCAACAAATAATGATGTTATGTATTTCTGTAAATATTTCCTTTTTTTTATTGCTTATTTGGATGGACGAGCTCACGGCCCACTTAGTGTTAAGTGGTTACTGGAGCCTACAACGTAAATGCCGCCACCAACCTTGATATATGAGTTCTAAGGTCTCGAGTATAGTTACAACGGCTACCCCACCCTTCAAACCAAAACGCATTACTGCTTTACAGCTGAAATAGGCAGAGTGATGGTACTTACTCGTGCGGACTCACAAGAGGTCCTACCACCAGTAAAATGAGATTCTGTAAGAATTCGATTTTTTGATTCGAAGTTTCTGTATGGGTATCTATAAGAACAACCTTCAATTTTCCGTTGGAAGAATGTAACACTCAACAAATAACAATTCGAGATGTTATGTATTTCTGTAAGTATTTCATTACAAACCTCCCATGTTCAACTGTTGTTGAGCAATCTTCAAAGCCAATAAATACTCTGGAGGTGCTTCCCAAGTAACCGCATTAGTCTGTTGGTTCCAGTAGTATGTAAAGCCACTGGCTTCATCATAGCATGCTGACCATGCTGAAGGGTATAATAAATCATACATTAAAGAAACTAGTAAAATGAATAAATACAAACCATAATTATGTATTCTTAATTACATCTTTAAGGAGGAAGACTACAATGTTGAGTAATTTATAATTGTTTCTTATTAAAATTCCTATTACCATATTAATAGAGTACTAAGAAATTGCTTTTAATTTTTTTATTTTATTTATTCAATATTATTTTTAATTACTTATATTAATTAGATTTAAAAAATCAAAACTATTTATATATATAAGGAACACTACCAATTACCAATTAAAAAACAAAATGTAGTTTATCAAGCTCTATTCTTCCATTATTCATTTGTGAACACAATCAAGAAATAGAGCATGATGATGATTTCCCATCTGCCAAATATTAATTATGCTAATCTATTAATATCAAACAAGATTTTACAGTACACAGAGAATTTTTATCTAGTATCTGTCAAACAGAGAATATTCCCTAAAATAACTAGAGAATGAAACAGAAGAAAACACAACAGATGTTAAAAGCTTGCAAACAGTTCTCAGTATGAAGAGAGAGAGAGGTGGCAGCGGATTAAAATAGATTATTAAACAAATTAGACAATTCAAATCCACCTAAAATGGCACAAGATCATTGAAATCAAATAGACTAAAAAATATCTTGTACATACAGTTCAATAGTTAAGGCTTAGATTAACAATTCCATTTGGAAGGTGAATATAAGACGCGGTGGTGGCTGTAACTCTCAAAATAAAAATGATAGCACAAAAACATGGCAAGAACTCAAAAGAAAAACTGAAAACATAATAACATGTACACATTCAATCTACTACATGTGCCAGGATGCTACACCAAGGAAACGATATTGAATTATAATCGTTAAACAATCTATATGATGATAATCTTAATATATCTTACTATTAGATTAAAAACAAATATTTTCCTCTTAGCTTGTTTTTACAGGTAAAATATAAGGCATAGCAATTAAAAACTTACGACAATGTGATATCGGGGCTCTGTGGATTCCGGAGCGCGCTGCTTCCGACGGTTGAGTTTTTAATGGGGCTTTAACTCCAGGAGGAATCACAGCTACCGATTGCATTGACGTATCATCACCTTCTTCTTCAGAATCATCATAATTCCCGATCAAGCCGGCCAAAGGGTTTATTTTACTCATTACTAAGTTTTGCAGATAAGATTAAACAATTTATTTTGTTTTTTAATCTAAGTTATCAAATTTTACGGTCATAACCACGTTTTGAACGATTTGTGTCAATTTTTTATTTAATTTGTCATTACATTACATTAGCCATTGAGTAGGGATGCGTCGACCATTTAAGACTGAATAATCGATTCTTCGACTTTTATCAACAAATATCGATTCTTAAATCGATACTAACCTATGAATCGATGGTGGAAATTTATGGTTTTACTGTTTTGATAGCTTCTTGCTTGATAGCTTGATAGATCCTTCTGATCATTCTCAGCGCTCAATACTACAAATAATCACGCTACCAGTAATCAAAGCACGGGTTAATGTCCTTATAGAATTAATAGAACGTGAGACCTAAGGTCAAAACATGAGCCTTCTAAGATTATCTAATATGGAAGTGACAGTGTGAACTTTAATTGCAATTGTATGACGGAATCGTGAGCAGTGAAGCAATGAATTGTTTTAATTTGTTATTTTAATGATTCTGCAGGCATAGACTTTTAATAACAGTGATTTAGTAACTTCTTAATATCTATGAAAGTGCATAAATAAGGGAAAAAGAAACAGTCGCCGATCGTGACTTTTCAGGTTTTTCCAAAAAGTCCGCTAAAGTCTTTGTAAATAACGACCATTTTACGGATAATTTATTTCATTTTATGTCGTCTCAATTCATTTACTTTGCATCCTAATTGACAATTCCAAATAGATCAACTTCACCTCATTTCATCCATATAATCTTTCACTTATTATATTATTTTTCACAAAAAGAATATGTACAAAGCTTTATGGAACACTACTTAATGGAACACTACTGAATTTTGACAGACTACATTCTTTCAAGTGTCACTGTCATTAACATTAACCTGTACCGTAAAATGGGGCGATTAGGGACAAATTCCAACTTTATGAGCAATTTTAAGGTAGTTGTTGATGTATATAACGCTATATCAGGATCAAAATGATTGAGTCTTGGGGGCATCTTTGTTGTCTAATTTAAAATTATGCAACTAGCATTCCAGTTTAAGCAAAAAATGCAAAAGTAGGTGTAATCCCTAATTACCCGAAAATTGCGGTTAATTGGGACGAAATGAGAAATTTGCTAGGGTTGACACTACTTTTATTTTTATATATAGTTTTAATTTATTTATTTATTTAGTTGCACCAACAAAGTGATCATCAATAAAAAAAATTGAAAAACTGACAAAAGTACATGGCAGACATCACCTCAATTATAGGTTCAATCGACAGTGCATTAACAACAAAAAAAAAAAAATTAAAAATATATAGTGGGCTTTCTTAGAAACGGTTTATATTTCTCCGTTCTTGGTAAGTACTTAGGGGCTGCTATTTCTATCTGGGTTAAGAGATTAGGTGTGTCGGTTATTCCATGGATTAATCAGATGAATACCCCCCACTCTGAACACATATTAAATATTTTAGTATTACTTAGACATTTTTGTCCACCTTGAGATTTCATTGATCTTATTAGAGTCGTCTATTATCAAAGGTGGCAATCTGTGCATTTGGACAAAAAAATGTTATTGCTATGTCAATACAGATTGATTTGAATATAATCGTCTCCTTCAAAGAATACGGTTCAAAACCTGCATTAAATAAAGGTTAATAGTTAACCTGTTATTTATCTAAGATGTCGTTCCGAAGAGTTTTGTGACTGCCAATGGAATACAAAGTCAATAATTCGTTTTTCTGATTTACCAATATTGTTCAAAAGTCAGATTGCCGGCTTTGATAATAGACGACTCATTACATGTCTCTGCAAAATCGACTTACTTATATTAAATTGCTTATCTATTTCAACTAAAGACTTATTCCCAATTTCGCTTCGAATAAACCAGATTTTTACCAACAAATTTAAAAAATATTGTTATAACTACATAGACAACCCTACAAACCTGTACCTATTTATACTTAGTTCGTTACCATTTTACTTATTCTCATCCCAATTGACCCCTTTTTCGTTCTTATTTATACCTGAGACGTCCCCAATATCCCCAAAAACAACAGATTTTTACATGTATTTTTATTTAATCAAATACATTAAAACCAATAACAACTGAGACTTACCTTTAATATATATGCTGGTTCAAACACTAAATAACGTTTATAAATCATAGTCGTCTTCTATTATTATCAAATAAATAAAAGAGAGCAAAGTTTCTAGCACTAAAATAATTACCACCACAGGAAGTTAATTTGAAACGCGATTTTTTATAAGTTAGCAGCTATTATGATGCATATTCAGAGTTGTTTTGTGAACTTTCAACATTCTACTATTAAACTACAAAAAATGGAAGATTTTGCAACGAATATAAAACTTATATTGAGCGTCGAAAGATTTTCCCGGTTTTTTCCCGATTCGCCTCTCAATCCCTAATCGCCCCATTTTACCGGTACCTACCGTACTTTTTCCATTTATGATAAATTAAAATAAGTAGATTTTGGTGCCTTACCGCATAGCTACCTAGATATGGATACGGTACTTATTTTCAAACGTTCAGATTTTTTATTTTTTTTTTATTGCCCTTGTAGGCAGACGAGCATACGGCCCACCTGATGGTGAGTGGTTACCGTCGCCCACGGACTTCAGCAATGCCGGGGGCAGAGCCAAGCCGCTGCCTACTGCTTAATACTCTCCACAAGCCTCGTTTGAAGAAGGACATGTCATAGCGCTCGGGAAACACCGTGCAGGGGAGCTCATTCCATAGCCGGATGGTACGTGGCAAAAAAGACCTCTGGAAACGCACTGTGGATGACCGCAGTGGCTCCAGGTAGTATGGATGAACTCTACTCCGGTGGCGGGCGGTGCGATGGTAAAAACGAGATGCCGGTATCATCTCGAACAATTCCTCAGAGCACTCCCCATGGAACATACTGTACAAAATACAGAGGGAACCGAAGTCCCTCCGCAGACCCAGAGGCTCCAAACGATCCGTGAGAATGGGATTATCGACAATCCGAACGGTCCTCCTCTGTATGGAGTCAAATGGAAGAAGCTGGTATTTGGGAGCCCCGGCCCAGAGATGGGAGCAGTACTCCACGCGAGGCCGGACTTGTGCTTTATAAAGCAAAAGCCTTTGTCCAGGCGTGAAGTACCGCTTCGCTCTGTTGAGGACTCCCAGCATTTTGGACGCCAACTTGGCTTTGCCTTCCAAATGACTCCGAAACTGGACATCGCTCGAAATGTCGACCCCAAGTATCCCAATACTCTCGGAAGGTTGCAGGGATACTCCTTGGAATTGCGGCGCCATGACAAAGGGGTCCTTCTTCGCAGTGAACGCGCAAACTTGTGTCTTTAACGGGTTGAATTGAACCAAGTTCAATTCACCCCATTTGGAGACTCGCCCCAGAGAGTTCTCCACTTCAGACACAAGTTTTGATCGTCTCTCTTGCACCACGCTACGAGAGAGACTCTGATGGCCGATATATCGCGCATCCCCCGTGCTGTCATCCGCATAGCAATGCATGCCATCAATAGACAGCATGTCATTGATATACAGGATGAAAAGCGTGGGGGAGAGCACCGAACCTTGTGGAACGCCAGCGTTAATGGTCATGGTATCAGAACAATCACCGTCTACAACGACCGTGATGTTCCGCCCATCCAAAAAGCTAGCGATCCACTTGCAGAGACCCTCGGGGATTCCGTAAGATGGTAACTTCGACAGAAGTGCCCTATGCCAGACCCTGTCGAAGGCCTTCGCGATATCAAGGCTCACAGCAAGCCTCGCCCTTGCTCTCCAAGGCTTCAGCCCACCTGTGAGTAAGGTATACAAGAAGATCGCCAGCTGAGCGACCGTGACGGAAACCGTACTGTCGGTCACTGATCAGCTGGCGATCCTCCAGATACTTCAGGAGTTGTATATTAATTATTCGCTCCATCACCTTGGAAAGCAAGGAAGTTATCGCGATAGGCCTATAGCTCGATGGGTCCGACCGGTCACCCTTCTTGGGGATAGGGTGGACGTGGGCGGTCTTCCATGAAGACGAAACCCTGTTCGCGCAATAAGAGAGGCGATACAAACGCGTTAGCGCAGGCGTCAGCTCAGGGGCACACGCTTTTAGAACCACTGCAGGGATGCCGTCTGGCCCACTCGACTTATGGACGTCCAGGAGTCGGAGTTCCCGCCTGACTGCACACTGTGTAAAGCAGATCTCCGGCAGGGAACTATCACACCGGAGGATGTTCGGTGATGTGGCACCCTCGTCATCCACAGTCGAGTTCGAGGCGAAGAGTTTGACCAGAAGGTCAGCCTTCTCTTTCGCACTATGGGCCAGACTGTCATCGGACTTGCATAGTGGTGGGAGACTAGACCTGCAAAAGTTACCTTCTGCAGCATTGGCGAGCGACTAAAAAGCACGGCTCCCGGCGGGATAGCTCTTCAATCGCTCGCCAATTCTAGCAACGTGCTCCGATTTCGCCCTGGCAATAACCTTCTTGTAGGACCTGGAAACGGCGTTATATTTCCGCCTTTCCTCTGAGATGTTAGGATCCCGACGTCTCCTAGCATCATCCCATGCAACGTATGCGGACCGCTTGAGGTGTGCAGCATCCCTGCTGGCATTGTTATACCAGGGTCTGCTGCGACCCCCAACGGGCACTTCAGAGGAGGGGATAAACAATTCCATCCCCTGGAGCACCACGTCTTTAAGACAGTCCGCACAGACGTCAGGATCAGCAGAGGAAAAGCAGAACCGCCCCCATGGGTAGGATGCGTAAAACTCACGCAATCCATCCCAATCTGCTGACAAATACTGCCAAACTCTTCGATACCTGGTCGTCGTTCGACGACTAGGACGAGAGAGTGGTGTGGCAGCACGGATAAGGCAGTGATCAGACGATCCAAGTGGAGCGTCGACCACCACACTGTATCCGGCTGGATCGGTGGTCAGCAGAAGGTCCAACAGAGAAGGCTCGTGCCCCTCAATATCTGGGACACGGGTGGGCTGTGTCACCAGCTGGGAGAGGCCGTAGGCCAAGGCGAAATCGTAGGCAGCCCGACCCGGGAGGTCAGTGGTTCTGGACCCCAACCACTCTTGGTGGTGAGCGTTAAAGTCTCCAAGAACCACCACCTCCGCAGATGGGTACTGCTCAAGCACGCGGTTAGTCCCCTCTTGCACATGCTCTATCAGAACTGAACCTGCATCACTGCTGTGGGACCTGTACAGGCACGCGTAGACTCGGGTACAACCCCCGTGATCTACGCGCAGCCACAAGAGGGACAGGTCCCGTTGTTCGAGGCTTCGTAGACGGCGACAACAGACATCAGCCCGGACGAATACACACACCCCGGCTTTACGCAGGAAGTTGTGCTCCAATACGTAGCCGGGGTATTCAAGGTACGAAGTATCATCCGGAGCAGATATCTGCGTCTCCGTCAGAAAAAGGAGGGCAGGCTGCGCCGTCTCAAGATGGTGGTGTACGGCGTCGAGGTTGCTATGTAGACCCCTTACATTGCTGAAATCCACATTAAATGTGGAATGGGGAATCGCCGACAAAACCCTTTTCCTTTTTCGAACTTTCATATATATATTTTAATTTTATTTGGAGAGTGGGATTGGGTGGGGTAGGATGTTCAGGGCGAAATCGTGACAATACCTGAATAAAGCGCGAAGCACAGTACGTGCTCGACCACGGGTTGCGTGAGCGACTGACGCAGGGCATGGAAGGGCCCCCAGTCCACCCTGCGTGCGATCGCCGGGATCCACTCCGGTCTCCGACTCCGGCACGACGACCGCACGACAGGATTTTACACCGGTTGGCGGGACAGCTTCCCGGGGCGGAGTTTAGTAGTGACACCCGGGTTCAGGTCCCCAACTGACCGGCGGGCGGCGGCGAACACCGTTTCACTGGGTCTCCCTATACCCCCGTCAAACAATCACGTCCCGCGAGCTCACACGCACGTCTGCTCCGCATGTTCCAGGTATCGCCAAGATTCACCCCGAACCAGGAAGAGGAAAGGGAAGGAATAACACTGGCTCTCCAACCCACACGCCGGAACACAGCTAGGCTATTTGGCGGCGGACTCTAGTTGGAGGGTGGTCGCCAGCCAGTCGGACAAGTCCTACCACCGATTATGTATTCGGCTCCCGTTTTGCACCACCCAGGGGTCACTTGTAGGGAATCGCGGGTAAAACCTACGGAAGCGGGAAGCAATCGACCCCCGAAATAATAAAAGAAATAATAAAAATGTGTTATTTTATCCTTTAGGGCATATTATGACAGAACTGGCAACTTCTAATGGCTCCTCTTCACAATCGGCCATGATGGGCCAGCAAATGATCGTCTGGTGGTAGGACCTTTTGTGAGTCCGCGCGGGTAGGTACCACCACCCTGCCTATTTCTGCCGTGAAGCAGTTGTGCGTTTTGGTTTAAAGGGTGGGGCAGCCGTTGTAACTATACTAAGACCTTAGAACATATATCTCAAGGTGGGTGGCGCATTTACGTCGTAGATGTCTATGGGCTCCAGTAATCACTTAACACCAGGTGGGCTGTGAGCTCGTCGACCCTTCTAAGCAATAAAAAAATTAAAAAATTTGTGACATTTCCAAAGAAAAGCTAACTACACATGAGGGACGACCCGCGATCAAGCGTGGAACCGCGGAAATCTAAACTTGGAGTAAATTAAAATTAATAAGAAAAAAAAACTTCTAAAGTTAACATTTTATTCGTATAAAAATATAATTATAATAATAACATATAAAATATTAAATTATTATTATCGACAAATTAGCTTCTAAATAAGTCTATTTCGTAAATTATCACGCAAAATTAAAAGTTAGACTGCATTGAACAAAGGAACACCTCAGAATGTCTGATAAATTGATTTTTGAGACATGAAACCCAATGTTTGCGTATCATGTATCCACGCGTGTAGTATTTTCTTCTACTTCCAATGAAAGCTAGAGAGAGATATGTGATATTTGTCCGGTATTCGTATTATTCACTCTGCATCGTAACGTGTCTGATATTTTGGATCAATTTCGAATATATTAATCACATTTAACTTTTATAGAATCATATTGTATCAATTTCAATGTATGGGTTCTAAAATACCTAAAGTTGACTGTTGTGAGACTAAGTTTCTTTTATATTTATTATATCTGCTTATACTCTAAGTACCTACTTCATATTTTATATTAAATGAAATATCTATGGCTATATTAATCGTTTACTTTAAAAAAACGGCGGTGTTCCGTATCACGATGGCAACGCTATAAAAGGTATTGGTTTTATAGTGTCTAAGTATTACATTTTATAATAAGAAATGTATGTCTGCAAATCATTTGCTTTGAAAGTTATTTAAAAAAAAAATTAACTCGCTCTTTGCAATTCGCTTTTTTATTTATTTCTTACTTCTTACAGTAATTGTTTTTAAGATGTTTTACAAAAGTTTATAAGTGTGGAAAATTTAAAAGTGGAAATGTGAAAAAAAAACCTGGAAATGCCTTTTAAAGTATTTTTTTTTCAGGTTTCTATAATTACATCATTTTACTGAACAGTTTTATTTCGCTGTTGTTTAAGGTCTCAGTTTTAAAACATTGCAAGCAATGTAGGTTTGAACAACGAAGAGAAGATTGTTTATCAAACAAGATCTGGCTGTAGGTTTGTCCAAAACGACAAACTAAACAAAAAATGCTCTCTTAAGCCTTGTTCGGACTAGAAGAGTATTTTAGTCGAATACCGAGTAATTTAGTAGATAAATGTGTCTGAACACCAAAAATTTAGTCGAGTAGGCTAGTAAATAATTTAGTCAAGTCAATCCATTTTGTTCTATTTTTTCGGGCGAGTAGCGCCTCCCACCACGCGTCCTTGCTTACTGGCTCACTGACTAAACAAGTCCGAACCTGTTGATTAGTCGAGTTCATTAGTGGCACTTCTCAAATGGGTATCATTGCGCTGAATTTGAGAGTGTATTTTCGTTAACAGAAAATTCACACAACTTACGGACATTCTCAAACTATCGGAAGTATTCTTTAGGATCGCTTCTAATGCTAATTCCTTCAGAAGACATTTAGTAGCTCCTAGTTTATCTCTTCTATCGATCCATTTTCGTACCCATAACTTATTTTTCTTAATCACAGAAATTTCCTCGTCCACCTCTTATAAAATAGCCATTACGATTAGCTTAATCAGTTTATTCACTCTATTGGGTTGCGGCCTGTTCATCTTGCTAAACACTACTCACTTGTGTACTCTACTCGACCGTAATGCGAACGATTTCTGTGCAGTAGCGAGTAGTTTAGCCACTAAATTACTCGGTACTCGATTAAAATACTCGCCTAGTCCGAACAAGGCTTTATACTTTAGGTCATTCCATTAATTTTAAATTTGTAACAAAAAAATCCATTGATGACAGAAATCTTATTTTATCAATTGTCTTTATCATTTTGAATACATATTTGTTATTGTATATTATTTAATATTATTATAAAATTACCTTAAAACATACTTAAATTTATTTTAAACTAATAAAATATTGTTATGGTTACCGTTTGACAATACATGGCTCACACGACCCTGGCTTAAGATAGGCAGGATGGCATTGTGGACATTTTGGGTTCTCACCGTAGCTTGACCTTCCTGGTCTGGACACTTGCACCTGGAACGAGGTCTGCGCATCATCAGACTCATACCCTGGGTGAGGACCATCCAACGGGAATACATAATCAGGAACATAATAGGAACTGATGTTGTACTCCACATTTCTAGGCTTAGGGGTGGCATCCTCATCTTTGATGGTAGTCCTCCTTGCAGTACTGAAAGGACTTTTACCGGTTTTGGGAGATTTAGTAGGTAGCGCTGTCGAATTCGTGATATTACCTTCCTTTGGAGGAAGTAAACCGAATGCGGGAACTGCCCATTTCCATTCATAGTAAATCGGCGGTCCCATTGTAGTCGAGTCCAGTGGAGATTGAGAGTAATCCTTTTTCGGTGGAAGCAACACTTGTTCCGGCTTAGGAATATTGCTCTTGACTCCAGAATCTCCATCGGTGTTATTCTCTGTTGGATTAGGCTTCGTATTGACACTGTCAAACCTAGTTCCTTCCCTAAACTTTTTGTCATTATCTGTTTTGAAATCGTTCAGCTTGTTACCGAAGCTTTTGTTCTTTTTTGGCGTACGTTCGTCTTCGGAACTGACCTGGCCTTCCGAACTCACTTGGCCCTCAGGTAAGTGTTTGTTCAGATCAATAATCTCGGACTGAGTGATTGCTGTTTTGATGGAATCAGGGGAATTAGGGTCGAAGCGCTTTATGAATTGGTAAACGGAGCTTTGAGTTGTAGTCGCATCGTCTTCGGCTTCAGTAGTAGAAGGCAGCAGTGGAGGCATTAATTCACGTTCTGGTTGATTTCCTTTATTTTTTAGCGAAGTGTCTCTACTTTCTGGTTGTGGTCGAATAGTTGGACCCGGTTCTTGTGAAGCGGCACCAGCGAGACTGTCAATGTTGTTGATCTGGACATTGGGTCTTCGTTTTCGGGTCGACCAGGACGTAGGTGGTCTGTAGTTCTGCTTCGCGCTGTCTAGGATGTTGTCTTCGTCGCCCGATATGGTGTCCGCAACGCCAACAATGTCGTTGTCAGGGTGCAATAGGAACTGCAATACCAGAATAGTTTTCATTGTAAAATATATTAATACTAGGGTTTTGCCCGCGACTTTTTCGCGAATTTATAATACTTAGAAGGTGAAAATATTTTTTTGAATAATAGAATGTTAAGGACCCATTTAAGGTACCAAAATCACGCCTTTTAAACGACTTCAAAAGAAGGGATTATCAATTTGACCACAATTTTTTTTAGTCATGTATGTTCACCGATTACTCGAGAAAGCTTAAACCAATTCTGATAATTGTTTTTTCGTTGGTTTTGTTCGTTTGATGATGGGATCCTGGAGAAATCGAGAAAAATCTACAATTTTCAAAGCCTATCTTGATTTGAGTGTTTCTTGTTATTCTGTGGCGTCGCGCACCGGCCGGCTGACGCCTTGTAGGTACATCATTATTACGCGCTTGATCATTAATATGGTTTTTTTTTATTAATTGCTTAGATGGGTGGATGAGCTCACAGCCCACCTGATATTAAGTGGTTACTGGAGCCCATAGAAATCTACAACGTAAATGCGCCACCCACCTTGAGATATAAGTTCTAAGGTCTCAGTATAATTACAACGGCTGCCCCACCCTTCAAACCGAAACGCATTACTGCTTCACGGCAGAAATAGGCGGGGCAGTGGTACCTACCCGTGCGGACTCACAAGAGGTCCTACCACCAGTAAATGCGATGTTATTTTAAAACTGCGATATGTTTTAGGATACTTATTGAAATGAAATGATATCAAGAATTTCTTTTAAATTAAATACTTGTAATGAATAACGTATTTATTTGGATATGAATTAATATCATCTTTACAAAAACAACTTCACAAATAATGCTTTATTTTAGAACAAATTTGGTTAGCCTAAAAAACGTTATAGTGAACCAACCTTAATATAGACTTTATAACATGCTACCACTTTTTTGTTAGAACTTTTAAAGGGGAACAATTCTGTCAAATATTAATTTAGCGAAGCTAACCGTTTCCGCAGCGCAGGCAGCGGAAGCTCTCAAAAGTGAAAAAAAAAACAGATTTTGAAACATTGTTTATTAGTGCTCCCATTGAATTAGTCTTACCGTGATGTTATATAGCCTATAGCCTTACTCATTAAATGGGCTATCTAACACCGAAATAATTTTTCAAATCGGATCCGTAGTTCCTGAGATTAGCGCGTTTAACCAAACAAATAAACTCTTCAGCTGTATAATATTACTTTAAATAGTATAGATTGCGATATGTGTGTGTGTTTTTAGTGCAAATATTTTCGTCTACAGCTTTTCAACCTTTCGATAATTTTTTATAAATTGATTAGGTATTATTATAATAACATTAAGTATAAATTATATTATAGTTACTTTCATACTGATACCTTTGATTCTGCTTCTTTTAATCCATCGTAATATTTACTGGTGAGTGGTACGGAGAGTATATCGGGTCTGGGAGTACGTTGGCTCATCTCCTCGTCTGAGACAAACGGTTTGTCGCGTTGGCCTAGAAAAAAATTTATAGCACCTTAAAATTTATGAGCGAAATTTTTAATTTAATTGGTTGACAGAAACAACAACAACAAAAATTTTGGTTATATCCATCAGTCTCATAATATAAACGACAAACATTTCATTTATGAGCCTGTACTAAATAATGACCAACTAAGGGGTTCCTAAATTACTGTTTGGTACCTAAATGCGATCTAAAATATCACCACTCCATTTCTTTCAGTAACTAAGTTAAATACGTTTCAAACTAGCAAAGGGAAATTGCACAGCCTCACCATATAACTAACAGTAAGTAGTAGGTACACTTACTTGTAGACTAGACACATTGTTACTGTTTTCTTTAGATTTAATTTAATTTAATACAATAACTAAAATAATTCTAAAAGCTGATTGAACCTCTTTAATGTGCCTTCAAAAATGAAAGATATGTGCAGTATTATATAAATGATTAGCGACCCGCCCTCGCTTCGCTTCGGAAACATTAAAAAACACATGAAACAAAAAAAAAAAAAGAAAAAAAAAAAAAAAAAAAAAAAAAAAAAAAAAAAAAAAAAAAAAAAAAAAAAAAAAAAAAAAAAAAAAAAATTTTCTATGTTCATCAGGGACAATGTCGGCTTCTAATGGAAAAAGAATTTTTCAAATCGGTCTTCAATTCTTTCAAATAGATTTTTCAATTCTTTCAAATAGATTATCTCGCAAGCTAAATCCTATAGATACGTTTGTTAGTCTTATTTTTAGTGTCGCTTTTCATGTGTCTTTCCTGTTCCATCCAATTTCAAATGACAATGATGCTAAAAATGTTTATCACTTCAAAATGATTCCCACAAAATGTAATTTTCGCTCAAAACAAAAAATTTAAGACCATTCTAATGTTTCAATGCATTTAAGAGCCTGATTAGTTCCATTTAACGATTATTTTTTCGTGTAAGATGTACAGGTTTCCAGCTTCACTGTTTCCTTAACTAATTCGTAACATATTATGTCGACAGCATCGTTGTTTTTCATTTCGGATAATACCCGGGCAACAAAAAGTTTGACCAAGAATGAAGATCGTGTTTTCATGGTTATTGTATTGTGTACCGACTGTACCCTCCTTCAAATCAGAACCCATAAGTGCTTAGCCATCGAAAACAGGCAGAGAGGTGTTGCGATAACGATGTTGGAGAATAAGACGAAATAACTTATGATTTAAAATATTAGTAATTAAAAATTGCTAAATACTGACTGAATGCTTCAAAGATAATTTATAACGACTTTTGGAAGTGAAACTTCTTTAGGCGCATTGAGAAGATATTTAATTTGCGACAGATTCGTTGCGGGTCGAGAGGAAAGATACAATTTAGGAATAGCGAGAGTGAGAAAATAGACAGCGAACCACTCGATCATGGAGAGAGGGAAAGGACAAAGCTTTTCTTTTTCCCTACCTATGCTGATAGCCTTGAGAGGCTATTTCAGCTTCTCCTTGACGTGTAGGTGAGCTCATGGGGCTCAAACCGGGAGTGTTGCTAACACTGGTCCTAGCAAGAGCAGTGCTTCACAGAATCTACCACCGGATCGAAAACGCGACCCAGTGAGAAGATCCGGCGAGAAACTCAGTGGGCTGTGTCTATGGGTTAATTCAGTCGCCGCATTCTTCGTCGTAATCGACGAGTTCGACTGTGACCGGTGCTTGAGGGATCGAAAAGCACCGAAAGTGAATCCGGGGATTCGCGTTGCTCTTTCGCAGTCGGATAAGTAATTAGCGGTGGATTCGACGAGGATGGTGACCGAAAGGACAAAGCGAGCTAAGTCGTTTCTCTTTTACACAGCATTCCATCTTCCATTAGAAATTTGATGTAAGGGTGAAAAATGAAGAAAACCAAAATACTACACACCGTGAAAGAAGTGAAGTTAACTTCAACATCACTAAGCTGCACGCGCACCATTTTTTAAATTCTTTTTTGTTGCTAATTCACAACGCTTCATAATATTGTGGTTCATCGTAACAGGGTCAGACCCATCTTCACTTCCTAATATACTACCGGTAATTAACAACGCATTGTGCATGCGTTTAATTTGTTTTATTTGTACAACGTTTCCTGGTTCGAGGAGGCTGTGCGTTTCTAGATAATTATTGATGTAACAAATTGTTGAGAACGTACAAAAAAGCGTTGTAATCGTTATTTTACAGTCGCAGTTTCGTTGTGTTTTAAGCGGAAGCTATTTATTTCACTTAAACAGCTCGTCGATTCGTGTTTGATCTAAAGTCTGTTAGGCTGATGCGCTTTTTAAGTCCCGGTGCTAGAATTGCCCTACGAGTAAGGCACGGGACAATGCGGAAAACCGTAATGGCGCCACAAGCCCCATTTTGACTTTTGAAGGTTACGACAAACCCAAGATCTTTCACCGGGCGAGGGAATATTCTCGACAGACCGACGTCACAAATTTTAATGTTGTTCGGGATTTTTATATGTGCAAGCTTAATAACTTAGACGTCTACAACGTAAATGCCATCTCCCACCTTGAGACATGAGTTCTAAGATCTCACTTTTAACAGTACAACGGTTGCCTCGCTGTTCAAACCGAAACGCATTACTGCTTTACTGCAGAAATAGGCAGGGTGGTGGTAACTACCCTTGCTGACTCACAAGTTGTCCTACCAGCAGTAATTACGCAAATTATAATTTTGCGGCTTTGATTTTTATTACACGATGTTATTCCTTCACCGTGAGAGTCAACCGCGAACATTTGTTAGGTACGTATATCATTGAAAAAATTGGAACCTGCCGGCGGTATTCGAACACCGATGCATCGCTACATACAAATACACCGGACGTCTTATCCTTTAGGCCACGACGAAATGTTGTTCGGGACTTGTATATATGCAAGCTTCAATTGACAATGTCGTTAGCGAAATTAAAGCACCTGTCACAAATGTCTTGTGTTCGATGATAGCACCCGCCACAGACTATCCGTTGCATCTATACAGTTTACATAATAGACACACCTGTGTGTCCACAGCAAGAATAATTATCTGATTTTACTTACCAATCAACAGATTAGCGTCATAGTCCCTTTCAGCCATGGAGCAGTTGACCATGTACCAGTGGTCGCAAACCAGCATTCTCTGCTGAAATAGGGTGGTCTTTGGACAGGAGTAGCTGAAGCGCCGACCCAGGCCGTCACACATGTGGTAAACCTGGAATACATGAGGAAATTTTACAAACGGATCGTGTAAAAGATTCTTTGACATTTAAATTTTGTAATGCTTAATGCGACAAACACAATATATACTAATATATAAATCTACAGTGGTTTTTACGGATGTTCCGTTATAACTACTGAACCATACACCCGATTGACTTAGAACTTGGTATCCATGTAGAAAATATATGTACTTAATGGATAGGCTAATATTTATATGAGTGTTGGACTCCCTAATCATAATGACAATAAATAATAATGTTAATTTTAAATGCCCAGCGAAGCGAGCGAGTACGGCTAATTTACAATAAAGTGTTATTGTGTTTAATAATCTTGGGTAAAAAAACCATCACCATAATAATTAACGCCGCGGAATAATTATGATATCAATGGATTTGCGGATCAGGACTTAGTGGATCTTCTGCTTTTTTTTTATTTTTTTTATTTATTGCTTAGATGGGTGGACGAGCTCACAGCCCACCTGGTGTTAAGTGGTTACTGGAGCCCATAGACATCTACAGCGTAGACACGCCACCCACCTTGAGATACAAGTTCTAAAGTCTCAGTATAGTTACGACGGCTGCCCCACCCTTCAAACCGAAACGCATTACTGCTTCACGCCAGAAATAGGCAGGGCGATGGTACCTATCCGCGCGGACTCACAAGTGGTCCTACCACCAGTAATAGTTTCTCCTCCGTTATTCTAGGAATCCAACTCTAACAGGTGTTTCGATAGTAGTTTCTTCTATTCTAAAACAGAAAACGCTCAAGTATCATCTTCTTCTTTGTCAACCGATTTAATCTAGTATCTAAGACTAAAGTACTAATAAAACAAATTTTAATGAAGACGTTTTTTTTTTAATTTCATTAACGGAACAAAAATATTTACTATATAAACTGACTCTTAAAGCTAAGGTCGAATATCGATCATTACAAACTGTAAATAAATTACAAGTTCTTAAAACAACTCTTGCAGAAATCTCGTCACATTTTGAATAGCCTGTTTTGATAGGAAACGATTCTAGCAAGTACGTACTAACTAACATAAAATTAACACTGTTGTAACAAAAGTGATGTGCTACTGACGTTCATAATATAATTAATAGTAATTATCGTGCATGTTTTCGTTACACAAGATGGACTTGTCAAAGGTCGCTGGACCATACTGAACGCAAGGCCGCTTATTTTTAATGTGGCTAGAATGCAAAAAGTAAATCTTTTAGGAGACTGTTTTTTTTCTTCTTTTTATTGTCTTTGTAGGCAAACGAGCATACGGCCCACGTGATGGTGAGTGGTTACGTCGCCCATGGACTTCAACAACGCCAGGGGCAGACCCAAGCCGCTGCCTACCGCAAACTTTTTCTTTAAAACATTAAAACTATACTTTGTCTTTAAAACGTGGTATACCGAAAAGATTAAAACTTAAATACATTCAGGATTAAAAAACCTATTATGAAACGCTGTAATGCTTCCAATTAATTATTACCAAACAGATAGCACAATATGGAAATGAGGCTTGGACATGTCCTGTTATTATTACTATTGGCAGTCATATTGTATGTAGTGTTTTATGTTATAATGAAAAGCACAAGATCGCCGAGTTTATTTTACCGATTTATCTCATAGCTGGCTCGAACCGGAGGTAGTTGTCAGCGTTGACAACATTCAACAAGTATGATGATGTTTAAATTGACATAGGTCAGGTCATTCGGTAGGCAGCGGCTTGGTTCTGCCCCTGGCATTGCTGAAGTCCATGGGCAACGGTAACCACTCACCATCAGGTGGGCCGTATGCTCGTCTGCCTACAAGGGCAATAAAAAAAAAAAAAAAAAAAAAAAAAAAAAAAAAAAAAAAAAAAAAAAAAAAAAAAAAAAAAAAAAAAAAAAAAAAAAAAAAAAAAAAAAAAAAAAAAACATAAATTTTACTCAAATCGATTTAATTTTTAATCGATTCGCTCCATCAGTTGCCTTAGAAAAGGCATTCAACTTAAGTGGCTTACATACCTATAGGTATAGTGCATTCGTAGAAGAGATAGAGATAGATAGAAAATCAGCTTTTCTGAAATTCACGATCAGAACGAGAAGTGTGAATACGCATTTTCTGGTCATATGTTACGCTTCCATATCTACAGTATCTAAAAGGTCCAGTTCATTGCCTAAAAACAATCAGAATCGATTGGATTCGGATGCGATCTTATTCCAGTCTCCGGCTCCATGCTCTCACAGGGTCGTGAGATCTACAGTTTCTACATGACAGTGCACTGGCAAAGTCGATCGTCGCTCACCACGGCAGGCAAATGATTCATTCAGCTCTTGAGAACCGAGTGTATACCGTCAACAGACCGCCAGTAAACTAAACGATCGGCCAACCTCCTGGTACACCCTAATACATATTACAGGATTTGGTGTTTCACGCTTCGACACTCTGATGGTGCGCAAAGTAGCTAAAGGTCATAATAGTACAAAGGCATCTACTCATTAATTCAATTTGCGATTTCGCTGCGTATCAATCGCCTCTATCCCATGTTCTGCAAGCGATGTAATTTATACGGATATGGTGTTCGCTCACGCGGCCCGTACATACATTAACTCTCTCCAGATCACCCAATCCCGTTTTTGCGCGATAGCCATCGGAGCACCGTGCTGTTTGAGGAATGTAGATCTTCACGAGGAGATTGATACGTGTATATCTAATGACAGCGTCAGAAAACTCCAATCTAAAAACCGGCACGACACGATTATCCCCTTACCATGGCGGCCTCTAATTATATAACCAACACAGTCGACGAGGCACCGCAAAGCCGCTATCGTCCTAAGAAAATCTAATCGGATCCTCTCAGTTCATACACAGGTTCTTTAAGGCTCTCCAAGAACCGGTCACCGTTCTCAAATTACTCAGCTGGTCGCAATTCCGACCCGGTGGCAGATTCCGCACAGCATTGCTGTTCCGAGAGCTGGTGTTAGAAACTTCTCCCAAATAAAGCCCCGTGACCTATCCCGTGACCTATCCGTCCGTGTGTACTTGAATTAGCCCCATAGGCTAGCAACGTTAGGCAAGAGAAAAATACACAAAATACTCGATTACCATGCAGAGAGCGCGTCGCCCGCTCAGCTCACTCAAAATCATTTTTTTAGTTACATAAGGATTTTATATTTTATGGGTGTAATTTTAAGAAAACAGGCAAAGTAAGAGTAACCCCATTATCACGAAAAACCTGTAACTTATTTTTTTATCTAAAATTATCTCAGCATTACAAAATTAGGAATATCTATAATTGCATTAAAATTAGCCTACACGTCAAATTATATTTACATTAACTCAAACTCAGTCCAAACGATTTACAATGACAAGTTGCAATTATATCTGACATTTGATGTAACAGCGCGTCATTTTGACAAGCAATGGTTGCGCAGTCGTGCTGCCATTATTGACGGTATAAACCTCAGCTTTCTGTGTTAGTATTACGTTGTCATTTAATTATGGTTAGATACGCTTCTGACTTCACTTTTACAAGTCGTCGTGGCCTAAAGGATAAGACGTCCAGTGCATTCATGCTGAGAATCGGTGTTCAAATTCCGCCGGCGGGTACCAATTTTTCTAATGGAATAACTACGTACTTAACATATGTTCACGATTGACTTCCAAATGCATTAATAAAAATTATAGATTATAATTTGCGTAATTACTGGTGGTAGGGCCTCATGCGAGTCCGCACGGGTAGGTACCACCATCCTGCCTATTTCTGCCGTGAAGCAGTAATGCGTTTCGGTTTGAAGAGTGGAGCAGCCGTTGTAACTATACTGAGACCTTAGAACTCATATGTCAAGGTTGGGGCATTTACATTATCGATGTCTATGGACTCCGGTAACCACTTAACCACTTAACTATGCAATAAATCAATTAAAAAACTTCAATGGTTTTGCATACAACCTGTGGACAGATTAGAAAATGTGCATTGATTTTGTCTAGTTGAAATTTCAGAAATCATTCACATTTGTCAAACTAATTAGAAACTCGAGATCTAAATGGATAAGGTCCTCCGACCTTACCCCCGAAACCATAACAATAAAGTTGATTGCACAATACATTTTATAAGCACCTACGTTGACTTCCATGAATCATAGCATTATAATGTACATGTTAGATACATTAAAATTTAAGGTCGAATGTAGTGATGTTCATAAATTTTTAAAAATACAATGCTTACAAATTGAAAGAGCTAAGTATAGTCACATAGATTCATTTCATGCAATCGTCATGTTTGGATTGTTGAATCCTTTATATTTCAATTAAATAAATAAAGGACGCGAAAAATTAAAAATCGTTGCTCAGATTTGACTTTCGTCATTAATAAGCAATTAAACTTAGCAAGCTCAAAACTGGATACATAACACTATGTTTTTAATTTCGTAATCTAGGGTCACGAGAGTTCATTGCTCATTCATTGCAGCGTGCTAATTTTATTGATATGGATGACAGTTGTGTTTGAACTAGTTTCTTGTTTACCAACGTATGTCAAACAAAGTCAAACAAAGTTAATTTATTCAAACAATTCAAGCGTTTGTATTTTAAATGAATATAAGTATATTTAATATCGTGACTATGCCGGGGTCTAGGTATGTCTCTTATAAAGTAAAAAAAACTTTCAAGTAAATACGTACATTCTTTCACGATTAATGAAAAGCGTCAGAATCCTACTTCGACAATGCGGCGCGACGCGAAAACCCTCTTATCGTGGCCGCCGCTAATTACTTATCCGACTACGACGGAGCAATGCGGATCCCCCGGATTCAGTCTCGGTGCTTTTAGATCCCTCAAGCACCGGTCACCGTCAAACTCGTCGATTACGACGAAGAGTGCGGCGAGCGAATTAACCCACAGACACAGCCCACTGGTTTTCTTGCCGGATATTTTCAGTGGGTCGCGGTTCCGATCCGGTGGTAGATTTTGCGAAGCACTACCCTTACTAAGGCTAGTGTTAGCGAATTCTCTGTAATTACTTATGACACGCAGATACTAACACCTTGCCTATTTCAGCCACTAAGCGAACATGTGTCAGATTCTGAAGAACGAGTCCAGTAATACAAGGTGAAATCTTAGCGAGTTAATCCACCCCTCTAGATGTAGTAATAGGTATTTTTTATCGAATAATATTTTAAATCGATAAAGCAATTCGAGACGCGACGCATCTTGCATCACTATCAGTCAGTTAAACAGGTAGTCATTATGCACATATTAAATAAAAATCTAAATAAAATACACATGTTTTTTTACTCACGACTCGTAAAAACACGTTATTTGGGGAGTCACGATTAAAAAAATATGATTTCGCGGTCTGGTTCACATTAAACTGTGTTTCTGTGGTTTACCTCTTTTTTTCTGTAGGTTTTTAACATTTTAGTGTTAATCTAAATTTAGTGTAGCTTTTTTATTGCTTAAAATAGGTAGACGAGCTCACGGCTCAGTCGATGTTAAGTGGCTACCGGAATTCATAGACACCAACAACGTAAATCCCACCGCATATATTGAGACATGAGTTCTAAGTCTCAGTTTTACAGTACAACGGCCCTTTATGGCGAAATGCACAGCTGCTTCACAACAGAAATAGGCAGGGTGGTGGTACCTACCCGCGCAGACTCACAAGACGCTCCGTCACCAGTCTATTACAAAGCAAACATCTTCCGCATCAAGATAACTTCGCGTTATCATTCACACAATTTGTGGTGTGAGATAACGAGATGATCTATGAGTATAGAACAGCAGGATTGAGTCTTCTGTCATAACGTTTGACTACATTGCTCACCAGAACCTAAATAACTTGGAACCTGTCGCTAGTTTAAAGCTTTTTAATTTTCTGATAGCTCACCGGGTGTGTTGTTTACAAGAAGCAGGCAGTCCATGACTGTGTCCCTGCGATTGATGACGTACATTAATTAAAAAACAGCTGGAAGGTGTCATAAATAGCAAAAGTTAAATGCGATGACCCTCGTGCGAGAAACGTATTTTAAGGTATTAGCTGAACGTATTAAAGGTTAGGTACATAAATGAAGCATCCCTACTGTTTTTGTCGTCTATAACATCAACAAACCATCACGGAACTATTGACGTTATCAGTTCAGACACGATGCTCCAGACACGAGCACGAATGTCAGGTCAAGGTCCCATCTTACTTCCTCATTCTGATGATGTCCCATTGTCCGTATTCAATGTAGAACAACATAGGTTGGTTTTAGAAATATATCAAATTCAGCATACCCCCTTGCACCCTCTAACCGACATCCGATCTCCGAAAGGAGTCAGAACCTGGTCAGAGTAGGGGTTTCCCGTAGCCAACACTACAACCAGACTGGCCGCACTACTCCGAGGACACCCGACCCGGTTGAGGCAAAATTCACCATTCCCAAATTAAGACTTTCTAACCTCAACAAAAAACTTGACCCCGACTAGGAATCGAACCGGAACCCGATTCACCGCAGCATAGTAGCGATCGAAATACCCGATATCAGAACAACTGCACCAAATATAGTTTTAAACTTACTTGATTATTTTCTGAATAATTAATTGTCGCACCTCCATCCACTAATAGCTTCTACGGTATTAGAATTAAGTAGTAAAAAACCCAAAAATAAAAATTCAGTTACATAATTATGGTAAGGCCGGCACATGTGGTGAACCCAAATAGATTTTTTCTTTTATTTTTATTGCTTAGATGGGTGGACGATCTCACAGCCCACCTGTTGCTAAGTGGTTACCGAAGCCCATAGACGTCTATAATGTAAATGCCGCCACCCACCTTGAGATACGAGTTCTAAGGTCCCAGTATAGTTACATCACTGCTTCACGGTAGAAATAGGTAAGGTGGTGGTACTTACCCGTGCGGACTCACAAGCCGTCCTACCACCAGTAAATATGCAAATTATAATTTTGCGGGTTTGATTTTTATTACACGACTAGCTGACTCGGCAGACTTCGTAGTGCCTCAATCGATAAATAAAAGACCTAAACTTTTGTATAAAATAAACTTAAAGCAAACAAAAGGAATTCGTCCGACGGGGAACACATCAAAGGGAAAACAAAATTGTTATTTTTGTTTAATTCCGAGCATTTTCATATTTATCCACCTTTTAATCCTTCTCTGGACTTCCACAAATAATTCAAGACCAAAATTAGCCAAATCGGTCCAGCCGTTCGACATCCAATAAAATGTATCACACAAATGCGATCTGCGTTAAAAATATGTATTAAAAAGAGCATCGGTTTTAAATAATTAGATCATAATTTACGATCGAATTGAAATTAGACACGAATTCGTTAAGTCACAAGACATCGAATGAGCCCGAGCTTGCATTGTTGATCGCAATTTGTATTCATCGAAGGCGGAAATCGTTGATGTTTTCAAATAATAATATAACAAAATTAGTTTGTAATTCGTAACGTTACGTTTTGTGTTATGTTTCCTTGTCGTTATCTATTTTTGAACTAATTTTTTTGGTTCATAAAAATTTATGAGACGCATCAAGGATTTCAATGGCCTTGTTATTTTTTTTATACCTATATAGTATATATACGTTTTATATAGATGAAGTCCGTTCACATTAGGTGTGACCAATAAATAATGTAACACGAGCGATACTTAACATGATATTTAAGGTCAAATTCTCAATTGGAATAGACGAGCGGCTATTTCGTTCTTCAAACGGAAATGTATAATTAGTTTACAGTCAAAACAGATAGAAAAGTGGTAGATATTCACTGAATATTAAATAATACATTTCAGTTCATTCTTGTATTACCTCTGGTAGATAGTCCGGCTTTGGCATCCGGAACCGGAATCAGGCTAGTGGTATTTATCCCCGCCTGCTCACAATTAGCACCAGTAAATATTCATAGAACAACTACCAAATATGTTTGTTAGCATTATTTAACACCTTCGCGTGAATAACCTCATTTCTGAATATTGTTACTGTAGTGCACCATTTTCCCATACAAAGTTTAGCAACGTCTAAAAAGGTCCTGCCGTAATATGTACGTATTATGATTTTTTTTAGGGAACGCGGCGATGAAGTCTATGAAAATCGAATGTGTTGCGGCGCTAAGTAGATGCGCCATAGGAATTTGCTCATAAAATAGGCGTCCAAAGACTTTCGGACAAAATAAATATGATAATCTAGAAGTCGTCATAATATGACGTTGCGCCATTTCATAATTTTAAAAACACGACGTTGTAAGACGTTGCTGCCGCGAACGTGTTAAGAAGAAAATGTAATTTTAGATTAAAAATTACCGAACAATTACAACAAAATCCGCCATATTAGCTTTCAGGAGTTGTTTTATACTGGTAGTAGGACTTCACGTGAGCCCGCGCGGATAAGTACCACCACTTTGCCTATATCTGCCGTGAAGCAGTAATGCGTTTCGGTTTGAAGGGTAGGGCAGCCGTTGTACTGTAAAAACGGAGACTTGGAACTCATTTTTCAAGGTCAGTGGCGGGATTTACTTTGTTCATGTCTTTGGACTCTGGTAAGCACTCAACACCTGGTGGCTCTTGAGATCGTTCACCCATCCATTATTGAACCCATATAGAGCCAATGATAAGCGAAGTATTATGATTTCTGTAATACTAGGTTTTAAACGCTAGGCGCTACGAAGACACCAATTTTTTTTAATTGCCTTGTAGGCAGACGATCATATGGCCCATCTGATGATGAGTGGTTACCGTACCGTGAGTGGTTTTTTTATAGTGGTAGGTCCTCTTGTGAGTCCGCACGGGTAGGTACCACCACCCTGCCTATTTCTGCCATGAAGCAGTAATGCGTTTCGATTTGAAGGGTAGGGCAGCCGTTGTAACTATACTTGAGACCTTACAACTTATATCTCAGGGTGGGCGGCGCGTTTACGTCGTAGATGTCTATGGGCTCCAGTAACCACTTAATACCAGGTGGGCTGTGAGCTCGTCCACCCATCTAAGCAAAAAAAAACCTCAGCAATCCCAGGGGCCTAGCCAAGTCGCTGCCTACAACTAAGTACTCTGCGCAAGCCCCGTTTGAAGAAGGACACATCATAGCGCTCGAGAAACACCGTGGAGAAGAGTTCATTCCAGCAGATAAAGACCCTTTTAGGCTTGCCGATATCGGATAATGAAAGACGTGACTTCAGCCTATAAATTGCATTTATTAAGACCATTGACCTTTAGTGGTGAATCAATATCTGTTTAATCTGAAATTATTTTCAAGTTTTTATGACTATAATTGGCGATTGCTTGATTAAAAAATGACTGCTTTTGGAAGTAAAGGCTACGTTATCTAGCATGTAAAATCTACGACTTATGCACAGTAAGTATACGCCTTTTTGTCGTCTCATTATTCTAATGATTGGTTATACCATGAATGTTCAAGCACAGGTTCAATGGCATGGAGTGACTAGCGCCTATGACTGCTAGGCTATCAGTTCGATTCTTACTGCGATCAAACAACTTGCGACGAATTGTCTCTCTCCGTCTTGGTGAGCTTAGGTCATATCTATGTTTGTGTGCATTGAAACCTCATTAATTATCGTAGTATGAGTGCACTGGTATGATAATCAGAGAATGCTACTACCCAATTCCCCACGAGGAGAAGGTCCTATTCTAGGACACCACACACTGTAACATCTATCAACGTAATTATCCTGCCCTTCTCCCAGTCACCTGAGATCAGCGTAACATGTTTTCTCCTTCCATACTCCTCTATCATATACCGTTTCTTTGCTCACTCCCCTCTTACACATATCGTCTTTTACGCAATCCGTCCATTTCTTCTTAGATCTACGTCTTCCTCTAATCTAACTCTAGCATTTATCAGCAAACTCCAACAAACCTATTTAAATGCCTAGATGGATGATAATCACATCGCCCTTTTGACGATAATCAAGAAGCACTCCTAACTATGTGTGAGGTTAACTAGCGAATGCGGTCTTGCCTTGAACTTATTATTTACAAACTAAACTAGACATCTAAAGTGCACAGTATTTCCACTTAGTATTAAAGATCATTTATGAATACGGCTTAATTAAAAAAAAAGAAACTTAGTGTCCTAGTGGGCAGACGAGCATACAACCCGCCTGGTGGTGAGTGGTTACGGTCGCCCATGGACTTCAGGAATACCAGGGGCAGAGGCAAGCATCTGCCTACAATTTATTATTATATTATATTATTTTAATTTGTTAACCAAAACCCATAGACATCCCAACTTCAGAACAAAAGGTTTAAACCTCAACTTTCTAGTACAACGTATGTCCAACCCTTCAAACCAGAGCGCATGCTTTGCGACAGAAATTGGTAGGACAACAGTACATACCTTTGCGGACTCAAAATAAGTTCAATTACAAAAATTCATAAATATTTCCGACTTAATTTTGTTACTCGATTTTAATTTCTTATCGTGGAGATCGTTCGTGAGCACGTGTTTTGTATTGTTACGTATTTACCTTCAGTAAAAGTCTACGTGATTTGAACCTCTGGACATGGTCGCACGAATCTACATACCCCGGGTATTCTACATTCTGTGATGTTGGCATGTATGAACACATGAACACATCTTCTAAGCGTTACTTAACTAACATAACCATTAATAAAGCATAGAATAACCTAAAATAATATCAGATTTCGTAAAATATGTTTTATTTTCTAACCGTAATGTAACTGTATATCAAAGTAAATTTCGTATATGAAAATGAGTGTGAATGCGCGTGTTTGTTTGTTTGTTTGATATGGATTTACTCGCGCGTCTTAAACTCTATCAAGACTCTTTTTACTTCTAATCTTGACACTTCTTTTTTTTCCTACCTATGCTGATAGCCTTGAGAGGCTATTTCAGCTTCTCCTTGACGTGTAGGTGAGCTCACGGGGCTCAAACCGGGAGTGTTGCTAGCCCCGGCCCTAGCAAGAGCAGTTCTTCGCAGAATCTACCACCAGGTTGGAAACGCGACCCACTGAGAATATCCGGCGAGAAACTCAATGGGCTGTGTCTATGGGCTAATTCACTCGTCGAGCCCTTCGTCGCACCGTTAATGGATTGGGAGGATCCGTAATGAGTGTGTCAATGAAAGTGTAGTACATCAATACATAGTACCATCAACGTCCGACAGATGGCACCATTAAAATTAACAAACGGATATATTTTTTACACATTCAGAGAGATGTCACAGTGGAACGTGGCCTAGTTTAACATGTAACAAACAATATTAATAGGACCAAGGATACACATGTATTAGGAGCGTCTTATGCGGCGAACTCTTCACGAAAATCTGTTTGGCTAAAAGCTTTTTAAAACCGTGTAACACTAATTAAGTGTCTCTGTAAGACATTCTCAATACAATTCTGAGGTGACAACACTTTGCCTTGACCTGAGACGGGGTCGAAAACGGTTCTACATAGGCCAATTAAAAACGATTGTTATAGGATCATTTACACCGAGATGTACACATAAAGATAGAACTAAATACCTTTTAAGCATGCTTTTACGTATGTTTGCGTGCTATAGAATCTTTGAACGTCATTTTCGCATACTCAAAGACGTTGTGTTGTTTTGAAAATTTACACACGCGTCAAGGACCGATGACAAAATAACAACTTTATGGCTAGAAACAGTGCTCGACCAACAGTCCGCAGTGACCGATACGGAACGTATGAAAACAGTGTAAAACGGAGCGTTAAGATGTGAGTGACAGAAAGCGGTAAGAAAGGGAAGATAATGACAAACAGAATAACAGAGAAAGGAAGATGGCGAAGACGGTTAAAAAATGAGCAAGCCGTAATAAAAGTATTAATTAATATTTAATTATTATTATAACAGAAGATTTTGGAACAGTGGAAGTTTTATTTTATGCGCTGCGATCTCTATTCTGCAGATCTATATTTTTTCCTACCTGCTGCAACTAGCCTCGAAAGGTGTACTAGCTTCGCCGGTTTCGGTAGGCAGCGGCTTGGCTCTGCCCCTGGCATTGCTGAAGTCCATGGGCGACGGTAACCACTCACCTTCAGGTGGGCCGCATGCTCGTCTGCCTACTAGGGCAATAAAAAAAATGTGTAGGCGCGCTCGCGGGTCTCAGCCTGGAAGACTTTTCGAAAATCATATTAGAGGACATCACACCGCGCTATATACTACGAATTTCAGCAGGGCCAAAAAGGTCTAACTTGAGAATTAAATTAAATTCGATTTATAGAGCCATAACAGTAAATATTAAAAGAAAGTTGAACGCGTCTTTGCACGGTCTCAATGAAAACGCAAGTATGAAACCTGAGCTGCTGGTTCATTAATGAGCGGAGCGGATTTTTTAAGAGGTCCGAAAATAACAAAACGTTCCGGTGTACCTTCCATTTAAGTATAACCGAGATCCATTGATTTTATCATGTATATTATGTATAGAAAATCCTTTGAAACATACGTATTAATTTGAACTAGTGGTCGTCCAGTGGTCGAAATTCGACCATAATTAATTTAAATTAGAAGATTAAAAATGATTATGGTTCTATTGTCAAAGACTATTTAACCTTCTACAATCACAGATTTCGCCAAAGCTACACTATAGATAAATAATATTCAAGAAAAAGAGTATTAATCTATTCACAAGTAGACCACAGACTTTAACAATAATAAAATATTATATATGGGTGAGTATGTGTGTCAAATGATAGAGTGTGTAATGTTTTTTTTATGGATTTCATGTTTTTTTTTTTGCATAATTTTAAAGAAAAATTACCATTCTGCACTCCTTCTCTATAAGTGTAGGAAATTTGATACTCCTCCGTCCGCGCAATTTTCGTTAAAAGGGGTACACAGTTTTTGCTTTACGTATTACTATATAGATTTATCTTTTAAATGTGAACCCAAAAACAGCTGTATACAAGAATCGCTCTCGCTCATGAGCGTGGCGCCGCGGCACCGTTATGTAAGCCAGTAAAGGTCAAGGCGAGAGAACTGGCTCATCGTGTTCTCGAATTATATTTTAAATTTTAGATCATTCCGTACAAGGTATGGTTTTGTACGTGCTTTTTTCACAGGCCTGCCTATTTCGTTCATCTCATGCCGTCATCTCGTTTTTACCATCACACCGCCCGCCATCGGAGTAGAGTTCATCCATACTACCTGGAGCCACTGCGGTTATCCATAGTGCGTTTCCAGAGGCCTTTTTTGCCACGTACCATCCGGCTATAGAATGAGCTCCCCTCCACGGTGTTTCCCGAGCGCTATGACATGTCCTTCTTCAAACGAGGCTTGTGGAGAGTATTAAGCAGTAGGCAGCGGCTTGGCTCTACCCCTGGCATTGCTGAAGTCCGTGGGTGACGGTAACCACTCACCATCAGGTGGGCCGTGTGCTCGTCTGACTACAAGGGATATGAAAAAAAGTGTGATAAGGAGTAATGATGCGTTCCTCTTTATATAGCGGGGTGCGACGGTCCATAAGCTTAGACTGCATGTGTTTTAAGATGTCATGCACTTTTTTCCCTACCTATGCTAATAGCCTTGAGATACCATATCAGCGTTACCCAAGCGTGTAGGTGAGCTCTCGGGGCTCAAACAGGAGGTGTTGCTAACACTCGCCGCAAGCAAGCAAGAGCCGTACTTCGCAGAATCTACCACCGGATCGGAAACGTGATCCACTGAGAAGATCCGGCGAGAAACTCAGTGGGCTGTCATGCACACCGATCGTTCGTGGATCACCTTAATAACCATAAAGTCGAATCTATAGTGAAAAATATGTTTTACGAACTCGTGGGTAGTTTGGCTTGTATGCTTCCTGTAGTAAGTAAATTAGTCTAGTTAATGTAATCTCATTCTAAACAAATTACAATTTCAAAAATAAAAGCTACATACACGCTCTGAACAAAAAAGAAGAAATAATATTTTAAGTACGACTAGCTTATTCTATAGCTTTATAAAGACCACTAGATTTTTAAAGTATCATACAAGTATAATTTGTTTCTGGTAAATAAATATAAATAAATATAATAAATATTTACTGACAACCACGCCACGTTAACTGGTCCCGTGGTAAGTTCGTAAAGAACTTGTGTTACAGGTACCAGATAACGGAAATAAATGTAAGATTTTTATTATACACATACATATATTTAATATACATCCATAACCCTGGAAAAGACATTTTATATTATTCATACAAAATATCTTCCCTTGGCGGGATTCGAACTCGCGACCACCTTGTGTAGTGACCATGTCACTTACCACTACACCAGACCGCCGTCAAATAAACGGCAAAAATATAAAATAAACAATCCATTTTTACTATGGCAGTTAATGTGATTGATTTTTTTTGCCATTATAGGCAGACGAGCCTAAAGCCTATCAGATTGTAAGTAGATACCGCTACTTATGGACATCAGCAAGACTAGGATCATAACCAAGCCGCTCTCTACCGCTAAGTACTTTCCACGAAACTCGGTTGAAGAAAAACATGTCATAATGCGCATGCGCTCGGGAAACACCTTGAAGAGTTAGTTCATTCCAAAGAAGGATAGTTCGTAGCACAAAAATTAACTATAAAATGGCTATTACTTCCATTAGGACCAATTATGGTAGGAAGATTTAATTTGACAATCTGAATACCCTGTCGCAAAGAAACAAATAGATCACAAATAATTCGGTATATCTAAAAATCATAGACACGGGGTGCCGCAGACAGCCATCCAAATTTTATTGCAATGATCTACAATTGACTGCTCACGCGGAGTTCGTAAATCCACAAAACATACAGAAACACCTCACAACCATTTATCGACTAGTCCAGCGGCTCTCAAACACCTTATCGCGACACATTAGTGTATCGCAAAACCTCTGTCAAGTTTGTCCCGAATTTACTGATAACATATTTTGTATTTAAGATGCCCGGAAGATATGCATCTGTAGGGTACATATGAGTGAATATAAAACTCCTTACTTAATGTTAACTGTAGAACTACGTTTTTTAAACAAATACTGTAATAAAGTAAATGTACCTAACAGTAGGTTGTTACTTGAACTATAAAAAAAAAGTAAGTATACAAAGGTGTCGCGAATTGGCAAATAAAATAGTATGTAATCTTTGCTGAATAAAAAGTTTGAGGGCCGCTTAACTAGCATTGCCTCAGAGCTAAAAGTGCTGTAACCAAACTCAACAATTTTTACAGCAAACAAAAATTAGCGTAAACAATTTAATAAAACACGGAACGATCAGTTCTGCCTTACGAAAGCATTAACAAAATACAGAAGCATTTCCCATCGTGTAGACCGCGGACTCAATTTCTTAAGAAATAAAGGACCATGTAGACCATTTAAAATGGAAAATAGTATAGGGGCATTAGAACCCTTCGAAATCCTTCGTGTAATATAAAACCAAATCCTTTACGTGAATCGTATTGTTTGCCCGCACGGGTAGATACCACCATCCTGCCTAGGAGTCTGCCGCTAAGTAGCCATGTGCTCGTGACAAAAATGTGGGACAGTTAAACAAAAAATGACATTTGCGCTTAAATTAAGGTAATTCATGTTGTGATGTCCACAGGCTGTGAGTTCGCTCACTCAAATATGCAATACATTTATTTTAAACAAAACACTAAAGCGTATTACGCCTGCACGAGTATCTCCAAGATCACGGGTTGTTGTAACGATACAATGACGTTCACACGGCTACCGTTGCTAAACCCGGCCGAACACTAAACGTTATCGACAATGTTATCTCGCATTATTCTGAGATTCTGCGCGATTCAGTCGCAGATAGCCCTGGCCTATATCATTGAAGGTGTCTTTGACGGCTTATTCTATCGTAGGTAAATTAAAACTTAAGTCGCCCGTCCGGTGCATTCGTATGTAGCGATGCATCGGTGTTCGAATCCCACCGGCAGGTACCAATTTTTCTAATGAAACACGTACTTAACAAATTTTCGCGTTTGCCTTCCACGGTAAAGGAATAACATCGTGCAATAAAAGGCAAACCCGCAAAATTATAATTTGCGTAGTTACTGACGGTAGGACGTCTTGTCATTCCGTACGGGTAGATACCACCACTCTGCCTATTTCTGCCGTAAAGCAGTAATGCGTTTCGATTTGAAAGGCGGAACAGCCGATCTACTGATAAAAGTGAGACCTTAGAACTCATGTCTCAAGGTGGGTGGCGGCATTTACGTTGTAGATATCTATGGGCACCGGTAACCACTTGACACAAGGTGGGCCGTGGTGAGCTCATCCATCCATCTAAGCAAGAAACAAATGCTACTTCGCGTCAATACCACCGTTACCATCATCACGGATTATCGTGCAACTTTGCAAGCCCGGGAGAGAACTCCCTGCCTAGTAAGGCAGGGGTGACTAAGTGGGGCATGGTAGGCGCCGGCAACTACACTATCGATCGCAGCAGACGGCCACTATTGACGCCCTAAGCACGTCCTAAGGCTTTTGATTCCCTTCCGTGTTTCTGGACGTTGCTGCCGCACTCGTTTGCTCTTTTTCGTTAACCTATACGAGGCGCCATGTCCTCACATGCTTCAATAATCGACATACTAAGCTGGAGCATCGCGATTTACAAAACCGGTATATCGTGTTATCCATACTCCTCTGCTGTCGAGAAGAGAATGCAGCACGAACCGCGACACAATGTAGTGTCTCATACATACATACTCTACATATGCACATACATACAAACATTACATCTTTGGTTTGTGCGCTTCGTAAACACAATCGATCTTTACAAGATAACCTATTATGAAGACGAATTAATTTGTGTACAGCTTAACGATTATAATATAACAACGATTTTTGTGCATTTAAAATATAATCTGATCAAAGAACTGTAATAATTATAACAAGGAAGTTCTCTATTATGTGTAATTAAAACCAATTTTAGTTGTTATTTATTGTTCTACGTGAAGGAAGATTTTCGAGAAATAGATCTATTAAAAATATCGTTAATCTTTTGTTTTAAATTATTTTCCATTTCAATACCCCATTTTCGTTTGATAATTGAGGTTTTTGTTTCTTGATAATTGACGGATTCTACGGTCTGAATACTGCGTTCATTTACTGGTGCCGAACCGTGTGAGTTCCCCGTGGGTTAGTTAACGTGGGTTTCGATTTGAAGTCCAGATTATCGTACAGCCCGTTGAAACAAACACTCTTTGGTGTTAACGAAAAAGTGGAGATCAGAAACTGCATTTATTTTTTTGCCTTCGGATCCAAGCATTTACGCCTCACCTGACCGTGAGTCGCAAAACAATCACACATTAGTTTGGAGGGTGAGACAGCCTCCTCATGATTCAGTTATGAGGACTCACGATGAACCACTGTGTTCCAATAAAACATGACACCTCAAAAGCACTGGCGAAAAGACTCACCGGACTTCCTTTTTAATACGCTATTTTTAGCTTTATACATTTTACTTGTGGTAGGAGCTCTTGTGAGTCCGCACGGGTAGGTAACATCACCCTGCCTATTTTTGCCGTGGAGCAGTAATGGATTTCGGTTTGAAGGGTGGGGCAGCCGTTGTAACTATACCGAGACCTTAGAACTCATTTCTCAAAGTTGGTGGCGGTACTTACGTTGTAGATATCTATGGGCTCCGGTAACCACTTACCATCAGGTGGGCCGTATGCTGCTCGTCTGCTATAATGAAATAAAAGGGTCTGGAGCGAACGCCTCCTTTGCAGATCGCGTTGTCTATTAGGTAGCCATTGACTTTACAATATGCTTCATTATTAATTATGTCTCAAGGCACAGTTCTTACAATATACGTATCCGAATATCGTCATGTACAACTGCTCTTACCTGACATCCGGTCTCCATGTCAGCGTAGTATCCCGCCGCCCGTCCTCGACACGTAAAGCTGGTGGGTGGTATCTTCACCTGAGGAGTGTCACTCTGGAACAAAGATATTACTGTATTAAAGTTATGTCAATGTTCGCCCGATGATCCAAATCCCACCTTAATCACTGACGACTCGATATTTAGATTAATTTCGTGTAATAGATACAGTTTCTGGTTTTTTTTTATAGTGACATTTTGAAAAATATACATAATAATATTCTTTACATCGCGTGCCCTGCGAAAACTATTGATGATAGAATAAAATATAATAATGTACTACGACTTTGTGGAACACATTATTATTTACAAAAAGTGTCGCGACAGCATATTATGTCTAACCATTATAGTTATGCCGCAATAAATGTTCTTTTATTTAAAAAAATAAAACAACGTCAGATATTGTTGAAATTTTTGTTAAAAACCCGAGCGGAGCCGGAGCGGGCCGCTAGTAGTTTTAAAATTAAAGTATCTTTTATTCCAGAAAGGAAAAATTTACCCTTTCCATCCCTTTTAAATCAAGCGCATACATTAAAGTATTAAAATCGAAAAACAAAAAAATTGCAATTCCTCAGTAATACATTTTTGGCGTTAACCGAAAAACAAGAATTTTAGATTAAGCCGCTTCAATTCTAAAGGCACGATATTGTAAGCACCACTCTCTTCTTATAAAAGGAAATTTAAGCAAATGGATCGTGGAAGTCTATGAAGGAATTGTCTGCAGTTACTTAGTGGGGCCGACACACATTCAACTCGCTCGATCAACCCCTAGGCAAAGAAAGTATATTGGTTACAACACTATGACGTCATTTCGGTATACTTTACAAGAATAATTCCTGATACAATTGCGAACTAAACTGGCTCCAATTACTGCCGCACCCTTCTCTTCCTGGTCTTGCTAAATGCAGTCCGTTCCCCAGCTGATAAATTCTGGCTACTGGGCAATAAGCATACAGTTTTATTCTGACGCTTCACATTAAACTAAACGGTTAATCCACAAGAAAAAACAGTATTACTCGTAGAAGTAAAGTCCCTTCAGTAAAAATAAACGAGAGAATAAGAACTATGGCGATATATCACTCACTCATTTTCGCATATGATATTTAAAATCTAAATTCGATTGTTAACATCAGGAAAAGACAGCGTAGAAATTCTCTAGGATCATGTGTGATTAGCTACTACATACAATACGTACATAAAACATATTTATCGGAGTTTTTTTTTTTGTTTCCGAAGGTAGGTGAACATTACAGTTTGTTGATGATTAGCTGATATGCACATTTCAATCCACAAATCAAACTATCAGTCGACTTATGATCGTTGAACAGTAGATAGAAGATACATTTTTTTTCAATCTAACTTCCAGCTCAACGGTCGCGGCTCAACTGGATCGCCTAACTCTAATACAGAAGTTCACAGGTTCATCGTTTGTCAATCTTTAGAAATATGAGTACAGTATTTGACCATCGTCAAAGTAGATTGGGGGTAATCGTGTAAGTAGTCGTCGTGGCCTAAAGGATAAGACGTCCGGCGCATTCGTATGTAGCGATGTACCGATGTTCGAATCCCGCAGGCGAGTACCAATTTTTCTGATTAAATACGTACTTAACAAATGTTTACGATTGACTTCCACAGTGAAGGAATAGCATCGTGTAATAAAAATCAAACCCGCAAAATTATAATTTGCGTAATCACTGGTGATAGGACCTCTTATGAGTCCGCACGGGTAGATAACACCACCCCGCCTATTTCTGCCGTGAAGCAATAATGCGTTTCGGCTTGAAGGGTGGGGCGGCCGTTGTAACTATACTGATACCATAGAACTTATATCTCAAGGTGGGTGGCGCATTTGCGTTGTAGATGGCTATTGGCTCCAGTAACCACTTAACACCAGGTGGGCTGTGAGCTCGTCCACCCATCTAAGCAATAAAAAAAAAAAAAAAATCGGGCCGCTTTCCAATTCCAACACAAATTCAGCGGTTTTTCTTAAGTGAAACCAATAAAATTGAGATTAAAATGGTTGGATATTAGACATAGTTCATTGAAAAATATACACAAAACCTAAAAAACTAGCTTGACCTGATTCACCTTGGCTTTTGGGGTGATTCGGGTCACGTATGGGAACAATAGAGTTTTTCGATAGGGCTGGCACTGTTTAGTTGTTACGTAGGTACTTACCTTTAGGTAATTAACTTTTCAATATCTTTAATCAGTTATTTTTAACTGACGACTAAATTAAACTATTTAATAATCACAAACACTAAATAAAAGTCATTTTCTATTCAACAAATTTAAATCTCACAAAAGCATTGTGACAACCCCTAGTCCCTATTCCCTCCCAATCTACGGCACTAACACCGTAATGATTGACTCTGTGGTGCAGTAGTTAGAGCCTGTTGTGCGAGACTTTTTGGCGGGAACGCGAGGAGTGAAGTTGTGTGATTTGTTTTATTTTGTCTATTTAGTGTTTCTTCAGGTTTAAATGTGTAATAACAGTGGTTTAATAACTGTTTAATATCTGTGAAAGTGCACAATTGTGGGAAAATGAAACAAAGCCGCTGGACGCAACTTCTCGGGATCCTCCAAAAAGTCCACTGAAAAAATCTTAGTAAATGACCACCATTTTACTAAGATTATATTTCATTCCATACCATCTCATTTCATTTAATTTCATCCCAGTTGATTAATGTCTCAAATTAATCATTTTCATTTCATTTCACTCCATAAAAATAAGAATATAAATTAAAATAAAACATGACTTAAAGGTCTTAGTTACCAGGTCATAAAATCACTTAAAAAAAAAAGCCTGTTGTGCCGAGGGTCGTGAGTTCGATTCTCACATCGAGCAAATATTCGTGTGATGAAATAGTTTTTTTGTTCTTTGTCTGGATGTTGTCATATGTAGTTTTTTGTCATATATTTAAACGTTTACAATTATGTATATCCGTCTAAAAATATAAATGTGAAAATTGTTTATCAATTACACAAAAATGGTAGAAGGGATCTGAATGAAGGGATTTCGCAGATAGATAGCCTGTAAGTCAAGACAAAGAAGATACTTTTTATCATGGTAACTACGTAAAACGCCTGGTATGGTTGCTTTAGTAAATACGAACAAATACCCTAGTTCGTGATTTTAAGGTAACAACGTGCCTACGAACCGTCTGATTATTTAAGAACCAGAGAGTGACACAAGCAATTCTCTATCCAGAGTAAACGCAACGAATGTCATTACTTCTGAATTACAAAATGAACGTAGGTCAAATTTCGATTCACGTCTAGTCTATATATATATAAATTAATTGCTGTTGGTTAGTCTCGCTAAAACTCGAGAACGGCTGGACCGACTTGCTAATTTTGGTCTTGAATTATTTGTAGAAGCCCAGAGAAGGATTAAAAGGTGGATAAATATGAAAATGCTCGGAATTAAACAAAAATAACAATTTTGTTTTCCCTTTGATGTGTTCCCCGTCGGACGGATTCCTTTTGTTTGCTTTAAGTTTATTTTATACAAAAGTTTAGGTCTTTTATTTATCGATTGAGACACTGCGAAGTCTGCCGGGTAAGCTAGTGTTTAATAAAACTTTCATAGCTACGAAATAAGTACAAAACCTTCTCTTCCTGCACTTGCGCAATGCTCTTTGTCCGAGTTGCGTAGACTTGAACCAGCCGTTCTTTGTGTTAGTGCTTCCTAGATTAAGTGATAACACATGTTTTTATCCACGGAACGCGTGTTTTGTTCCTTCGGTTGAGAGCCGAAATTACCGAAACTTTCCGGTAGTTTTTTTTTTTCCACAACATATTTATCTGAATTGTTGGTCTGGTAAGATAAAATTTTAAAATTTATCAAATGAACTTATATTTTCAAACAACACACTATACCTACTGTGGTATTTTAGTACATATGTACACATATATCTAAACCCGGAACCGCTGACATTCTCTCTGTTTTATTATACTTAGATAAATTATTTTATTGCATAGCTGTTGCATAACATTCAGTGAGTAAGCACTCAAAACCTACGAATTTAATTTGATTTATTTTTTATTTATTGCATATATGAATAGACGAGCTAAAAACCCACCTGGTGCTGGCCCAAATGATTACCGGAGCACATAGATATCTACAACGTAAATGCCGCCACCTACCTTGAGATATAAGTTCTAAGGTCTCAGTATACTCGTAGTTACCACGACTGCCCACCCTTCAAGCCGAGCGTTACTGCTTCGCAGCAGAAATAGGCAGAGCGGTGGTTCCTACCCGTGGGGACTCACAAGAGGTGAATTAGGTGCTATCGTCCTGCTTACTTCTGCTGCGATGCAATCGAGCCTTCCTGTTCCTTGTTGTGTATTTAAAAAGGCTTAAGATGACGTTATGCATTGTTTATAATAAATCATATCTCGTGATAACAGCGACCTACTTCACAACATATAACAATATCAGATGCGTTCTCGTTTAAGCATTATTAATTATAAAAAAATGCGAATCTAAAATCATATACCTACCGCCTCACCATTTACTAATATAACTAGTCAGGTCATAAGTATTGTCACACAGTAAAAACTTTTCTTTTAGAATGCTGGCCACAAAAAAGTTTATTGAATTCGAATTTCGAATTGTTCATGAAAATAAAAATGTATACTTTTAGAATTTTACTCATTTTTAAATATGGAGTGGACGCTTAAAGAAGACCGTGTTGCAGTTATTGCGTTGCATCGTTGCGGTTACGCGCCAATTCAAATTTTTAACATACTGAAATATTTGAATATAACCAAAAGATTCGTTTATCGTACCATCAAACGATACAATGAAGACTCTAGTGTAGATGACAGGTCAAGAAGTGGTCGCCCTCGGTCTGTTATGACTCCAGCAGTGATAAAAGCTGTGAAGGCGCGAATTCAAAGAAATCCCAAACGTAAGCAGAAACTGTTGGCCCTTCAGATGGGGTTAAGCAGAACCACGGTGAAAAGGGTGTTAAATTAAGACTTAGGGCTTCGGGCATATCGAAGAAAAACAGGACATCGTTTGAATGCTCGTCTAATGGAACTGAGACTGAAGAGATGCCGCGCTTTGTTGAAGCGGTACGCGGGAAAAAAATATCGGGAAATTCTTTCTTCGGATGAAAAAATTTTTACCGTAGAAGAGAGCTACAACAAACAAAATGATAAGGTGTGCGCACACAGTAGTGAAGAAGCGAGCAACCGTATTCCGCGTGTCCAACGAGGTCATTTTCCATCCTCGCTCATGGTATGGTTGAGAGTTTCTTATTGGGGCTTAACAGAGGTACATTTTTGTGAGAAAGGTATAAAAACGAATGCAGTTGTGTATCAAAATACAGTCCTGACGAACCTTGTGGAACCTGTTTCTCATACCATGTTCAATAACAGGCACTGGGTATTCCAACAAGATTCGGCGCCAACTCATAGAGCGAAGAGCACACAAGACTGGCTGGCGGCGCGTGAAATCGACTTCATCCGGCACGAAGACTGGCCCTCCTCCAGTCCAGATTTGAATCCTTTAGATTACAAGATATGGCAACACTTGGAGGAAAAGGCGTGCTCAAAGCCTCATCCCAATTTGGAGTCACTCAAGACATCCTTGATTAAGGCAGCCGCCGATATTGGCATGGACCTCGTTCGTGCTGCGTTAGACGACTGGCCGCGCAGATTGAAGGCCTGTATTCAAAATCACGGAGGTCATTTTGAATAAACTTTAGTGTTATAAGAATCTATGTTTTGTTAAGTTCATTTTGGTATATGAATGGTTACATAATGAATAAACTTGTTTCAATTATTTTACATTAAACATGTGACAGAATTTATGACCTGACTAGGTATAATAACTACTAACATATTCAACTAATATATTCAACAAGGAACACAGATGGATACCTTTCAATGATTCTAAGCGCTTGGTACGGGTGTAGTGATTGCATTACTCATAACATGTTGAGTAGAAGGCACGGCGTAGCAAATTCGAACGAATGTGTGTAAGCCTGTGACCCAAGCTGAATCATTTCTCATTTTCGACGGTTACGTGTATACTAAATTATTATGTTTTGGTTAAAATAATCCTACTGCGTGTCCATGGTTCACTTCCTCCCCCTTCAATCGATCGCTCATTGTTGAGCATCGTGATGCGCTCGCCTGTGACCTTTTTGTGATTTGTAGCCACTTATGTCGGTCTTTTTTTGTTGTTGCAGTTATGTTTTCCTACCTATTCTAGTAACCTCAAGGGGTTATTTTAGATTTACCGAACTAGTGGGTGAGCTCACGGGGCTCAAACCTGACGTTGTTGCTAACACGAACCCTAGCAAGAGCAGTGCTTCGCAGAATCTAATACCGGATCGGAAACGCGATTCACTGAGAAGATCTGGCGAGAAACTCAGTGGGCTTTGTCTGTGGGTTAATTTATTCGCTGAGCCCTTCGTCGCAAGCGACGGGTTCGACGAGAACGATGACCGTTACTAGAGGTACCTAAAAGCACCGTTAGTGTATCGGGAGGATTCGAAATGACGTGTTTTGCGCGACGTCGACTGTTTACCATTCAGTCCGCAGGATCGGGAATGTCGTATGTAGGTCAGTGGCACAGTGAAGTGCTTGGCTCAGTCGCGTGTACAGATGCTCGGACACTTGGTCGCTCCATCTTTTATGGTTCCGACCTCTGGATCGTCTTACGTCCACTTTACCCATCACTATGACTCTCTTCATGGTTCACTTAATTCCTCATTATTCTTGTCGAGTTTAATGGACATGTGTCATACTGTACCTGAATTTTTAAAAATGGTGCGCGTGCAACTTCGTACAAGTGAAAGAAGTGAAACTTCTTTAACGACGTGTAACATTATGGCTTTCTTCATTTTTCATCGCTAAATAAAGGAGAAACCCCATTTTGGGCCTAAGCGTTACACGAATGGGATATGTACCAAAAAATTCGTCTATTTTGCTTGATTAACCTATTAAAATCTTAGCTTCATTGACAATGGCCAAGTGTAGAAAATAAGTTGAATTCAATTTTTTGTTTTAAACAATCTTTGTAAACATCTGCAACACTTATTTCAATATCCGTAACTAGCTCCACAAACGTGCGGATTAGAATTAGAGCATCCATAAAATAGGATCGATTTAGTGGAAATCAAGTGTAAAAAATAATTAATACTCTTTTGCTTTAGGATAAATGACTGTTTTTATAGGTATTTTAATCAATGTAAATAGAGTATGGCCATCGAATCGTGACACAACTACTTACAATGGCGGCAATTCAAAATATCTACAACTGACAACATTAAATATAGCATGAAAGGGTAGTTTTGCATTTTTATATTAATGTGACTATGCCATAGAAAAACACAAATGTATCAAATCGTGTTATGTTATCTTTAATGTTGCCAACTGAAGATATTTTGGATTTTGCCGTAAAGCAGTAATGCGTTTCAGTTTGAAGGGCGGGGCAGCCGTTGTACTGAGACCTTAGAACTTATATCTCAAGGTGGGTGGCGCATTTACGTCGTAGATGTCTATGAGCTCCAGTAACCACTTAACATCAGGTGGGCTGTGAGCTCGTCGAAGGGTATCTAAGCAATAAAAAATTAAAATAAAAAAGGCATGAAATAAAATGAAATGAAATGTGATGAGATAATATGGGAGCACGTAATGATTTATATTTTATTTAAAAAAGTTATCATATAAATATAGTTTTTCATTTTTTTTTTTTTTTTTTTTTTTTTTATTGCTTAGCTGTGTGGACGAGCTCACAGCCCATCTGATGTTAAGTGGTTACTGGAGCCCATAGACATCTACAACGTAAATGCGCCACACACCTTGAGATATAGTTCTAAGGTCTCAGTATAGTCACAACGGCTGCCCCACCCTTCAAACCGAAACGCATTACTGCTTCACGGCAGAAATAGGCGGGGCGGTGGTACCTACCCGTGCGGACTCACAAGAGGTCCTACCACCAGTAATATAAAAAAGTTTTCATTAAAATTAAAATAAGACTGACCTAAAGGTCTTAGTTACCAGGTCATAAAATCCCTTAAAAAAATCATTTCGTGCGCAGCGCGTTTCGCATTACGTTGTTTTTAATTTTTGGCTTTCGTTCGTTTTCGTAAACAACCTAACGCGCGATTTCTCGTAACAGGTTCCATTTTTATTTTAAAGCAACCTGTTGCTGCAACAGGTTTCGTAAAAAAATACTTATCTTTAGTAGGAAATAGCCTCAAAAATATCGTTTTTATTAAAATATCTCGAACAATAAACATAACCTAAAATGTAAACATTGTCTGATTTTACCAATTTGGCCATTGCTGGGAGACCTGAAAATTGGGCTCATGAAACCTTCTTAGGTATTGTAACTTATGCCCAAATTCTAGCACTGTAACGCCAGGCCCAAGTTTGTATGGATTTCGGGTTTGTCCTTTCTTTTGTAGTAGGGAATGCTGTGTTTCCCTCTCTCCACGATCGAGTGGTTTCAGAGACACTCTATCTATTTTCTCACTCTCGTTCTTCCTAAATTGTATATTTTCTCTCTAGCCGTAACGAATCTTTTGCTAGTTAAATTTTACTCCCAACGCGCCTAAGAAGTTTCACTTCAAAAACGCATGTATGCAATTAATCGGAAAATACTTTTACTAAGCGAGGCTTTTTTATTTGAAAATTTATATGAATATTTTTTTATTTATTATTATTTTCCTCCTTTTTATTTAAAGTCATCCTGCTCTAAAATATTAGACACCTAATGTACCTACTCATAACAAGTGATACGATTATGCCGGTGTTTGAATCCCGCCGTGATTACCAAGCTTTCTAAGCATAACTTCGCAATACGACTTCCACAATCAGAGAGCTACGCCGCGTTATAAACTGAAACATTTATTACGTAAAAAAAATAAGCCAGAGCCCATCCGTGAGGTTTCTTCTAGCAAACCACGAGCAGGGACAATGTTACATCCGCACAAACAGACACTCCGAATTCCCCATATCGGTAGATGCAAACACTTTCGCAACATCAGGCGACAGATCATCAATAATACGAGATTTTGCAAGACCGTCTTGTCTGTATGTCACTGAATCTTATTACACGCTCCACGATGCGCGTGTAAACCTGACCGGTTTACTTACAATCGTCTTATTTAACTTTTGAGAATAGTTATTTTGAATATTCGGTACAGCAAAGAGAAGTTATTTCACTATGTGCAATAATATCTATGTGCAAATATTCTCAAGAGACTCTTCTGACTTTCTCAACCTAAGATAGTCTGTTAACATCCGCCCCAGCAAGAGAAGTGCTTCGCTAAATCAACCACTGGATCGGAATCGCGACCTACTGAGAAGATCCGGCGAGAAACAAAATTGGCTTTGAGATCTTGCAGTTTTTTTTAATTGCTTAGATGGGTGGACGAGCTCACAGCCCACCTAGTGTTAAATAGTTACTGGAGCACATACACATCTACAAGGTAAGTACCGCCACCCACCTTAAGACATGAGTTCTAAGGTCTCAGTATAGTTACAGCTTACTGTTTCATGATTGCTTTTTCAGTCGAGTCTGACACTGGGCCCAGAAGCCCTCATAAGACCACCACACACATATCAGTAGTGTACTTTTTATTTTTGTTTCTATAATAGTACCTAGAACACAGAAGAAAATCCCCCGCATAACGTCGTTGAGATAATACCTCTGGGACAGCCCTAGCCTTAAAATTGTGACCACATAATAATCACACCATAGCAACCAGCACCTAGACATTTCGACCGTAATATTAGCATTCCACATACGCTTAAACAAAATCTATTATAAAATTCCTGCCATGCGTCATCGAAAACTAAATGATTAATCATTTGAAATTTTAAGAATAATTTAACATACTGGTCCGAACATGGTTGACCAAACACTTGAACTGGACCTGTTTTCATACGTTTTTCAATAAAGTCACTTAAATAAGTTTATACCAGCAGACGAGCAAACTAGTCACGCGGTCCTGAACATAACCGTTGTCAATGTCACTGGCCACTACATCAATAAAAAATCTGTTTATATCAAACTTTGATTATATACATATAATCAAAGATATTAAATTATTTTATTACCTTTGTAGACACACGAACATACGACCTGATGGTGATCAGTCTCCGTGGCTCATGGACATCAGCAATATCAGGCTGTACTGGTTAATGCTACAATGCCGCAAGCTCTTCAATCACCAGTAAATTAGGACGACAGACAGCCTTTTTAAAAATAAAACTTAATCCGTCAATACAAACATGGCGAGATGTAAGCTATTTCTCAATTGCGTGTATTGTTAAATTTTTAAGCCTCTTAAGAAAACATAAGGTTAATACATTTAAATTTATATTTTCGTTCTATACGTTAAAATTGTAAATATCTCATTGGGTTCAGAATTTACAATCGACTTATAAGAGATGATTTGACTCAGGAGTGATTTTAAAAATTCGTGTTAATATTGTGTAATATTTCGCGATCTAGTCACAGCGAACTGCGAAGCGCGTTATATTTTTACCAGCGGTTAATATTTTTCGTATAAAAACAATACGCGCTCCAATTTCCTATGAACAAGCATACCTTTCCTTATTTAGTCATCTCTTTACGCCTAAACTATACCACAAATTTTAATATCATTCTTCTAATGGTTATCTGATTAATGGCTCTATGAGTCATTTAAAAGGCCCGAGGAAAAGCCTTATAGAGAAACCATGACACAATTTTCTTGAATTTTTTCATTTGAAAATTCTTTCCTATCGGATCGAAACCTTAACAGATACTGCGACCAAAGTAATTTTCTTTGATCTTTTCATTTTCTCTTCCAGAGTTTCACACTGTATTTTAAAAGAGGAAATTGCGTTATCTTTACGACTTTAGAACAGAATATTCCGAAACCAAAATTTCCTATTGTTGTTGTTGTTGTAGTCCTAGGGTAACCCGCTGGTACATAGGGCCCTCACAAGTTGTCTTCACTTGACCCTGTCTTCCACTTGCTCCTTGACATCACTCCAGGTCACACTCCAGGTCCAACATGACTTGTAGTGATGTCGAATTTCCAATTAACTTGTTGAAAAAATTAAAAAATCCTTCCTACGCAACTCCATAACATCATCATAGTTTAATTAACACTACTTTATGGTTTGTCGGTGTTCTATTCACAGCTTTCATCGTCTGTGACCACGTAACTGTAAAATATTCGAAAAATAAGAGTACTTTTAATTATGTATGATAACTTCCAACAACCACAGAAAATACTATAACTATATCAGTTTATAGACATCGACAGACAAAATAAATAAACCAAAGTATAAGGGCATTGGTAAACGCAATCGATACATGTTGACCATTAAATTTTCAGTACACACTAGGTGTCAGCTTTTTTTAACCAAGTCTACGTAAGTTTTCAGTGGATAGCCTTTTTTTATTCGAATACAGCGCCGAAAGGTGCTTTTGTGTCGAGATTAAGAAACGACCTATACAAATATAGGCTAGAAAGTGAAATCATGGAACCACATACATATATTATGGAGCATAGATTTAAATGACATGAAACAATAAAATCTATAGGCCATGTTGCCTATTTAGGAAGCGTCGTCCATTGTAATGTAATAAAATTTATTGTTCTACAGTCCTCTTGTTAGATTTTAAATCATTTGGAACCCATTAAACGAGCTGTTTTGGAAGTCAAATTGAGATTTTATTTGACGGCTTTTGATTCAAGGTCGAATTGAATTCAAAAATGAAATTTGAAATAGTCGTATGTGGAATTTTTGTTTCTGTAGATCAGGGGCTCCCAAACTAATTTCATCTAAAGCCCTTTTTTTTTTGGCGCCCCCATTTTTTCATCTACTTAAAAACCACTATAGCAAGAGCTCAGTCGGTGTCTAAGAATCCTACTAGGTGAAATTACAAATCGCCTCCCAAGCCTCTACACAACGACCCCATTTTTTTTTTGGGTCTCTTACTGCCTCAATTAGGCCTGCAGTGCTCACAAGGGGGCGTTATCGCCCACTTTGGGAAAGCTGTTCTAGATGGATGTGATTCCACTGTCTGGTACTGTGCAAGCATTGAAGTCTCTAGTTGAAACACCGTAAAATCGAAACTCATTTCGAAAGGCACATACTAAAATTACACGGAAATTATGAATATAGCACCTTCGAAACCAGCTGTTACTGAGAAGGATTGAAAATAAAAATGATTTAAAATCATAACTATGTAACGTAAGAATGTGTTGTTGTAAATTTATTTGACAATTTATGCTAAGCATATTTCAAAATTATGTTTAAAGGATAATATTTAAAATGAGAGGAACATGTATGATATAGAAAGACTAAGTAGTAAATCGCATTTTCTTCGCTTTTCCCGGATAGTGAAATTATTACGATTTAACCTCGCATTTCATATTTTGATTTAAATCTCTTACAAATTTTTCGTCTATATTTGAATTACACAGATTGACGTACGAGACCACGACCCACCGGATGTTATATGGTTACCGGAAACGGTAGACTTCAAAACAAAGACATAAGGTAGAGTCGAAACTGAAATGAAGCCTTTGTGTTTAGGCTTCGGTACCTACTTAGAGTGTCTTCGCAGAATCATTGAATACTACGGTCATATTGCAAGGAATGATGGTAACAATCTCGAGAGGCTCATCGTAACCAGTAAAGGAGATGAGAAAAGGCATCAGAAGCGCAGTCCAATACGTTGATCCGACCAGATCTGCCCCACTCTTGATTCCACATTTCACAACGCCCTCTACACCGCCAGTCACAAGAATAGATGGAGAATGATTGTGCGTGCGAAGGTGATAGATACAAAAAGGTGGTCACGACGGTCATCAGTGAGGAATATGACGCAAGGGGAAGGGGGGAGCAGCCACTTAACATGAAGTGGAATGTGTGCTATAGTCTATTCCAATTACGAAGTCCCTTTTGACACTTCTTAAACTCTTCACGTTTCGCATAATCCATATACATAAATGCTATATACAGTCAAACCTGGGTAAGTGAGAACTGGATGAGTGAGAAAACTCTATAAGTGAGAGCCAGGACCCGTCATTTTAAGCTCCCTAAACCTCTATTAGCGAGAAACAGAAACCTTAGGAAAAGAGAGTCGTTTTTCCCTCATGGACCTCCTCAAGTGAGCCTGCTACTTATCTTTACCTCTATAAGCGACAGTCGAGCTTTATTTATTTATATTATTTAGGAGGAACAAATGACAAAACAAATTATAAATTTAACATCTGCTATTTTATGACTCATTCTTAACTTTCGTGGAACTAAATAACGTTGTTATTTTATCGCATTCTTTTCGAATGGACACGTGTGCCTGTGTACCGTCCTGTTTGTCGGACTTACTCAGTTTATCGTTAATCAATTGCGAAGGAAAGTTCTGTTCAGCATCATGTCAAAACGGAAAATTAAAGTACTGTCATTAAGTGATAAACTTAAAATAGTGAATGCGTTTGAATCCGGAAAATCGCGAAATGAAATTCAGAGGATGCATTAGCGAGAAACTCGGGTTAGTGAGAAACCTCTATAAGCGAGAATGAGATTGTGCTCCCTTGAACTTTCGCTTATCCAGGTTTGACTGTATATAAAAATAAATTGCTGTTCGTTAGTCTCGCTAAAACTCGAGAACGGCTGGACCGATTTGGTTAATTTTAGTCTTGAATTATTTGTGGAAGTCCAGAGAAGGTTTAAAAGGTAGATAAATAAGAAAATGTTCAGAATTCAATAAAAATAACAATTTTGTTTTCCCTTTGATGTTTCCCCCGTCGGACGGATTCCTTTTGTTTGTTTTAAGTTTATTTTATACAAAAGCTTAGGTTTTTTATTTATCGATTGAGGCACTACGAAGTCTGCTGGGTCAGTTAGTTTGAAATAATAATCATTTTTCGTTCAAGGTCGTAAATATCATTTAAAAAATACATAATCACTATACAATTAATTCACAGACACAATAACATAATAATAACATGTGTCAAATGGGACTTCGTAATAGGAATATAGTCCTTCAATCTAAGACTAAAAAAAAGTAAAAAAAAGCTGTAAAGTTTTGGCAAAGAATCAATATTTGGTAAAGCGTAGATGGAACAATCTAGGTGCCCAAGTGGGCGAACCGTAGGCGCATATAGACGGCTCCACACATGCATAACCTGTATTAAAATTAGAAAACCTGTTACGAACGTCCGACCTTCATTTTACATATTATCATTTAACAAAATAGTTTAATATAACGATGACATGTTATGTTTGAACTTGATTCTCGCTTAATTCAATATTGGCGGAACGTGAACGCCCATTCTCACTACCCTACCACTCAGTCATGAAAACGATGTCTTTATTGGAATATTATTACGCAAACTGAAACCAAAGAATATTAGCTTGGGATTAAGGACTTTTTCAATTCGTTTACTTCAAACATGTCTCTTACAATTCCGAAAATGAATTTCTAAAGCCGTTGAATGTTATTATTTAAATTCTTCTACTTTTTCGTATCACTCTTGTCAGAGTTGTCGTGGTCGTCATTCAGTTTTTTTTTTCAAAGCTTAGATGGGTGGACAAACTCACAGCCCACCTGGGGTTAAGTGGTTACTGGAGTCCATAGATATCTACAACATAAATGCGCCACCCACCTTAAGATATCAGTTCTAAGGTTTCAGTATAGTTACAACGGCTGCCCCACCCTTCAAACCGAAACGCATTACTACTTCACGGCAGAAACAGACAGGGCGGTGGTACCTACCCATGCGGACTCTCAAGAGGTCCTACCACCAGTAAAAAGTTTAATTGCTGTGGGCAGATGTTATGCGCCTCATGAGCAGTCGCCACTTCTCCCGGTTTGTGATGAGTCTGGTACACTGATGTAAACAATCGCCAAATGCCAACTTGACTTGATCGGTCCATCGCATGGACAACCTTCCACGCGGTCTGGTACCTTCTAGTTTGCTCTGAACCACAAGACGCTCTATGGAGTCACTTCCTTGCCATTACTTCAATTAGGCTAATCTAAAACTGGTCATTGTAGCCCATGGATATCACAGCCCAATTTTAAAATTGCATTAGATAAACAGCTACTTTCGAACTGGAGTTGCAGCGCTAACCTACTCACTAGTCCCCTAGACTGGTATTTAGCGGATAATGAAGTAGAGGATACCTCTGCGGGTTAATACAAGGGAAGAATTAGCAGTAAATTGATGAAACCAGAGTAGCTCACATAGATCTTATGAATCAAAATAATTTATGAATCAAATGACTATAAACTTAAAATGAATATTTATAAATAACCTTCCTACGCTTGGATAAATCTTTAAATTTTCAGAATTTAAAAAGCAGGTATAACAAAATACCCCGATACGTCTTGAGTTTTTTTATTTTTTATTTTATTGCTTAGATGGGTGGACGAGCTCACAGCCCACCCGATGTTAAGTGGTTACTGGAGCCCATAGACATCTACAACGTAAATACGCCACCCACCTTGAGATATAAGTTTTAAGGTCTCAAGTATAGTTACAACGGCTGCCCCACCCTTCAAACCGAAACGCATTACTGCTTCACGGCAGAAATAGGCAGGGCGGTGGTACCGACTCGTGCGGACTCACAAGAGTTCCTACCACCAGTAATTACGCTACTTAAAATTTTGCGGGTTTGATTTTTATTACACGGTGTTATACCTTCACCGTAGAAAACTTGGTACACACCTGCGATTCGAACACCGGTGCATCGCTCAACACGAATGCACCGCACGTCTTATCCTCTAGGCCACGACGACTTCAAAACTCTTTTTCCCCTATATAATCACTAGTAAGCTGATGGTCTAATTCAGCTACGCACGGCTGTAGCTCGCTAACGGAACAATATCCCTACACGGAGCCGCGCTTAGCTAAATATTTACGTCATTTCGGATCCTCCCGATCCACTATTGATGTTTTAAAACATTCCAAGCACCAGTCACCGTTCTCGTTGAATGCGACGAGAGGTTGGGTAAATAATTAACCCACAGCGAGCTAATCACTGCCCTGTTTAGAGCTAGTTAGTAAATTAGCCAGGTTGAGCCTCTGCTCAGGTGCAAGTGCAGTTGTGAGCAGGTGAGCTCGTCTATACGCTAGGGAAGCTACTACAATCCTCGAGGTTATAAACATAGGTGGGCAAAAAAAGCTTAATTTACCACCGAATCGTGGTCGCTTCTGTTATTTTATAAGACTCCCACTTCACTATTCATTTTTGAAAAGATTGGGCCTTTATGAATGCAATCCTCTTGATAATCTAATGTTGAATACTAATGTTCATATTAACAGGCAATACTTAATTATGAAGCACATGTTATTTTCTTCGTTCGTCCCAAAACCAGAGAGAATTCCGTTGCCACATTCGAGTGGTTTTTGTGTGGTCGTTTTACTATCGACCCGAGTGGAAACATTATGAAACTTTATTGGAATCTAGTTTAGTGTTGTGCAAGCTATTTCGATGGATTCACTTTTACGAAATCCCCGAAAAAATGTTACTAACCAGCACACGTGATCCTATTATTTTGAATTCTATTAAAATTTCAGGTATTTATGACTTAAAATCCATCAACCATATATTATATGGACGGGGAAATTTTGTAAGTATACGTAATTTTTTTGTGACCCGTTAATCTAACACGACACCAGGACAGTCTTATTGACAACAACAATAAGTGCGTAAAAGATCCGCCACAGTCCGCGAGTTCAACAATAAAGGGACATGGTCAATGAAAACAATGATAAATTTTTGCACTCATAAGTTATAAGTAATATTTTAAATAACACGCTACAAA